>NC_142201.1:110064566-110374961 GCF_049639895.1 Pseudopodoces humilis
GAGTTGAACCTCTGGTTGTCTACATCCAAGCTGCTGTCAGATTTGCTGGACTTCAATTCCATGGCAACTGTTACTCTGTGCACAGTGACCATTTTGTTGCAAATTCAGTGGACAGTTAGAAATTCAGTATTGAATTTCAGTTCAGTATTGAAAGAAACGCCAGGATCTGTGATATCACTGATATTCTTCATATAAATTAATACATTTGTCAATTAATTAATGTCAATCTAATTTCTGTAAAGAAGCAACAGATTACCTCCTAGCAGGAGTGACAGTAAGAAAAGTGTGAAGTTTTGTTCATATACAAGGAACGTGGAGCCAGTTTTAATAGCTCAACAACACTAGGAGGATGCACCAAGGCAGAGGAGCCTTGGAAGAAATGAAAGGAGGGATATCTCCCCCTCTTGGTGAGATGTTAAATTGGCTTTGCTGGCTAGTAAAACACTTGGAAGGCAACCAATACTTTTAAAGCTAAGAAAGGTGTAAAAGAGATTTCAGGATTGTAGGAAGAGGTTCATTAGGTAAACCTCATGTGGTAACATAGCAGCAGTCAGAAAGGTGGTGCTTAAATTGGCTTCATTAAGTTTCAGTGCAAACAGATTGATTAAACTGGAGTTTATCATACATTTAGAAACAGTAATTTCAGTTGTTTGCAAGCTAGCATTTATGCTCTCTTCCTATTTACAAGCTTTTCTTTAGCTATAATTTGCCACACAAGTAACTTAAACCCCAAACAATTTGTCTGTGCCAAAGCTAGGTTTTCTGCAAGAGATAGTAAATGCTATAAAATAAAGCAGATCCTCAGTTTTGATTCTTGCTCATACAGTTACTGGTGCAGGACAGTGGGTCCCAGTAGTTTGAAGCAGCTGGATCAGTTTTTCCAAGTCAAAATTAGCTATTTTCTGATAGTTGCTTGGTTCTGCTGTTGTAAGATATAATAGGACTTTGGCCTCCAGCAAGTGTTCAGTGTAATTGTTTGGGGGTACCTTGCAAAACTGATTGAGAGTCTGGAAAAAATACAATTAAATTAATATAAAATTGTTGTTTAAGTCCTGTAATGTCCCTTAGAGAAAAATAACTTACTTGCTTATCCTCCCAGTACCTTCCTGAAGGCTAATGCTAATATCTCACTTTTTACATATTGAGAAAAAAGCATGGAAAGCTTAAATGTCTGGCCCTATGTCAGCCATCAAGTCAAGAATGTCTCACTTGCCTTTCTAATACCTCTTATAAGCTTTTTGACTATTTGAGCAAGTGAAGTGTGCAGGCAAAAATACAAATACTGTTTAGATTGTTTGGAAATGTGCCTGCCCACAGTTTTTGAAACTAATGTGTTTTTTATTCGTATATATCCAGATTTTTATTAAGGTAAAGCTAGCAAATATTTAATATTGGTTTCAGTCACTGAAACATATAATCTGTGTAGTTTTTAACACTATTCAGAGAATGCTTTTGTGCTACATACCAGAACATCCTGTCTGTTTCTGGAAATAGCTGATTCCTTTCTTATTCACCATCTGTAGGCAGAATCCTTGTCAGCAGTGAGATGGGGATCAGCCGCTCAGCTGTGCTGGTGGCTGCCTACCTGATGATCTACCACCACATGACCATTCTGGAGGCTCTGATGACCCTGAGGAAGAAACGTGCCATCTACCCCAACGACGGCTTCCTGAAGCAGCTGCGGGAGCTCAATGAGCAGCTGTTGGAGGAGCGAGAGCTGGAGCGTTCTGGAGATGAGGACGTGACTCCGAGCCAAAGTCCTCTTGCCTATCCAGGGACTTCTTCACGGCTGTCTGGAGCTGGGGACTCAGGGAGCATCAAGGGAGCCAAAGCCCACTCCATCACAGTAGAAGAAGAGGACACCAGCAGCATTCTGGGTAGTTTTATGAGCTCTTCATCAGTGGAAAAAACTAGCTGGGTTTCCAAACATTCCACCCTGATCACTGAGGAGGAAGAGGAACAATTGTATGAGGAATGGAGGAGAAAACAAGGCCTATCTGCAAAGGAAGCAGTTCACCATGAAGGAACATCTTCAAAGCATCTGGATCAGGAAGAGGAACAATCTGATGAGGATGTGGAACAGAGGATCCATGACTGGCAGCGCAGGAATGAGAAATACCAGATGGCAGGTGCAGCCAGGGAGGAGGATGGTGAATGCAGCATGAGAGGAAGACCTTACCCATCAGGCGAGTTCAGTGATGTTGAGAGTGTGAGCAGTTTTGAGATTCGAACCCTAAAAAAACAGCTGGAAGCCAGTAGCTTTAGCAGGATGAGGAGGAGCCGCACAGGCTCTATGTCTTCTGAGAGCACTTGGGACATGTGGAATGAGAGGCTTCTGGAGATTGAGAAAGAAGCTGCTCAGAGGTATCATTCTAGGAATAAAACTTGTGAGGAGAGACAATCCCCAGAAACAGGAAGAAAGGAGAGGGATGTGGATGAAGAGAGTGTGTTTTCAGACTCCTCCTGTAGCTCCTTCTACAATTTCTGCCAAAAGA
Source organism: Pseudopodoces humilis (assembly GCF_049639895.1). NCBI lineage: Eukaryota > Metazoa > Chordata > Aves > Passeriformes > Paridae > Pseudopodoces > Pseudopodoces humilis. Next base: position 110,067,062 of record NC_142201.1, read on the forward strand.
ACAAGGACAAGTTGACTCCTCTAGAAAGGTGGAAGGTCAAGAGGATCCAGTTTGGCTTTCACAAGAAGGATTTAGAACCATCATCTGCACCATCTCCAGCAGAAGATGGCAGCCAGGCAGGTCAGGAGGAAACAGAAGGGAAGAGTTTGTCAGATATTGATCTGACTGCTTACCAGGCTTGGAAAATGAAGCGGCAGAAGAAGGTGGGCAGTGAAAGCAGCAAGGAGGAATTTGTGGAATTTGCCAAAACTGAGGATTCTGCTTCAGCTAAAAAGAAGCAGAGGCGTGTAGAGCTCCTTGAACGTTCAAAGAAAATTTTAGAAGAAAGCCAGTCCATGTGCAGCTGGGAGACAGAGAGTACAATGAGTGGGAGTATTCCCCTGTCAGCTTTCTGGTCTTCAGCACCTTCTGCAAGCGGTGCTGATGATGCAGCTTCTGCCCTGAGCATGCAGACAAATCATTCATCTTTGTCACAGGCCAGGAGTTGTACAGGACCAATGCAGCTGCAGATGCCAAATATACCCCTTCCCAATCTCCCAGTTGGCCCAGGTGACACAATATCCATGGCAAGCATTCAGAACTGGATCGCTAACGTGGTCAGTGAAACCATTGCCCAAAAGCAAAATGAGATCCTGATGTTGTCCCGTCCATCGTCCGCCATGGCCTCCCTGTCAGGAGACCTTGGCAGGCGTGCAGATGATGACAAGGTTTCTCTTCTCAGTGCTCAGAGTGGCTCATCCCTTGCAGCCTCTCAGCTCCACCAGCAGGACCTGCGCAGGGCTGAGTCTCAGTCTGTGCTGTCTTGCAACACCTCTGAGTGTGCAAGGACAGAAGGGACTACTTCAAACATGAAGACAACCCAGACAAGCAAACCACTGTACAGCCTCTTTGCTGATGATGTTGACCTAAAGAAACTGAGGAGGAAGGAGAAGGAGATGCAAATGGAAATGAGAGAAAAAATGTCAGACTATCAAATTGAAAAGGTGATCAGCGACAATAAACGCAGCACTTTATTCAAAAAAAAGGTGACCAAAGCAGAGGAAAATGAAACAGAAGATGACAGAGAGAGTACAACAAACAGCTGCAGGCGTCCCTTGCAAGCAGACTTTGACAGAACTGATGCAGACTTTGATCTGTCCAGTCAACCTGCAACCTCAGGTGCACCGAAGTCAGAGATAGATACTGATATTACCAAGTGGCTCAATGGCCTGAAAGCAGAAAGAGAACCACCGTCATATTATGATCAGACTGAGAAAGCTAGAGAGAAATATAGCAGATCATCCAAAGTTAGACAGATGGATTCTGAGACATCCAGTTACAGATTCTGCAGATCCCAAAGAAAAGAGCTAGATAGCTGTTCTTCCTACGAGTCAACGGGAGATTCACTGAGAACCATGTCAAGATTTTCCTCTGCTTCTGCAAAAGAGGACAAAAAGATGTACAAGTTCACAAGGTCCAGGGTCAGTGAGACAAGTTCCAGAGGAAACAGCCCAGAGCTGCATGTTTTCAGCCGGTCACCTGAACCAGCCTTTGACTCTGAAGCCCCAGAACCATCTACCCAGAGCCGAGTTAGAGCTCATCATGTGGAGGCATGTGAAGAGGAGGCCAGGTCAGATGTGTCAGAATGTGGAGCAAAGAGAAAGTTCACCCAGAGCTTTTCAAAGTCTGAAGAGGATGGAAAGAAGGAGGCAAAAGTGGAGCAAAGTGAAGAAAGGTTTGCATCTCGGCAGGTCTCTCAGTACAGGCGAAGCATGCGTAAAGAAGAGGAAGAAATGGATGATGATGCCATTATTGCTGCTTGGAGAAGCCGACTAGAAGAAACTACAGCAAAGCTCCAGCGGAGAAGGGAAGAGTGACCAAGATCAGACTACAGGAACACAAGCAGAGCCACAGTCCCTGAATCACTCACTCATCATTATATTTTTGATAATCCTTTGTGGTTTGTAGGGCATTTCCTGCAGATAGTTCTCTTCTTAATCAAAAGCGATGAAGGGAAGAGGTCAAGTTCTGCAAGTGTTTGTGGCTTGTCAGAAAGAAGATGCTGGTATTAAATGATCAATGTAGGTAGAAACACAATGTTAGAAGCCATTAGGAGACAGACAATGTTTCAGCAGCAAAAGCAGGTAACGGTGACACCTCAAGTCAAAAGACCAATCACATCCCACTTTGGTTATTTCAATTTCCTAGTGTCGTTAAAGACTGGACATGTTTTTTCTAGGATCTTTTTGATCATAAATGGAAGAAACCAAAAGCCTTTTCCAGGAACTTAAAGAATGTTTTTCTCTTAATCAGTTTTACTTTATATGACTGAGAAGGTATTACCAGGTAGCCTCCGTTTTCTGCACCAGCCTTACAAATGTCTAGAGAAATAAGACAGTTCAGGGGAATATATGTTCTGTTTTACTTTACTAAGTAGCAGGAGTGGAATACTAGAAAAAAGAAGATGCCTCCTGTTTACAAGTTCAATGCAGTAACGAATGGATTCATTGTTTTCTATTAGATGGAGTCATCTCTGCACCAGTATGGTTGGTTCCTGCTAATAACTTCAGGTCAACAAAGGAAAAATGCAGTAATATTAACAGCCATCCAAAAATAATTTTTTGATGTAGTTAAAGAGATAGCTAGGATTAGTGTTAGTGCAGGCTGGGTTTCTGAGTATTGACTTCACTTTGGTTTATGAATGCAGCTCAGCTAAGTTGGTGCTTTTGTGTTATAGTCAGATTAATTTTCAACATGATCGCCTTGAAAGAAAAGAGCAATGCACAAAATGACCTCATAATAAAATTGCTTGATTAGACCATGGGTGTAAGGCATCATGCACCTAAGGAGAAATTGTGTGTCTGTGAAGGTGGCACCTGGAAGCTTGTTTTTAGGAAGCAGTGGTAGGTTCAAATGGCTCCTTACAGTTAAAGTGTTCTTTGTATCCTGAGCTACAGAGGAAGAAGCCCAGCCTCCATGGTAACTCCATGTTAAGAGTCTCGGGTCTTTCCATGCCTTGCAGAGCCTTGTGAGCTTGTGTGACACAACCCACCACCTTGCCACAGCATCACCTGTGTCTTTCCACACCACAGCACCCAACCCTCACCCGTCAACATCCTCCACCTCTCTCTTATAAGCACATAGGCCGGTTTTTACTGACTTTGACTCTGGAATTATCAGTTCCCTCTTCTGTACAGACTGTATTTTGAACCAACAAAGCCCTCTGGCAGAGCTGAATCTAAAACGACAATGGAGGGATGATGCAGTAGCGCTCTCCCACAGGAAGTTTGTCTTTTTCTTGTAATCTCTTCTCCCTCCCACTGTGATGCTTAGAGCTCACCATTACCATTATGCTAGTACCTTTCCCTATTTTAATTGTGTAATACAGTCAGCAAGCTCCACAGGGCAAGGGCCTGCTCTTTGTCCCCATCTGTATGGTGCTACACACATCAGCAATGCTATCTAAATAATGGTTACTGATAACAAAATGCAGCTGGCAATTTTCCTAAACTTAGAATCATTTCTCTCAACTATAACTCACTGATCAGACATTATCCCTGCTTCTCTGAAGATAAAGATGATTCTTTCTGACAGCCAGGACTGGGGTAAATGATAGCTACTTATTGTCAGGTGAATGGAGTATCACAATCAGGTGATTAACCAGTAACAAAGGTAGAAAAATTACTTGTGTGGGTTGTTTTGGGGTTTTGGGTTTTTTAGTAAACTCAGATTACGTTTCCGAAATACATAAGGAACATGTTCGTGTTAATGTTTCAGGCATGCAGAGATGCTCTAAGGCTTATAACGCTCTTCTACTATAAAATAATATATAATACAATGCATCCCTTGTTTCTGCATATTTCTGTGAGTTGTTATTTTTTAAAGTAGAGAATCCAGGCTTTGAGCCACATTCTGAGAATTTATATTGAATTTCTGCAGTGTGTTAGGATAGGCATTTTCCTCTTTCCTTCATCCTTGGTAAGGTTGCTCCGCAGAAAACAGCTCTGCATAGACATATTTGGAGCTTGCTTTAATTTCATCCTAAAAAAGGTCTTAAGTTTTGATGGATCAAAGTGGAAGTGTGCAATACCTTCTGGCACTGAATTTACTTTTTTATCAAAGGCTGATTCCCTCTGAAAAATCCCTCTCCTTCTCCGTGCCTGGATGTTCCCAGCAGACAAGCCTGTCCTCTGCAGTACTGTAGGGGGCATCTCGCACTGTAAAAGACGAGCAGTAGATGATGTAGTAATTGGTTTCATTTTGCAGTGTACAGCACAGCCTTTGTTTGGGCAGCATTTTGATTTAAACACTAATCTAGGTCTGCTGCACAAATAAATTATTCAAGACCGAGGGGCAGAATATGGTTCTGTAACAAGTCTGAGCCAGACCATCCTGATAGCGAGTTTTGACCCTTGTGAGAAAGGGTTAAGTGGGTTCTGCTGACTCATTGAGGTAGGTGGCTTATTAGTTCACTTGTGTAAAAGAGAGATAAAAATGGTTTGCTGTGGAAAGGCCATCTAAGATGCTGGCTGAGCAGCCATGAGGGAGAAGCCTTAGAAATAGCTGAACTTTATTTTCTTATTGCTTATATCCTTGTTAATAAAGCCAAACCCCCAAAGCAATAAGGGGGTGGGGATCATTTTGGACTCCATGCAGTATATGGCCAGTGCTTGAAAGCAAGATGGGAAAGGCTCCAGCTCACAGGTATAAATTACATGAAACAGTGACATAAAGACCTTGCATGGTGAAAATATTAAAGCATTCAGTCATAAGACAAATAACCAGGAGAGACAGAAATGGAGGGGTTGAAGGCAGGCTAGAAAGTCAGGTTTTAAGATGAGAATTTAGAAGGAGATAAGGAATTGCTGAAAGGGGAGAGGTCTGCACAGATTGTTTCAGGTGACCAGAGCTGCAGAGTGAATGGTTTTTCAGCAATGACACCAGTCTGACAGTAGATTAAAAGAGTAAATAAGTACCCAAATTTATCTAAGAAGGATTTTTCAGCAAAGATGTGCTGGGACTATTATTTTTTCTCCCTCTCAGTTTGCTGCTGTATGCAGGAGGGGGTTTTTGGCATTGTATAGTGGAAGGTGAAAGTGCAAGGAGCATCCATACGGTCAGTTAAGAATATAAACACAAGAACATAAGAAAAGCTGTATGGGGTCAGACCAAAGGTCCATCTGGCTCAATATCCTGTCTCTGATAGAGAACAGCAGTGAATACCTAGGGAAGAATATATACAGTGATAAAAGTGTTATTTCCCCAGCATGATCTTCCAGTTTCTAATAATTTGCAACTCAAGGACTTCCTAAGCCAGGTCTGATATTTTTGTATTTAATAGCCCTTAATAGATTTTCCTTCTATGGAAGTGCCTAGTAATTTTTGAGTTATAACCACTATAGCCTCATATCCACTAACCTCTGTGATCTCTTGTAGCAAGAAGTCACACAAGTTACTGTACACAAAATGCAAAGCCATCTTCTTTCTGCCTGTTCTGAACCTTCTGCCCACTAGCCTTCAATGCCAATGAAGAACGTCTGTTTAGTATCTACAGGTCCCATGAGATTTTACCCCCACTTCTGTCATTCTGTCCCATCTTTAGTTCTGGTTTTCCGCCTGAGTTACTTATTCCTCATATAGGGGCTCTTCATTATCCTGGCCGTTCTTCTCTGAACCCTTTCTAGCTCTGCTTTGTCAAGTTTGAGATGAGGGACCAAATCCTCACACAGTATCCAGGGTGCAGATGTGGCAGGGGTTTATCCTATGGCATACTGACCTTTTTTCCCCTCTTTTCTGTTCCTTCCCTATTGACTCCTAACAGTCTGCATATTTTTTTTGGATGTTGCTGAGCACCAGAGTGATGTTTTCATAGAACTATTTATTATATACAGCAAATCTTGTTGAGTGGCAGTGGTCAGCTCTGAGATCATAATTTTATATTTTAAGTTTTCTTATTTGTAATGTTTTACCTTTATGAGCCTTGAATTTCATCTGCCATCTTAGTTCTCAGCTTGTCTGTTGCATGAAGTCCTGGATTTTTCCACAGTTGTCCTCCCATTTCTACTCCTCTGTTTCCTTAATGTCCTTTGAATGAGGTAGAAGCACGTAGGATGTGGGAAGCAAGGAGGTTAAGGAGGGATAGATGAGAGAGAAACCCATTTGATGTTGGTCTGCTTGAAGTAAGAAATAAGAAAGTGATGAAAGTCAGAGAGCTAGGAGATACATGTTCAAAAAGAGATCCGAAGACAATAGGCAAATTAAGAAAGGGACCTACAGTGGTCAGAGACAGGAAGATATGAATGTAAGCCAAAGAAGCTAATGCAAAATATTAATATGTTTAGATGTATCAAAGTCTGAGAAAAGGTTAGGAGGCAACATCTGTGGGAAGAAAGGAGATTTGAAGAAGTTACAGGTCTATGAGAAATCTGAAGGGGACTGGGAGAAATGGAAAGAGTGAGAGACATTAGTGGGACACTGATGGATAAAATGACATTGGTGCTGGATTGGGAATTCAATGTGGTACAAGTTTGAAGGAAATGGAAATGTGCCAGAAATACATGTTATTCCTACTGTAAGAGCTGTGTTTTGCATTGTAATACTGATAGCTGTGGGGCCATGGCCCATTTCCCCCATCTAGGAATTTCAGGACAATGTGATTTACTGCATGCAGCACTAGCTTAGACTGGATAATTTTAAAAGGAGTTTAGCACCATTTCCTTCCTTTACAGCTCCTTGAGAAATGCTTACGCATTAGCTGTGGTGGAGACTAGGTGAATTATGAGACAAAAAGTTTTATTTGGGGAGGTTATGTTGCATTGTCTGCCTTTCCTTAAAGGGTGTAGCTGGAATACATTCAATACAGACATTATAATGTGAAAACACAATATCCATGACCTGCCTAAATTTATAGACAATGCAACAAAGGTACTGAAAGCATGTGATTAATATAGTCTAGGGCTTGGAAACAGACGCAGCATACTCACGTAATCCAGCAAAATCTCTTTGAGAGCTACCTACCTATTCTCTGGAATTTCACTTGTCATGTAGAAAAATGAAAGTGGGTCAAATCTCTGGCTGTTCTAATTGTGAAGAAAACTTCCAGAATGGGAAGAATGTGTAACAAATAAACTGTTCTCTAGAGAGGTGAGAGCATAGGTCTAAATGGTGTGTGAATTGCTCCAGTCATTTCAGCAAGGTTCTAACTTATTTGCCCAGAAGTAATAATTTAAATGCCAATAATATTTGTCACCCTGTACTTCATGTAATAAATTGAGAAAGGTTCAAAGTGCATGTATTTAGGTTGTGTATTGCCAATACCAGCATAATCTGCTTGAATGAACACCCTGTCATTGTGGCTGGTTTTGTTGTTTTCTGGCTTGCTGGGGTTTAGGCTGCCTTTTGTTCTTTGGTACATTTCAACATATTCAGGAGCTGATTTCATGTTGTTTCTCTCTAACCTCCTCTTAAAACCATTCATTGGTGTTTTCCTGTGACCGCTGTTCCTCTGTCACAGGGTGCACACACACACAAAAACACACACAGATATAAAGAGAAAACATTATTTGTGACTTATAAAAGCAGGCAACAATATGAATTCAGTTCTTCCCAGGACTATCCAAGTGTGGTGATGTGAAAACTGTCTTAGAGAGCAGGAGAAGGGACATCCTGCTTGTGCTTTGAACCTTCCCCTCTGGATTGCATTTCATTTTTATTTGCATGTATCTTTAAAACAGACAATTTTAATTCTTACACAAGAGCATAACTGCTTCCACATCTGATTCATATCTGCAGGTAGACTGATTAACTTAAGACATGTGTACCCAGGAAGACACAAATGTGTGTAATAGAAAACTAGCTTAGTTGTTAACGATGAAAAGAACAATGTCTCTACATAATCAAACAATCAATCAATCAATCAATCAATCACTTATTTCTTTCCAGTGCACCCTTCATGCCAACATGCCTGAATGCTTTATGGTCATTAAATTAAATCAAAGAACACACCACAGAATGGACAAGGCCAGATCAATAAATCTTGAAACCTGATTCAAACTTACCAAGGACTCTGCACAAGTAACCATGACAGGAAGGATGACTCCAGTCAGGAGGGCATGTGTGTGGGCATAAAAGTGAAACAAGACTTAGGTGATTGATACTAATTAGAAGACAGAAACATTTAAAGGAACTGTAATTTTTATAGCATCACCCAACTGCCAACATCTCAACCTGCAGCTTAGTGTCTTAAGAGTATTTTCGGATTTATGAGCGATATAAGAAAATAACATTGGTGGCAAGAACTTTCTGCAACTTTTTACAGCTGTACAACTTTTTACAGCTTCAGGGTACCTCTTGCCTAATTTTAAAGATTTGCCTATTTGTGATCTCTCCATTCGATTATTGCAGGGCACCATATTAAAGAAAGATGCAGTAAACTCCAGTTTACTGGAGTAACCATAGTAACCATAGTATGACTGCTCTGTCCTCATGGACCATCCCAACAATTTGATCTTTGCAATGACTCCATGCTGAACTCAGATCCAGTCAGAAGTCATCCACTAGTTGGGCAGAACATTTCTTTCTCCTTGTTTGAGAGGAGAGCTTTATGAAACTGCAATACCCTTTATGAAACTGCCAATTAATGGGGAGCTTTGTACATTTTGCTCATAGAAATATCCCAGTAGCTGCCATAACCTATGGAGGTTCATTCCCAAAGTGCATAAAATGACCACAGGCCTAACTACATTCAAAACTAAAAGAAAACCACAGTTCTTCAACTTAAACTTCCCTCCCTCAATAATTTTGAGGCATGTGCTCCTCAGTCTGTGAATTGGATCAAAAGTATTGCCTAGAGGCAAAGGGTCAGAGGAGATTCCACTTATGAAAAACAGGAGGCCCTCAAAAGGGTGCAACCTCAGTTGCTGAACAGACACCACAAATAGGATGGATAAAAGCCCACATGAGACTGGTATGTGAGCAAGCAGAAGCTGACAGTTGCCCCTCAGGAATACAGTATAAAGCTTTCAGTTCTGCAGGAGATATGATCTGAAAGTCTGCTTCCTGGAAGCAATCGCACCTGAACTGTTGTGTGGTGCTGCAGTTGCATAATTTAATAGTTGTCATGTTTCATCCCAAGGTGAGTGTTTTTGGTGGTAGTGTACACAAAAAATTTGTATGTCATTAGGGATAAAAGGGTCTATGCCAGACAAGGTCAGATATTAACCTCATGACTGACAGAAGAGGTCCATATTAAAACAAAGAAGGTGTTTGATTCCCTTTTGAATGTGGGCAGATGATTCAGACCCACGTGCCCTTCATATGCTCTGTCTCTCCCCTTCCTATCTCCTTTCTTTTGAAACAGATTTAAGTCCATCTACTTTTATATTTTCAAACAAAACCCATAAAAGGGCCATAAATATCATGACTCGCTAAAATGAAAGCTGTTTTCTTCTTCTCCCAGGAGACTCCTGCCTGAGAGAGAGACAGAAAGAGTTCACCTCTTTGAAAATTTCCTCCTCTGTCGAAGTAAAGCTGGTATCTGAAAGCAGCCTTCAAGGCTTTGTTCTTATCATCTTGACCTGGCTTTGTACTGGCTTCTCTCTGTATTGCTTGTGGAAGTGTGAAGGACAGGGCTAGGGGAAGGAGTTTTGGCTATCACTGGCAGAGCAAGGGTCATGCTTGGAAAGGGATTTCATTGTGGTTTCAGAAAACATTATAAACTCAGCACACTGGCAGAAAGAATGAAGAAACTCATTCCCCTCCTGGATCAGACCAGTGATCCACCCCTTATGTCTCTGATGTTGGCCAGAACCAGATTCACCTCAGAAGGTATAAAGAAAGTTTAAGTGGGTAATTATGGAATAACCTGCCCTGAGTAAAAATTTCTCCCCTTCTGGCCCAAAGCCCTCCTTCATCTCTCCTCCTTGGTTAGAGTTCAACTCTATGCCCTGAAGCATGACGGCTTCTCTCCCTTCCAAACCGCTTTTCATCCTGGCCTGTCTCATGTAACTGCCTATGACAGTGATGGGATGTATAGGTCTTGTCCATTGAGAGTCTGTGACAGATCATAGCCTTATTGGAAAGAGAGGCAGAGAGGCTGAAGAGAAGGCGAGGGAGGAGAGCATAAACTCAGATGAAATATCCATCAGGAAGATGGAAAGAAGAGTGAGTGCCTGGGAAACTAATTGCTGCCTGCTGATCTGGGCTGTGGAGATAGCTTGCAAGTGAGCATTTTTGCTTTTCAGAGATTTCAGCCTGGAGCACACTAGGAAAGTCAACTCTTGGTTGAAACTACTGTTCATCAATACTTCCCCATATATATATCTATATATATATTTTTAAAGCTGTAGAAGTATGACAGTAGTCCTAAGAAAACAATTCCATTATAGTCTAAGGGATATTTTTCTTCCACTGAAGTTCACTAATTAGGTATTGGCATAATTTGGGGTTCTTAAACACTGAACATGGATGAAAATCAAGCTATTTTTCTACTACCCAAAAACTATTTAGGAATCCAAAGTCAGATATTCCTGCCTAGGTCCTTATCCCTATTGTACAGAGATGGCTGCTCATAATCTCGAGTCCAGCAAAGCCCAGATTCTGTGGATTTGTTTGGCCATCACATAGGACATCAACATTTATATGACACAATGCCAGATGCCTCAAGGTGAGGATTAGAATTGTCCAGCACATGAAAGCTCTTGACTTTTTAGACATTGTCAACATTATCACAGGCGATAGCACTGTACCACAAAAAGCATTAATGAAGTTCCAAGGAATGCTTAAATGTACTTTCTAGATGGACACTTTCCAGTTGTATGCAGGTTGAATGACAGCTTTCACTTATTTGTCCAGAAGTTCAACAATTCCTAGGGAAAGGGAAAGAAGAGATAGGTTTTGTATCATATCCAAGTCTCAGAAATTATTAATTTCACTCCCACAATATCCTCTGTTTCCCATATTCCTTTCCCTCAAAAGTGTGACAGAGGGGTCTGGACTTTTCCAAGTGATGGGTGTTGAAATCACACCCGATCTCCTGGATACCAGGCTGAGGTGTTCAAAGCATCCTGCTGTTGTTGGCTGAGCACAGGAGATTGTTCATTAAGAAAAATGACTGTGTCATTCATACAGGGAACAGCTGCAGTGAGCAGCTCAGTGGCAGTGTTCAAGGCTCTGTAATCTCCTGTTAGTTGCCACTTGCCATTAGATTTTTTTTACTGGTCATAAAGGAGAATTGTAGGGGAAATGAGACGTGACAATAATTCCCTGTTCTTCCAGCTCCTTTATCAATTCAGTAACAGGACAAATAGCACCAGAAGGTAATGTGTATTGTGGAATATTAACTGCCTTACTATGGGGTAAAGGAGCAGCTGTTTGCAACAGATTAGCAGTCAGAGATGTATCTGTAGAGATAAGCTTGGGGGCAGAAGGGGTGATGTCCCTATTTCCCATTTTCCTCACACTGACCCTTCAATACATCTATGCCCAGTATATTAAGGGCACCCAAAAGTAAGGTCAGGTGGATTGTCTGTCCCTTAGACAGAATCAGCTTTGCCCTGACCAGAGGGTGGTTGCTGGGTTTCCCATTTTGGCCTGCAATAGAAACTCGACTGCTTGCAAAGCAGAGGCTGCCCTTTGTAAGTATACTGACGTGCCATGGATGTCTGGATTCCTGTGTCAGTGAGGAATGTTGTAAGGTAGGGATGGATCATTAACTTGGAACCATCATCTTGGGACTGGGATCCTCAGCAGTGTGAATAGCACCCACCTTAGTTTCTTAAATATCCAGTCTAGGTTTCATGCTGGTAGGTTTGTATGTGTCCCTGAGCTCACAGTACTTGCATGCTCTATCCCTTTGTGAAAAACAGAGCTTACTCTTCAGAATTTTTAGAAGTTTAATAAGGGGATAAAAAGGGACAATGTCTAGCGCTGGGGTGTTTTTAGCTATTGGCCAAAGGACACACCAGCAGATTAAGACAGTGTTATCTGTATACTGTTACATTACTGAGGTGCATGCATATTCATGTGTTTCATACATTATTCAAACATTCTTGTGAGCTTTTTGATGTTTCAGGAGCTCTTTTCCTTGATTTTACACTCTAACTTATCGGCATGACATCCTGTGGGTTAAGTCCATATATTTTATTTCTTCTTGTGTTTCCATCCTGTTGTTTCACACTCCCTGATAAGGAGTTAACAAGTTCTTCTATAATTCTTCTCCATGCTCTGGTTTGTGTCACTGTTATCTTATCACTTGGAGAGGTCGGTCAGCAGATGTGGGGGAAACAAGCGTAATTGCCCTACACTATTCCCTTAGTTACATAGGAGCATTTTAACATTTTGTGTTTTGCTAAGGCCTACGATAGAATACATTCATCACACCACTATTTCTACAAGCTACACGGTGCAAAACCTAATAGATTGTATTACACTAATAAGCAGCCAAAAGGAGTTACAAATTGTACCATATCTAAATATTTATGATCAATAACAACATGTAAAAGCTAATACATAAATGTGAAAGCCAGTATTATATTGTCATTTTTAACACCTGTGAACATATGGTGTCACCCTGTCTCCAAACACAGATCCCAGAGGGTTATGAGAGATAAAAGAGGAAAACTTCTCCATTGCCACAAAAGGAAAGTTGGCATCTCAGAGACAGCTTCTTCTCTAAACACATTTTCCCTCATCTTTTACACTCAGTAGTAACTGTTTCTCAAGTTCCTCTTTTGTCTTTCACATGGAGATAGGCTGGCTCTTTTACATTTTCTCTAGCTGAGGATCTCCCTTGGTTTTTACCCTCTGGGATGTATAGTGGTAAATCTGCCAGCCTACACTGAAGGACCTCTTGGAGAGTAATACCACTTAAGCTTGTCTTAATGGCCAACGCTAAAGATTCCCACATCCCCTCAGCTTCCATTAGACACATTTCAGAAGTGTGCAGGCTCCCAAATCACCTCCCAAGGATGCAGTTCTGCTGGGCGGGGTTGTCAAGCTCCTGGAGCAAGAGGTGCTATTCCTTCCAATTCAGCTAAAATCACTATTTTCACCATGGCTGCATAAAGGCCCTTTAGTTCTTCCTGGCTACCTGTCCTGCATACGTGGCTCTGCTTCAATCCAATGCTGCTGCTCCCAGCACACATGAGGCCTTAGCATGAGCTGGGTTGGCCAAATCAGGAGCCTGAGTCACAGAAAGGCCGAGGTCTTAAGCAGACAAACAAAAACAAACAAAAGCGGTTGTTGTTACTATTTATCAGAAAACGTAGTGATAGGAAGTGGGGTGACCATTTAAAAGTGAAAAAGTGTAGATTTATATTAAATAGTGGGGTAGATTTATATTAAATATTGGGAAGAAATTCCTTACTGTGAGGGTGTGAGGCCCTGGCACAGGTTGCCTAGGGAAGTTCCACCCCTGGAAGCATTCAGGGTCTGGTTGGATGGGGCTCTGAGCAACCTGGTCTAGTGGAAGGTGTCCCTGCTCATTGCAGGGGGGTTGGAACTGGGTGACCTTTATGGTCACTTCAAACCCAAAACATTCTATGATTCTACGACTGTTCTCTTCTAATGCACTTACACAGGGCCACTGTCTGGTATGTAAAGGGTGATAAGAATACTATTTCACTGAACTGACCTTATACATGTATCCACAGCTTGGTCTGATGATGCTTACACGCTGTAAAATAATCCCTTATTTCTGGGCAAAACTGGCAAATCTGTCTTCTCTCCACAATTAAGTACCCTTTATTCCATTTTTTGGCCATGTTTACAACAGCATAGCTGTTGCAAGTGTATAGAAAGTGTAAATAACTTGCCTAGTATTTTTCCTAGCCACCTTTCTCCTTGTTTCTCCTTCAGTTACGAATGCCTTGGAGAAGAGATCATTCTTGCTTAGTGCCTAAAAATGCCTTAGCTTATAGGGGGAGCTAGAGTAAATAAAAAAAAATAAAAATGCTGGATTCTGTTTTCACTAAAAGAAAAAAATAAAGGCATGTTATAACCTTGATTTGGTGTGATTATACTGTAAATAGGCCATAAACAGTCAAAGGGAAAATAACCCACAATATTCACACCTTTAAGAGACTCTGAGGTGGTAATCGCTATTCTTCCCTGCTGTTCAAAATATTTTCCGAGTGTGCTCAAAACTGCATTGGCAGCAGAATGTGGCCCAATTCAAGGGTTTTAATGCTACTGCTAAGTAGAAATTATTTTTGTCCTCGAAATTTTCAGTGAAATAGTCTGTATTTTGCAAAAAGAAAGCATAGCCATTCATTGCAAAAGCACTAAGAAAAAAGGCAGAGACCATCAGAAATCTTTCTGATAAGATAATCCTATGTTTAACAAAAAAATATCCAGTTAAGGAAAAAGTACAAATGTTGAATTTCAAAAATAGGCATATTCCATCTGAAGATGCCAGAGAATTTCAGTATTGCGTGCTGAAGTTAATAGGGAGCATAATGTCCACTTTATTCATTGGGAAACAGGAACAGAAATTTGCCTTCAGCTCATTTTTTCACTTGTCCCCAAGAACTGTTGCACTTTGCATGCCACACACAGAACTGGCATTTTAAACTGGCAGTATAGCTTACCTTTAAGACCACAACCCTTCTTTACAAGCAGCATGGCTACCCCTGCCTGTCACAACGCTACAGAAGGGCTCTGCCAGAGAATCATTCCAAAACCTTGCAGGGAGATGCTGTGCTTTTCCTGCCCTTTGTGGGTGAGAATCTTTTTCATCTTACATCCATGCCCATACTAAATACTTTAAAAATATTTTGCCTTTATGACCTATTGTTTCTCAGCATCCTTTTGGGCTGATAGATAGCTAAGGATACAGATATTTACTGTCACTACATTAATATCCAGAGGTCTTAACTAGCACCAGGACCCCACTGCAGCATGTACAGCATGCAGCACAATTCTAGATGTTCTCACCCTAAAAGACTTGCAAGTTAAATAAATGAAAAAGACACAGGCTGGGAGAAAGAGACTGTATCTGTCAGTGTGTTTGAAACCCAGAAACTGAGCACAGTGTTGTACATGGATACTGCAGCAGCAGCAGTCTGCAGGAAATTTCAAAAGATAGGGCAAAATTCACCTTGCTAACAAACATTCTCCATGAGCAATCACTCACCTCTCTGAGGCACAATTAAACACGCACTGGCTCCAGAGAGCACAAGCACAACTTTCTAAACTGGTGATTAAGGCTTTTGCCTGTGAGGGGCAGACATATGTTTCAGGAGAGTGTGTGATGTGAAAGAGTATTCATCAGTGCAGGCTTTTCCCCTCCCAAGTTATGGCTCCCAAGTCCTGGCTGCTACCTTGCAAAGCAGCAGCACTGTGCCTTTTTGGCCCAAATATTAAATAACCATTTCAAAAGGAAATATTTGATTTGGGACTCTTTAACAGAATAATCAACAGCACAGGGAAAGAGCCTGACACTTCCTTGGACCCAGATTCAGGTTCTCTTAGTGAGTTAAAATGCTATCTTCTGAGACGGCCTGAACACTGAGCCACTGAGTTGAAAAAGGCCTTTTGTCACCTGTTTCTTATGGGCTATGTCTTGTCTGTGGATAAGGTTGGTGTTAGAACCGAAGGTAACCTCAGGTCTGTGAGCACAGGCTGGGGAGAAATTTCTCATGGCAGGTTCATGTTTATCCATCATAATCCAGTGTAATTGCAGACTGTCCCTAAAATATGCTGCACTGAATTTTACAGTGCTTCAATCATCTTTCGGATCTGGGTCACACTTATGGTACGGGTGGTTTCAAATATAATTATAGGCCATAACATGGATGGGACATACATTCCTGGCAAAACTGGCAGTTTTACCTGTGTTTTTCTGTTTGAGAAGTGATTCAGAAACAATCAGATTGTTCCTGGCTCTGTGTGGCAGATTGCACTTGAGCATGCAGCACTCTCCTAGCCAGCAGAAAGCTAGGCTAAATCACTGTCTGGAAGTACTAGCCTGCTTCAGCATTTAACACTTCCTTAGCATTTAACAGTGAAACTCAGCAAAACGACAGCTTTTATTTTTGCTTTGTCCTAGGCTCAAAGGCTCTCAAGGCTCAAAAGATTGCAAATGCCTCTGGAGTATCAAAGCTTCAAATCCAATGTAGCCTGGCTATTATTCCCTTCAGCCTGAGCATGGGCAGTTACAGAGATGGGATGAATGCTCCCCATCTAGATAATTTAAAACCTATGTTTAGCATTAATTCTGTCAGTTTGGAGAGCAGGCAGCTGACAACACAGGGCGATGCAATACCCTGTGCTTCTGCTGGACTTGAACATGGTAAGAGCCCATTGTGTGTGCTCGCTGGAATGGGAGGGGTTTAGGTGAGATGAGTGAATGGGCAGAAGAACCTGCTCTGAGGGAAAGGTCTGGACAGGATTTATGCAGGCAGTGACACAATCAGAAAGATACTGCATGAGGCACATTACAGTGGACACACTAAAAGTCATCCTATTCCCATATTCTACCATAGGGACTGAGTTACACACTGTGAATATCATGTTCCTTGCTTGAAGAAGAATAAAATACTGTTTGGCTTAAACCTATTCCTGCTTGTAAATGTAAATTAAATCTGTTCTCCTCCAAATTTCTTTTATTCTGCTGCTTTTATCTTTGTGGAAACTTTCTTTGGTGATTCCTCTGTTGTCAGTCTGGCCCTTACAGGTGAAAATCATGAACCCTTCTGAAGTTACAAGTTCTAGGAACATGTCCTTGGCTGGAGAGAACATGGAATTACAGAACCCCAACCAGAGTGCACTGGTACACTGTCTTTTTCTGCCCTCTTCTGTGCAATTATCTGGAGGGAAGTTCTCTAGGCCAGAGAAGCTATATTCATAACATCCACTATTTAAGCCTCTCACTTGGATTCTTTCCTTGCAGTGAGAACTGACATACTGTCAAAGTTGACAGCACTATGCCAGTTTATTGCACCAGAAGACCCGGCTTTTCCTTTGCTCCCATCTGCAGAGCTTGGCTGCTCCCATTATGTGAACCCTTTCTCACTCCTGCCCCTAATAAAATCTCCATGCTTCACATGCTCCCTCAGCCTCCCTTTGATTCGTGCTCCCAGAGTCTTCCTCGCTGCTGACGTCGGGAGCGTGCACAGCTCTGTAATTTCCCGACAGCCCTTTTCAAACACTGCCGTTTAATCAGGTGCTGTGTTTTACCAGCACTTCCTTCTCTCACTGAATGCCTTTGAAGCGAGGCTGCCAACACTGGTGGGGTTCCTTCTCCGCTGCCTTTTTTTGTTGTTTCTATACAGAATTTTAGGACAGAATTTTGTAGCTTTTTAGAAGCTCTGATTTTTTTTTATTTTTTTAATACTTTTTTTTTTTTTAATACTTTTTTTTTTTTTTCTATGTTGTGATCCTAATTTCCTTCAGGATTTCTTCTTCCTCTCCTGGGAAATTTGTCTCTATTTCTGGCATCTGTCCTTCCTAACCCTTCCCACGTTTCTTCCCTTCTAAAGACAGGGGAAAAGAATCCATTTAATATTTTTCTGTAGTAACGTCTATCTCATCTGTCAATAAATTACCCTTTGCCATCTCTGGGAGACCCCTTTGTCTCCCTTCACTGACCTTATTCTGTACCTTGCCTGTTTTTTTTTTTAAGGGAGGATGCAATATCCCTGGGCTGTCACTCCATGAAGAACAGCTGTCATTCCTCCCATAGTGTATGCGTATGTGTTTGAGGAGGGAGGGGAAAGGGAGGGGGGAATTAGGGGAGGATGGGGTTCTGCTGTTGGGAAATATGATGGTCCTATTCAGAGTGGTAAATGTTTTTTCATTCATGATATTCCGCTGCAATTCTGTCTTTTTCTTCAGTGGTTTTAGACATTCATTTTCTTATTAATCTAACACTATCTGACATATAAATACACAAATATTTATTAAACATATTTTTAAAATTCGTTATGTATGCATTTTATAAATGTCTAATTTCTGCACAGTCTCTGCAACTGTGAATGCTATCTCACTCTCAGAGCTGCAGTCTAATACTACAGAGGTGGATTCAGAAAGCATTATCTGTGGCCAAAAAATGTGACTTTTCCATGTATTTTCAGCGTTACAAGATGAAAAGCTCTCTGAGAGGGTTAAAGAGCATGGTATAGTCCTGCATGTAACTAGCTAGCTGTGCAGACCTGCAGAAGGAAGAGACAGATCCACGAATCCAGCAATTCCTGCCCTGTCCTTACTCCTTGTGTTTTTTGAAGCTCCCAGACTCCCAGATAACTCATCATGGAGCATTCCCTGCATTTCTTGTGGACCTTGTGATCCAAGGGCTTTGTGCATAGCACAGGTACAAGTTCCTTTCTTCCTGCTCCTGCTCCCACACACAGTCTAACCAGAAATTAATGCAGTTTGAAAAAGCAAATATTAGTTTAGATCAAATTCTACCAATGTGTTTTAAGAAACAAAGGAAGTAAATCCACCAAAGATGCTCTCACCTCCATACCTTCTGGCAATTACACTTCTTAAAGCACTTATTTTCACAGCATGGGTGTGAAATAAGGAAATGCAGTTTTGTCTATGGTGTGCATAGAAACACATCAAAGCAACCTCAAGGCACATGCTGGGGCCCTTATTCTCTGAGTACCTGACTCAAAAACCTGCTGAAACACACTGTGAGTCTTGTTTGATCCAGCCTTGGGGATTCCTTTGTTTGGAAACCAGCAACAGGCACCATGTTTGTGTCACAGGCCAGGTCCAGGCATGGCCTCTGGACCTGTGAGTTCAGAGGTGTTCCAAAGGCCCAGATTAGCAACACTAGAGAAAGACTGAAGAACTTAAGACAAAGAGAATGTCTAGATACAACATACATACCAAGCTACTCACTTCCTTGTCCTGTGCTAGCAGGACATCAGCAGAACATCTTTTCTCTTAAAAGCACTATAGTACTTGTTTTACAGCTGGTTTGTGATTGATGTCCACTCTGGTCCTTTCTCTCTCATCTGATGGCTTTGGCAGTCCCTGCTTGATTTAGCCATCCCAGCCGAAAAGGTAACCCCTCTCCACAGCTAGAAGTAATAAATTCTTTAGCCACCACAGCAAAATACATTGATATGATCTTGAATTAAATCACTCATGTCTGCAGTTCTCAGTCTAGGATATCACAGTAAATTGGTATCAGCTGAAATCAGATTTACATTAGTAAATGTATCAGGCTGTGAGCTGAACAGTTTGCTGGCCACACCACTCATTCAGCCACCTCTTCTTTGGGATAACTATCTCCAGCACCTTAGTAATGCAGCCAGCTGAACAGTGGTATCTGTAACTTCTCCAGGGGGAATCACTGGGGCTTGGGAACCAGAGCCTTTACTTCCCTAGAAACAATCTGTGCCTTCAAGGACTAAGGCTCTGTCTGCATATGGAAATCAGGTTTTCAAATGCATTCAAATGTTGGTAATACCAACTCTGCTCCAGCATCAGGAAGAAGGTGTGGAGTCTACTGAAGAATAGCTCTTGGCTACTGCCATCTTCAGGACTATCCCACATTAATTACTCAGGTCTCTTGTAAAAAGACACCTGTGGCAACTGGCAGAGTATCTGCACAAACATTAGCGGCCTTGAGGCTGAGAAACTGTTAAATAGCCTTAGTAATAGAATATTAAAATCTTGATGATGAGTGAGCGTGGGTGGAATAATTGTCTGCTCAGAAAGAGGCATCTTTTTCTCATTCTATTTCTGTTGTTGAATCCTTATCTCCTGGATAAATAAAAACAAACTCCTCAGTTATTGTTCTCATTCACCTTTTGACTCTTGATTAGATTTGCTGCAGATACACCCCTCTGGCAATGAAAATGGAATCAACACATTTCTGATGTACTCCAGTGGAATTCTCAGCTCCTGCTCCATCCTCAGACCACCAAGGTCCTCGTTTTCTGAATGGTGGTTACCTGTCCTTCTAGCGCATGAATGAGATACAACTTTCAGAAAGATCACTTGCCCTGATTAACAGACGATTCTCTTTCACTTTGAATCTTTATCTTATTTTTAATCCTCAGCACTTGGAGCCAAACCTGATACCTTTCTGATGAGAGAAACCCACGGTGATACAAGATGCCTTGCTTGGGCAGCTTCTCCTTTCTATATTTTTCAGTGTTTTCCCAGATGAGGCCCCAGGATTATTGCAAACGAGTCCCAGGAAGAAATGCTGCTCAATTAGGCGAAAAGAAACTCGAAGGAAAAAAGGAGTAGAGCCAGCAAATTGCTTGAGATAACAATCTCCCCCCACCCGTGTGTCTCTGTAACTAAGAGGATTAGCTGAACTTTCTGTGTCACACCAAAACTGACAATAAGCAACAGTGACTTCCCCCCGCTGGCACTTGTACCTTCACATGTTTCATTTTCTTGCCCACACTACTGCCTTGCCCCTTGCTGATTGTATGACAAACTTGGGGATGAACATGATGGCTCTTTCCTTTCCTTTAAGATTTATGACTCAAAGCCAAATAAAACCCAACTCAAGTTATTACATGCTCTGTTTCCTCCTAACAACAACTCACTTTTAACAGTGTAAGCTAAGCAAGGAAACATGGAAATATGGTCTCCTTGATCTCACCTGATCTGTCTGCTGCTAGAGATGCAAACAGCAGCCTCGGGTCTGCCAACACGGGAGCAGGCATAAAGACATCCCTTGGGAGCAGGACCAAACGTCTGGAATATATAAAGAAGAAGTCCCATCAAAATTCAAAGTAACTGAGGTTCCATGTAGATACAGCACTGCCAGCAAGGAGCTGGATGTTTATTTCAAGTTAAGATCTATCATTCTGTGGTAGGAGGACTACCTAGGGTAGTCTTGCAGTGAAAGGAAATTAACTTTGTTAAAGGACTGTGTCACCAGTTATGGAGTCAGCCCCATGTTCCTCTGACAATGGTATACACATGATGAAAAGAATATTGCTCGTGGCTGAAGATGATCAAACATCAAATAATTCCAGTTTCTAAAGTAAACTAATTCCTTTTGCTGACCTGTGTAGAACATCACTCTAAACCTGGTGAACAACTCCTTTCCCTGAGCTTGCCAGAGAATTTGTACAGAGAGATGAAGTTCTATGAGACAAGGCAAAGGAGGAGCATTCTCCCACCCGCACATGCTCCCTCCCTTCTCTTCCCTGAGTTTCCACAGAAGACTACAGCAGAAGGTGGTGGTAATCCAAAAGATTAATGTCTCTGATAACTGAAGGGCTGCACACAGGCACACTGACTAAGTAAGCGCCTGTGCCACAGTGAAGAAGGAACTTGAAAACAAGAAGGAGGCAGAAGAAGAAGAAAGAAGTAGAAATGATTTCACACTGATGTAAAGCAGATACCAACACACAAAAAGGGAGTGTTGTGATAAAACAAGTTGGGATGTGGGACTCAGGTGATCGCCACCAGCATAAGGATTGAGGGGAAATGCTGACACAGCAAAATCTGCAGGCAGTATTAGGGTTGGGTCATAAAATGCATGGGACTTGCCAGTTCTTGTAAAGCATTTTACTGAACTAGGCATCTGTGCTGTATGCCCTCTCATTGCTACACAACTCCCTGGACCTAAATTAAATCACTATGGCACTTCTGCCATGTTAAACGGTGCGAGCAGGTACTCTTAGGCCACATAAATTCAGTGAAGTAGTGTTTTGGGTGTCTCTGTACAGCTTTATTTGTGATCAAAGGGTATGGTGTTGTGGGGGAGAAATACTTCCAGACAGATTTAGACTTTTACTCCAAAAATCTGTTCAGACTGAGGCATTGTAAAAATTGCCCGGTGTATTGCCATGGGGCAAGACTGCCTTGTCACTCTGTAGCAACCCCTGTCTCGCCTGTATAGAGCAGCAGTTTTAGTTCAAAGGGATCCAGGTCCATTCTCTTTCCCCATTTACATGAAATGGGACTAGAGTGGAGCGTGGCAGCCTATTAACAGTGCCCCACAGCACTGCAAGAGTTCTGCCTAGAGAGTGAAGGACACCGTGTCCAATTGAAATTACAGAGGAATTTGGGGTAGGCAGAATGTAATTACACAATTGGAATTTAAACTGTGAAATTAAAAGGAAATATTCAAGGATGAAGGGGCAGAGAGAATCCCTAATCTCCAGCCAGGCTAGGCTGTGTGACAGAATAGTCCCTTTCTGAAGAGGGAATAAGCAAAGAGCTGTCCTGGAAGAAAGGGAGGTAAAGAATAAAGACAATGTTTTCAAAAGCACCCTAACTCCAGCTGTGTGTTTGTTTCATAGCCTATGTCTATTCTACAGAAAACCTTGCGGTTGCTAAAAGGCATCAGATGTGTCCCTCTTGGCCCCCTCTTCACTGAGGTCAAAAACAATTTGGTTCCTCATGTAAGCAGCACCAAAGCATTCCCAAGGTCTACAGCAGAAAGCATGCTGTACAACTGGCCAAAAAAAGGAGTTCAGCCCTGGTTTTCATATGGGTACAAACCAGAATTTGCCCTTCTACCCAAGTTTGTCACACTGCTGGCACTCTTGCTTTAGTATCTGAGCTTTTCCCAAGTCTCAGCTAATAATCATCCTAACAAAAACAGGTATTTTTAAGGGTTTTGCTGTAGTAAGGGGAGGAAGAGAAAACCACTGAAAGCAGATCTGTGACAGTTTTGAGTGGCAACTTGAATCAGGCAATTGCAAATCCCACTCTTTAGAGATCTGAATCAAGTTGTAGGACCCCATTGTCATCCCTCTCAGAGCAGAGAAACAGGTAAGGCTGCAGCCAGCCTTGTGGGTCTCTGGGAGAGGAACAGCAACTGCTGAACAGGGTCCTTCAATCAAGGCACAACAGAGAGAACTGGGGCCTCATCTTCTTGTGCTGCCCAGCTACACGTGCAACCAAAGACAAGTTTCTTAATTTCTCTGCTTTAGTTTACTATTGCTAAAAAAGCACAGCAACAGTTTCCTAAATCCTCAAAGCTGGTGATTTGTAAGATGTAACTGGTTAAAATCAGAAGGTTCAGAAGCTGCATTGATGACAACTTTTGAAATGCATACAAAAAAAACTGAGCTAAAGTAAGTGCAGGCAAAGCACCAAGGAGTGAGAAACAGATTGAAAACCCCACCTGAAAAGAAAAGTATTCTTTTAGTAATTACCTCTCCCTTTCTTGAGGATGTGTGAAGGTTCTGATTTACAGGGTTTTTAAAAAAATATGAAATGAAAAACATGCTTCTTTTTTGTCCACACTCCACTTCTTATCTCCAAAAAATCAGTTAACTGCACTTGGGAGGGGCAGAGTTTTATGAGATGGTACAAATTTCCTGGTATAATTTTATTATTGTTAAGATTCAGAGGAGTGGCGACAGCTCTCAGAAACAGGAGATTCAGGGTCATCTTTTCTCCAATCCAGAGACAACAGAATAGGGTCAGAACCGAAGGCGGAAAGCAATCTGGTCAAAGGCAGCCAGAGGAGTGCGCAAGGGGAAAAAAACAGCCAATATATGCAGTGGACAGTCTCCATTTCTCTTCTGCTGTTCGTGCTCAGCACTCACAAGGTGCGTAGGAAGGAGATCTGAAGAGGGGGAAAAGTATAATAATGGAAAGAGACAGTACTGGTGGGTCCCAAGCCTTGGGGATAAGGGTAGATTCTTTTCCATGCTTGGGAACAGGAGGAGGGCGTGGAACAACGCAGGAGAGAAAGGAAAAACAGCTTTGTGGTTAAAGTACTGAACTGCACAGCGTCAGAGCACCTAGGTGCAAGTCTGTGTCCCACTAATGTCGGCTGTGACTGGAGTGACTACGCACAGTCTTTATGTTGCTTTTCTTCACTTCTCCTCCTCAACCAAAAAGGTACTAATCCTATTTTTCCCTCGTTCTTTCCCTGCCAGCTCTGTAAATTGCAAGCTTTTTGAGACACAGTGTCTTTTGCTGTTGATAGCATGTTCAAAAAATAACGCTGTAGGAAGAAGACTGCCCGTTGCTCTGTCAGGTAGTGTATGACGATGAGAAATAGGAAACAGACAGAAACACACAGATAAGTTTAATTAAATGTGAGACAATCTGTGCAGTCCCCAAGTGAAAGGAATACAGGGGGTTTTGAGGATGTATGTATGAAAACATAAGGGGCAAAGAAAGACTGTTTTGAGGCAGAAGCCTCTAATAATCTGGATGACCAAGGGAAAACAGAAGCAAACGTAATTTTAGTAACAAGCCCTCCTGTAGGAGAGAAATCTCATGTGAAGAAAACAGCATAGAGAGAAGGGGGACATCGTGTGAGAAAAGCAGCATCTGGGATTCACATCTGAGTGGCACAGTGGAATTGGAGCAGAGCAGATAAGTTTGCTCTTAATTTCCCTATACACTAGAGCTGTTTCGTGAAAAGGATAATTTCCTTCCCACTGTGCTTTTTGCTTAAATACTGTGATTTCTGTTTCTTTTGCTCCCTGCCTTCCCACCTCATGTTTCTTTTGTCCTCTGCCTCCCTACCTGAAAAAAAAAAAAAATATTGTCTGTGAAACACTACTGAATTAATTCTAGCAGGAGATAGAAAATTCAGAAGGTCACATAGCAATCAGAGAAAATTTGGGGTTATGGGCACAAGTCAATCAGGCCAAGGAGGGCTAGGAATTAAGAGGTATCTGGTTCACCATCAAAACAATGGACGCAGATATGCTGCAGAGCTTTATAAGATCCTCAGATACCATTTCTTCCCTTTACATGTGGTGTTGATTTTGAACACTGTATTGTTTTTCACCGCCAGAAAATCTTTTTAAAGCAAAATCCCTGTGAGAGGCGAATCTGTGTGGCTGACAAGTCCAGCCAGAGAACAGAATCACAGGGTCCTGCTCGCTGCTCGCTGCCCTGGGCTCTGTTTCAGCACACTTCACCACCAGTGTGAGCCCAGTCTCACTGACTGCAGCTGAACAACCAACTTTCTTACTTATGTCTTTTTGTGAAATGAATCCAGAGTACTCAGCTCCTCGTAGGACTAAGCTTTGTATTATCTTTGTGCCAAATTATCTCAAATTTCAAGTATTTCCAGCAAGTTGCTCATGAGTAAGACACCAGTCAGGCACTATGTGGCACTCACAATTGAAAGAGAGGTAAAATTTATCTGATAAATTATTCATCACTAATGATTTGGCCAGCTTTCCTGGATATATAGCCACAGGGATGTATGACACCTTGGGGAAGGCATCAGATAGAGATGCATTCAAAGAAAACTAGAGGAGAGGATGCAGACATAGATCCAGACTAATCTTTACAGGGAGAAGAAGAGCACCTATGTGGCTTGACTGAATTAAGTTCTCTTTATAGGTGGTCAATTAGAAAACACAGAGCAGATTAATAACTACCAGAAAATTACCAAAAAAAAAATCACAAAAAAAACACCAAAAAAAACCAAACCACACCCCAAAAAACAAAGCAAAAACCCAAACCACTAGCAACTACTTGTTTTCAGACATCTTTTCTGCAGCAGCTGTGGGTTCCAGCTAAGTGTGCAGAAGCTGAGCGAGAGCAAAGGCTAAATCAGGTGTGGTAATGGGAGCAAATTCTCCCCAGCAAGAAGCTGCTGGGATCAGGGAAGAGGTTACTGAGAAGTGGCATGCCGATCTGAGAAGAGTCTTTGGGTGAGATAGGGAGATACGGGAGAGAATATTCAGCGTAGGCAGGATTAGAGCTGCGCAGAGTCTTAATCTAGGCAGCCCTTTCTCTACACCTTTATCTGTCCTGGTGCAGCCCCTGCGTGCTGCAGTGCTGGTATAACCTGGCCATAAAACTGGATTAACTGGCCCACGAGGATCATGGCTGAACTGAAGAGGAGCATGACAAAATGCCTTTGTTTACATGTTTGCTCCTGTGAGTGCAACACAGATCTTCAGGAGACAAAGTGCTTAATTGCTGGTTTAGGGTGTCAGCAAATGAATGTGCATGAGTAGAACTGGTGTTAGGGAAAGGTTTTTGCTCTTTCACAGTGCAGTCCATTTCTGCTAGTGTTTTCTGCAATAACAAGAGGTTATTTTATAAGATGGCAAGAAAAAAAAATCCCATTACCAGAGGACCTTACTTTTAAATAAAAATGACAAAATTACCTTTCAGATTCATCCCTTGGAGATACACCCTGCTGTCTCCCTCGTCCAGCTTTTCCTTTTTGGCTCTTTCCTACCAATGAAAAAATCTAGTGGCTGTCTCTGATACGACTCCTAATTTCTTCAGCAACAGCATGCAAGAACAGATCCCTGACAGTTCCTCTTACTCCACAATGTTTTGCACCTCAGAAGAAAATCCGGCTTGGACTCTGACCCATCTGAGTTAATGACTCTTGGAAAACATTAAGACTGAGTCCTTAATGAATGCCATTCTATACCAGGCTCCCTTTCTTCTTTTTCTGGAAGTACATTACAAAGCTCAGGGATAGTGTGTATTTACGCAATATTAAGAATGTGAATAAGTTTTACTTTTACTCTGCCAAATCTGTCAAGAATTAACAAAGTTTTGCCACTCTGGCTGATTGCTTGTCCTAATTTGAAAGCTTTGAATCTAAAGCTAATTTTACTTGTTGGTCCCTCTGGTCTCATATTTACTCCCCTTTAACGAGGGAGGCATGAAACCTGACTCCCCTTCCAGGACAATTTGACGCGGGAAGTGTAAGAGGATAAAGTATTTGAGAAAAGCACCCCAGGAGCATTGGGTTGCCCAGAACGAGGGAATGTTGGGGTGGGTTTTTTTTTGAACAGAGGAGAATTGCTTCCATGGAATCACTCTTTTCTGGAGGAAAAGCAGACCCTCACTCAGGCACCTTCCTCCATGGGAACCACAGGTTCTGCGATTCCATTTTCCCTGGATGCAATTCCTCTTTATTCACAGGGGCTTAGTCCTGCCCAGGGCTTGGGCAGTACCTGGGTGCAGGGGAAGTCCAGACAAGTATTTCCACACCACCACTCCCAGAGACAGCGCCTTGGCTCTTCACAGGGAGGCTCCTGAAAGGCACCTGTCCCCCACAGATTATTTCAAGCTCAACCCCTCAAAAAATGTGTCCACTACTGATTACCTGTTTACCTCAAAATCTTCATTCTCTCCCCTACAGATCACCTCAGATTTCACACCCAGAATACGGATTTTTGTCCCTGAGAACCACCTAGATTGTACCAGCATGAAAATCCAATGGCTACATTTACCTTATCCCCAAATTGTTCATTCTGGCCCTAAAGATTCAATCAGATTTTTCCTGCAAAATGCTTTTTCCTTGCAAATGACCTGAAGTTTTTCCCCCAGATTTTTCCCTGTCACTAGTGATTACCTTGTTTTTTCCTCAATACGTCCATTCTCTCCCCTAGAGATTATCTTAAGTTTTAGCCCCACAATTTCCCTTCCTATCCACTACTGACAGACAGCTTTGGATTTACCTCAATATGTCACTCCTCTCCCCTACTGATTAACTCAGATTTTACCCCCACAATTTCCTCTTCCCGTCCACTCCGGTTACCTTAATTTTATCTCAAAATGTTCATGCCCTCCCCTCAAGTTTTACCCCCAAAACCCTTCCTTCCTGCCCACTACTGATAACCTTGTTTTTACTTCAACACGTCCATTCTCTCCCCTACAGATTACCTCCGACTTAACCCTCAAAACATTAAATTTGTCCTCTGAAAATTACCTAGATTTTACAATCACAAAAAAACACAAAAAACAAACCCGAGGACTACGGGGAGGACCTTTTGGGGGGGGGGGTCGGACCGCCCCGTGCCCTGAGGGGGCTCGCGGGGGCGCCTCAGTGCGCACGCGCCTCCCCCCATCGCCCGTCGGCGGGGGGGGGGGAGAGCGAGCCGGTCCGGCCGCGCGGCGCATGCGCGGCGCCGCTCCCCGCCCCCGCCCGGGAAACGGCCGAGGAGAAGGAAGGAGGGTGGGGGGGAGCGCAGAGCCCCGGGCGCATGCGCGGAGCGGCGGCGGCGGCGCGGGCAGGGAGGGAGGAGAGAGGGAGGGGAAGGGGAGGGGGGAGGGTTTATCGCGCGGCCGATTTTTGGTTAAAATATTCAAAATGGCGGACGGAGGAGCAGCGAGTCAAGATGAGAGTTCGGCGGCGGCGGTGGCGGCGGCGGCAGGTAATCATTACTGCGTTTTACATATTCATATTCATACTCGCGCGCGCGGGGCGCACCCCCCCCTCGCCCGCCCGCCCGGCCCCGCTTAGCATAATTTATTAGTACTCAGGATTATTATAATTAACGGCACAGGAGGGAGCGGGGGGGGGGAAGGAGAAGGAGAAGCAGAGCAGCCTCCCCGCGCTGGGGAGACACACACACACACGCACACCGTCCCTCCCGCACACGGAGCCCGCACGCCGGGGCACCGGCCATGGGGACGATGGGCGGCGGCGGCGCGGCGAGGCGGAGGGGTCGGGGCGGGAGGGAGGGGGGACACACTCGCCGGGAGGGAGGGGGGAGGTAGCCCCGCACCCAAAAGCGTTCGGGGGTGGCTTGGCCGCCACCCGGCCCGCACTCCCACAATAAACCCGCTTTACATATTCATGGCGGGGGGGGGAAGGGAGGGATGCTGAAGGAGCGATCCCGGCGGGTCGCCCGAGCGGGGCAGGGTCCCCCCGGCGGCGGGGCGGAGGGGGCCGGGGGTGCTGGCCCCGGACTGGGGCCCGGGGAGGCAGATAGACTCGGTTTCCTTATGGCTCCCCTCGTTGCCCTCCCCCCTTCTCCGCAGCACCCCCCCCCAGCCAGGGGTTTATTTCCCCAGAGCCTGGGCCTTGTAGCGTGGGGTGGGTGGGTGCGGGGAGGGGGGCAGGAGGCGAGCGTGGTTTGGCTTTTTCATTTAAAGCTCCCCCCCTCCCCTCGCAAGGGGCGGGTTCGGTGGGGGGTGACGGCGGGGAGCACGGGCAGAGCCCCCCCGCGCCTTTCTCCGGCGGGAGAGGGACCCCCCCGAGGGCCGGCCTTGCCCCCCACCCCCGAGGGCCGGGTCCGCAGCCCCCGAGGGCCGGATCTGCCCCGGCGGTGTTTGCCCCGCTCCCCCTTTGCCCCAGGGCACGGCCGTGCCGATCCCGTCCCTCTCCCCCGCGCTCTTCCCTCTCTTCCCTCTCTCTCCTTCTCATTTGAATAATGTCTAATTCGGGGAGGTTTATATTATTGAAATGGCCGCCCGGCTTTCCCCGCCTCTCATGTTTAGTAATTCAGACCTTTAATAACAGCCACTCAGAGCCCAACGCCGTGTTTATATTTTACATTCGCCCCATGTGCTTTTGTGGTTCAATATGATTCTTCTTTCTCGCTCTCTCGCTTTTTTTTTTTAAATTTTCTTGGCAAACCCACAGGGCCCCGAGATCAAACCCAGGCTATGTGAGGAGAGGAGGGGGAGAGCCAGGCCCCGGCTCCTCTGGCAAGCGCCTAGGCCTCACTCTGCTGCTTGATTTATTTACTAATAACCAAAATGACCCCCCCATCTCCACTCCACCCCTGCCAGCAAAAACAAAACCCTCCTGGGGCTTGAGCAGCATCAGATCTGCTCATAGATTCTCAAACACTCATGTCTTTTAAATAAGGAGCTTATTTTTAATTTATAGCAACTCAAGACTGTAAAGCTGTTCCTTTCATATTTGCTTTTCAGAGGCTTGGGCATTTTTGGTCCCTTTGTCCTTGATTCTTTTCCTTAAAGGAGAGTTGCTTCTAATTTACGTTTCCTGGCACTGAGAGAGCTATAGAAGACACACTCAAAATCTAAACAGCTTTCCTCCTCCCTCTGAACACAAACAGAATTGAATGCATTGAAGATAATCTTATTCACCTTCTTTTTGCTTAATGTGGATGAGGTTTAACAGTGCAGCGTGTCAGATGCTTTTGTCACTGCTTGTATCTTTGACTGTTCTGGGTTGAGGTTTTTTTTTTTTCTCTTTCATTTAGATTTGGCTTTCAAGACAGAAGATACCACTAGGCAGTACAGGGTCTAGAAAGGAAGATAAGTTTTCTGTGATTGTGTCATAAGAACGCCAAGTGAAAATTGAAATTAATCCTCTTAAACTGTCTGGAGTAATTCAGTTTTAAACCAGATATTAGTCTACTTAGAAATAAAACAAATGGGCTACTTGATTAAGGGGAGGCAATAATTTAAAATAGAAAATATTTATGCAGGGATGGGTTTCAAATAAAACTGTGTAGGTTTTCATTAGTGACCATTGTTTTCACCCTGTGGAGAAAAAGGACTGAACAGCAGGATACTTCAGAGTAGCAGTGCCAGATTAGCATGTAAACATCTTTGAAACACTACTAGGAAGAGCGTTCACGTGCAAGTGCAGATGGCGTATTTCGTAGTTTGGTGCTAAATTTAATTTGTCACAAAATACTGCACTGCAGCTAATGAAAAACATTTTGATTTAAAAAATAACGACTCAGATTATTTATCCTTTTTTCTTCACCCTCGGCAAAGACAGGCCTTGAATACAAGAAGGGGGAAAAAAAAAAGCTGTAGAAGCTGTAATGAGGCTGTTCAGGTGACTGACTGTTTCACAGACCAACAGCACAAGGCTGGCTGGACAAAAAGCAGTAATATGATTTCATGCCTTAAATAGCATATGTTTTTGCACTCGCTTCACAAGATGTGGTCAAGCCGATGATGTCATTGGCCAGAGGACAAGGTGCAGTTAATTTGATTTATTGACCTGGGGTGAGGTGTAGCACTGAAACCTTCTCATAGGGAAACCATTTATCTGAGGACAATTTCCTTTATAGCAGCAATTTAACCACTGCTGAGACTGTAGATATTTTATCCAGCTTGATAAAAATGTACATTGCATCTTGCAAACAAAATTTCTTTGTCACTGGCGATTTAGTAATTTTTATAGAATGGAATACCGGCCTTGTGCAGTGTTATGGCTGAGCTGGGGTTTATAATGCTGAATTCAGGTATTTACATGCCAAAATACAAATGTATTTCTCTCAAACGTGTATCTGTGTTCCTGTGTTGCAGCTTAAAATTTTACTGGAATGTGCCGGGGGTAGAAATACATCTTCACCTGTGAAGCCTGTAGGCAACATGTTAGCGTAATGCGCCTTTTCCCAAACCTTGGTATCACCTTCACTTGTCAGAAGGTTCCCAGACTGCTGTGTGGGTATTACTGCTCAGTCTTGAGTGTTTGTCTGAATCTCAGAGTTCTGTGTTAGTTTGTCACAGGTAGTTGTCAGCTTTTAGGTTGCTCCTTGGACCATCTTTGTTGGGTCAGAGAGTAAAAGAAACTTTTTCTTCTCTATTGTCTACCTGGCTGTGGTGAGAATAGAGGCTTGTGCAATTGTTACAGTATTTTTATCAGGAGATATATCAGGAGAATATACTCTATTTTGGCTGTCTTTTCAGCTTTTAACTTATTAGAGACAGAAGGAAGTGTCCTCCTGTGAAATAGTTCCACTGCCTGATTAAATCTACTCAGTTATTAAGGTGATGCTGCATTTTTATCTTTTCTTTTTTTTTTTTCTTCTCTTTTTCAACACTAACCCAAACTTAGCAGTCTGACAGCTGGTTGGAAAACAGGGCAAGCTGTGCCAGTAGCCATGCTGCTGCATGTGGAGCAGAATTGGGAGGTGTGTGTCAGGATGGTTTTAAAACTGGAGAAGCTAGAGCTTCCCTCTTGCTTCCCAGAAGGAAGCGGGGGGGAAAATCTAAGCTTCTCACCCTCTTATTTAAATAGGAAAAAAAAAAAATCTCAGGTTTGCTGTCACTATCAATTTCTCCAAGATTAGCCTGCAGCCATTATTCAAGCAGTAAATGTTAATACTGGCTCCCTGATGCCGGATGTGGATACCTTGTGAATGCTTGTCTTGGCGAGCGACTGTGGTGATGTCTGGAGGTACCTCGTTTGACAGGGATCGGTGAGGTTGCCTTCACCTTGGTCTGTCTGTTAAGCCCAAGGAAGCACCAGCACACTCTGTGTTGGGAGTGCCTTGTGTGTGAAGAAGTACTGTTCCTACTTTGGCTTGATCATAATAATTTATAGCCCAGAAAAATGAGGTTTGGAATACCATTGTCACTGAAATAATAGTTGTCAGATTTCAAGCCGTAAATTCCACATTTAGAGTAGCACACTTTTTCTGTTTTCTTTATATCCAGATGTGTGAGGATGCAAAGAGTTCTGGAGTAAATGTTTTTCCCATGCTGTCCAGGATGTTTTGGTTGGGTTGATCTGTCATCCAGTTTCTTTCTGTTAAATAGGATGCAAGTCCCTCTTAGGCAGGTTTATTTACTCTCCCGGTTCTCTGGCAAATTAGCAGTAGGTTTTTGAGGCATGCACTAAGTTTCCATTTGCTTTCTTTAAATTTTGACTCCTGTGGAGTTCAAGATTTCAAAACAGGTTGCAGCATCATTTTCTATTCCTCTTAAACTCTTATTGCCCTCAGGACAATAATCTTGATACTTCTGTTTTATACAGCTGACAATTAGGCAGCCTCTGCTCCTTGCACTTACAGCTTTATTATTTTTATCTTGAGAGAATCAGTGACAGTCCTGGCAAATGACTGTCTTTTTTGACATACGTATTTTGAGTCTTGGTGACAAAGCTGTTGTCAAAAGAAGGTGTTGAACAAAATTAAGTATGACTTGAGCGGCCCAAATGTGATGTGCTTGGCTGTGCTTAAGCTGGAATGTGAATGAAAGACTATCTGGTGTTGCTGAATAGACTTACAGTGATGGCTGTTCACTACTGCAGAGATTTGCTTCTGTGTTAACAAATCCCCCCCCTTCTCCAAATGTGCTTCATTGTTATACAGAGCAAGTTAAGTGTGGGAATTGTTGGGCCAAGTGTAGGAGATAAATTTAAGGGAAGATACTAGTTTCTGGTTAGGGTGTGTTAAATAATTGCTGGCATTTCACATGAAACGGTTTTACAATGCTAATCTGAGGAAAAAAGAATCCATAGATGTATTTTCCTTTCTGTAACTCTTTGCATTAAATTTCTTGAATTGTGTGAATAGGGCCTCATGCTGCTTCATGCGCACTTATTTTTCTCTGTAGAAAAGGAAATAATTACTTAATATCTCAGTATTATTCCTTTCCCTAGTTTCTTATTTCACAACTATCTAGGAAATATCCGCATTTGTTAGCTGTATTATGTATGTGAGCTTTATAGTGCATTAGGAAGTCTTTGCAAAAGGAATTTTTTGTAGACTGCTACTGACTAATTGAATTAGTTTAGGGTTAATAGCACAGTTGAGTGATGAAGTGTTGGTTTGGTGTAGAGGATTTACTGGGTTTCAATCCCGAGTTTGTCACCGATTTTGCTTGCTTTGCTGTTCTGGGCTAAATCTGTGTAATGGGAATTATAGAGCACATTTTCACAGGGATGTTGCTGGGGGAAAAATTAGCTAATGTTTTCAGGTGTCTCTGAGGGTAACATAGCTGTGATTCTTCTGCTTTTACATGCAATCATCCAGGCTGGTGCCCAGGTTGAACTTTGCCGAGGATGTTTCAGTGTTGGCACACTCCCGTCAGTGATGAAGGCCTCCTGTTGTACAGGCACAGATTACTGTCAGTTCTAACTATGGTGTGATGCAGATCTGCTCCAGGGTATGCGGTTCAGTGACAGCTTAAATCAGCCCCAGCCTGTCCTCATCTCCCTGTGTGTTCCTGCCTCCTTCCCTGTGCTGGTGCAGATGCTTGCTGGATTCCTTTGCTGAGCTAGTTCAGGGAATTAAATTGGCAGAAAACAAGCCTCGCCAAAAATAATGAATAGTTTTTTGTTGGTTTAGCTCTTTGAACTGGCTTACAATGAGATTAGACAAATAGCAGTACCAATCAAGGAAGGGAACAAGAAGCACACGTGTTGACCCAAGTCTTCTCATAATTTCATTCTCTCTGATGGCTTTCCTGTTGGCATCAATGGGGACTCAAGGTCTCAGCCATGTGATCCTGCCACTTACTTGGCACCTGTCCTAATTCTTAACTGGATTCCAGAATGCTCTAGGTTAACTTGCTAACATGGTGGAAAACTAGCTCCAGATAGTTTTACATCTTTGTTTTATGAAATTGGCTCCATGAAGACTTTCAAATGCAAGCAAGGGGGAAGAGCCGTTGAGTGAAAGTGGAGAAAAGGGAAAGAAGGAAGGGAAATGAAGCTTCCTCTTTGCAAAAGCAGCAACATTCTGGTTGGTTAGTTATATAGCTTTGCTTTTAGATTAATATAAACCACTGCAAAACCACAGTTGATTGAGGTGATGAGCTGAACTTGATTTAAAATTGTACTGGCCAAAGGGAAGCAGTGGGAATGTACAGCTGTGGGTGCTATGCTGGACCTTCTCTTTTAGCAGTAGGCTGTACATAGATCGTAGAAGCCAGAAATGAAGCTGCACCTAAGTAGAATAGTAGCTTGGAAATCAGTAGATGCTGAAAATTTGGTGTGGTTTGTGCTGTCATAGGTATGATTGCATTAATGGTAGCAAGGGCAGAAACTCCAATAAAAATAGTGGATGAGACTGTTAAGTGGTTCCCATTATTTTAGTGCTGCTTATAGTGAGACGTGTCTCTAGAAAGGACTGTGGCTTTAAAGGACATATTGACAAAAGTACTTGAGAAATTACAGACACCATTACTTCTGCTAAATTTTGGACTGACATCCTTGTAAAGCAACCTTGAAGAAAACCCCACCAAACCCAAGCATAAGTGCTTCAGCCATTTAATATGATCACTCTGAGGCAGATTTATCTTTTCTATAAATTGTAATATTGTGACAAGAAACCTTTTGCTCATCATTCCTTTTAGTTTTTTCTTCCCAGAAATCTGATTTGGCTGTATAGAGATGAAGTAGCATATATAGCATGTTTGACACTGTATGACAGGGCATGAAGCTTTGGAAAAGGAGGATAGGAACATGTGAGTTGCTAAAATAGTAAATACAGTTGAAGACTTAAAAATAAGTGTAGAAAAACCTGTTGAATCAAGCTGGAGGTGTAGCTTGCTTCGTTTTCCTCCTCCTTTTCTTTGAGGGCTGCTAGGAAGTCACCATCTTTTTTGCAGTGAGCTCCTTCGCTGTTTGTTCTCTTTGTCCTTTCGATGATTCAGTTTTATTTGAAAAATACCATGTGACTTAGTAATTTGTGCCTGACCATACCAGTGTGAAGTTGTGGCTTTATACTACTTGGCTGCAGCAGAGGGAGAGGAGTGTACAGTGAATACAGGTAGAAATGATTCACATGTTTGAATCACTCGTTTCTACATTATTAGTTAATAGAGTATACTGAATGGGAAATGAGATTCAAGTTTCTTTCAGGAATTCTGTTGGCAAAGGTTCATTTCTAAGTGTTCATAATTTTGTTTCTTACCTGCTGATCTTTCGTAGGTTATTGCTTTTATTTGAATTTTCAAATGTAAGTTTAAATAGATACTTGAATTTTTCTAAGGCTGCAGAGAGATGGATGTGCCAGTAAATGCTGCCTCCCCTCCCTAGCAGCTCCTCTGGGAACATTTCCCACCCCGATGCATGTACACACACCTGCATGCACATAGGCTTTTGGAAAAAGTAACAGAAAGCTTGGGCTGGGGGCAGCTTCTTATAAGCTCCGACTGTAGTAATAGAAGACCTTACTGTTTCTGATTGTTGGTGTTTCCTGTTCCTCTGCACCTGTTAGTAGGTATTTCCATTTGGTACTCTTTAATCCATTTCAATTAAAATCAGCTGAGTTATTAAGGGCTGTGATCTGAATTGCCTAAAGTAGCCCAGATTATTCAGATGGAAAGCTATAAGGGATCCTTGGAGTTGGTTTATTATCACACCTGAGGGTACAGTTCATGTTACACTTAATCCAATTGAAGGGTGGGCTGCTACCCAAAAGAAGAGGAAACATAAGCATGGTAAGTATTTGGCCATGGCTGTGTGGACTGTTGTCCCTTTTGATAGAGACTCTGTAAAACTTTGTTCTGGCTTCTTGCAGAAATCTGTTGGGATTGTGTGAGGAGACTGGATGTAGGAGAGCAGAGGGAACAGTAGCTTTACAGTTGTAACATTTGTTTCTGAATGGAGGGATCTGTTAGCAGTGTTGGAAATGCGTGTCCCTTGTTGGGTATTATTGACTTGGCAATGATACTTTCCTGGTTTTAATGAATTTATGTTGATCTGAACTACGCAATTTAAATTGTTGTGTTTCCAGTATCCCAAGTGAAGCATGCAACTTACAAGTCATTTCCCTTAAATGGACTTTATAATAAGACCATCTTTACCTGCTGTTCCATTTCAGTCCCATTGCAGATATTTTAAATAGCTTATGGCAGCAAAGTTAGCTAAATTTGGGTGCTTAGGAGTATCTTTTGGAACAATGGAGAACTGCATATTTAGTCTGACATTTAGTAGCTTCTGACTTCCAGTCAGTTACAATGTGTCATACATCCCAGCTTGAATCTCTTCGTCACTCACCTTAATTCAGCTCCTGTTCTCCTGCCAGGATGGCTTTGCTTTGGTTGGGATGGGTGTGCCAAGGTAAGGAAGAGAAGACATCAGCTGTCAGGCTGTGATGCTGCCTGTGAACCCTGGGCAACCAGTGCCCTAAACAAACGTGGCCAAGTAAGACATGATTGTAAGACAGGCTTCTAGTAGAAGTTCTCATGTGGGAACACATCAGGTGGAAGAGTGTGAGCTAGAAACCTGATTGTTTTCCAGTTTAGTTTTCCTGATTGGTTTTACTCGGTTTTGCGAAAAAGCAAGTCTCCTAAAGTTGCAGAATTTTTTTGTGTATCTGTTCACCCTTTTTCTTTTTTCAGTTTGTGCAAGGAGGTACAAAGAAGGGCTAAGCATGTTGTTCTTTACCTCTCAGTCATGTGCTGGACTGCAACTTGGTATTTGGGAATGCAATCAAAGGAATTATCCCTGTGCTTGTCCTGTTTTTACACTCTTTCATAGTTCCCTGTTGTTGGAGGAGAGTCAGGTAGATAGATCTCTGGTCAGAGCCAGGATGGTGATGTTAGTTCTCTTCCAAATAAAAAGAAAATACCTTCCCATTTATTTCCAAGTGTATCCTAAGTTTTTTACCTGACTCCTTTCCTAAAGTGTTCAGGGGCACCGTAAAAGAGTTTAAGCAAGATTATGTTCCTTGTCTGCTCTGCACATTTCCAGCTCAGGGGAACAAGTGTGAGATTGCTCCAAGGGCTTTCCTAATAATTTTTGATTCCCTACCAGGGAGTTGGAGAACTGGCAGCTCCTTTTGCTCTCAAAGTTTGTGCATATAAGAGGGTGGGTGTTAAAAATTCAGTGCCTCTGTTACTACTTCATATAAGAGATCCACAATTGAGCAGATTCTCAACTCCTTAAGACAAGTTGAGAGTCTTGAGCATGAGAATTATCCTACAGACAGGGTAGAAGTCTGTAAATTTTGAGTTATTTTTATTTCCAGGCTATTCCTTTACTCATTACACTGGGAGATAGTGACATTTTAAAGAATATCTCTTCTCAGTTCTGAGAAATTAAAATGCTGTGTTTTATCATTTTGTGATTCAATTTGATTTGGAACCCAGTTGCAATATGGGAGCATCTTACATGGTTCAGTTCAGTGATGCATAAGGGAATGGTTTTGAATATACTGAGGTGTGAATAAAGGCCAGTGCCTCAAAACTTGCTGAGATCATGCTTTAGCCATGCCTGTTTTAGAAAAAAAAACTATTTCATTGATATCATTCTCAGCACAGTTAAAATTGAAAATATATCCAGGCGCATGTTCTAACACATTCTAATGGTATCCTGAGTAAACATAGCTATTTCTAAACTAACAGTTAAATTCAGTGGATATAGCATTGTATTTAAGTGCTTTTACACTCAAGTTTCCTTTAATTGTGGATGATGGACTCCCAACAGTGGAAAGAATTTGCTATATGGAAGTTTGAACAAAGGAGTTAAAATAGTTGTTTGGCATCTTAAATCTCCTAGCCTTTCTCAACTTGATTTGCCAGGGGAGAGAGTAGGGACAGGTGGTGTTTCTTTGTGTTGTGGGTCTCTAGTTAGGTTTGCAAGTGGTTTGGGCATCTCTACAGATCCTAGCAGAACATTTTTAATTGTTGCTTCTGTTACAATAGTGATACATGAATAATATAAGAAAAAATATCGTGTGCAGAGGTGGGCCAGCACCTACATCTTTGCATTCCCCAGTCTAGAATTAACATAAAAGTTAGACTTAACAGAAGGACTGTTGTGGAAGACCTAATTTAACAAGTTCATTTTAAAGTCATATAAAAAGCTTTGTAAAGTCTTGAGATAATCCATAATTTTCTGTGTGCACTCAGAGAAGACACATTAGTTGCTTAAGGGATCAATTAATCTGTCAATCTTTCAAACAGCAAAATCAGCTGCAGACATGGTGGGTTTTTTATTACTTATTAAGCAGTGATTTCATATTGTGTAAGAGCTGGAAATGCAGTGTGTACTAATGAGGAAGGGAATGTCATTGCCATTTGTCCTGTGTTTATATCACAGATAGGTTTGTGAATTGTATCATGCGGACACTTAAATTTATACTCAGTTGCAGAGAAGAGGATTCTTCATATGTAATGTACCTTGCTTGAGGTTTTATCAACTTCCTTAGTTTTCTGCATTTGTGGCAGTTGTTTTAACTGTATTTGGTGTATTAGGATTTGTGGTTGGAATCACAGTTGTATTCACCAAAGGCATCATCTGTTCCTAGGGCTGTTAAAAACTTACGAAAGACTGTTCACTTCCTTGCATTTCTGTGGGAGGGAGTACATTGGCACACAAAATGATTTTCCTAAAATGTGTTGTCAACTCTAATAA
Source organism: Pseudopodoces humilis (assembly GCF_049639895.1). Taxonomy (NCBI): domain Eukaryota; kingdom Metazoa; phylum Chordata; class Aves; order Passeriformes; family Paridae; genus Pseudopodoces; species Pseudopodoces humilis. The sequence continues at coordinate 110,105,721 of NC_142201.1, forward strand.
TTTCCCAAGTATACTTCATATTGTGGAACATGAGTTAAACTTGGGATTTTTATGGTGTCATCATTCAAATAGTAGTCATCATTCTTGGTTGTGTGAAGTAAAATTAAGAGAACGCTGAGGACAGAGGCATATGGGATACAACTGTCTACTAATCCTCAGTATCTGGAACTCCTGATTTTATTGTTTGTATTCTCCTTTTCCATTGCTTACTTGTTGAGACAGTCTTTATAAAGAGGCTGGAGAGAGCAGGTTACTGCAGTACTTCTGGCCTTTTGTTTTGGTGTCATCAGTGTGCTTGATACCAGTAGAGAAAGTGTCCTAGAATGGCACCAAGCCAATGTGGAAATGTGCTGTTAATTGGTAACTGGGGCAGTTTTGTTTTCTTAGAAGCTGAGAAAACCCCATCATCTTGTACTGAAACTGCTCAGGCACACTGACTAATTACATGTAGTTATGTGTAAGTGTTCTTTGGTCCAGCAATAATTTATAGATTGCTCTTTAAGAACCATTGAGGTAGCAAATAAGTATACTTTACTATATAGCGTGGTCTGTGTGTTAAAATTTGTTTTGAAACAATTTCTTTGGGGTTAATCAACCATAAGGTTGAACTGTGAAACACTATCTGCTATTACTGACCTGCAGCTCTTGACTTTTGTATTCAGCAAGTTAATTTGAAGAAGTTAATTTTCAGATGTGCTTTCCTTCATGTGCCTTTTTAATACTGATTTATTCCCACAGATATTTCAGCTTGCAACATCAGATGGGGCACTTGTGCATTTTATATGTAAGTGCTACTCACAAACATAATTGTGACCTGATAAATTGGCAACTGCTTCTTTGTATTTTTCTAAGCTTTTATATTTGTGAATGGGGAGGAGCTGGAAATAGCAGATCACCTCATGTGAAATAGGACTGTTCAGAGGAAAAGGGCTGAGGTTTTTATTTACAAGGAGCCTGTTGTGGGAGCCCTGCAGATTTGAAACTCTGTATTTAGTCAGTGTGTAAAAAACTGCGACTGGGATTCAAAGGCACTGCTGCTGGTGCACTCCTTAAACAAAAGGAACCATGGCTCCAAATGTGGAATATGTTCTTTATCAGTTAGTTCTGCCGCTGTGTGACAGTTCCAGTTTGACTATCTCTGGCTTGTTGAAATAAGAAATGGAAAATGTTGTTTACTGGAGGATTTTTGATTCTTTTTCCATCTGTTTCATATCTAAATTGAATGTTGTTGTATATGTCTGCAGTCATATGCATAGGAGAGAAAAACACAAGAGGAACTACTGTCCTGGAAAAAATGAGGAATGCTGGAAGAAAACCATTTTTTTTTCAATTAAACTCTTTTTATCATGTATATCAGACTTCTTTACATGTGCCACCTTGTTAAAAAAGTCTCACACCAGGTGAACAAAACAAGAGGTATGGAAAAAGCGGTCCACTTGCAGTAATATCTTCTTTCCTGTGTTGTTGACTGGGTTTTTTTTCAAATAAGAACATTTATTTTGTGGCAGCACGGGTGCTCCTTGATTCTGCAGTGAAGGCAGTATTCTGTGCTTGATACTAGCTAGTTGCCATGGCAACAATTATGATGTCATGAATTCAGTACAGTGACTTCACTGCAGTGTATTTTATCTCTATTCTCAGTTTTCTTCAGATCTTTCTAGCAAACCGAAAAGCACCTACATGTCATAGTGTGACTTGCTTATAATGTGATTCTGCCCAAAAAGTTTGCTGATAGGCAGGAAGAGGAGAATACATTTTTTAATCACTCAAATGTGGTGGTTTTTGTCTGAGAGAAAAGTATTTTTAAAACTGAAAGTGTGAGAGTAGCAGTGTCTGGTTATGTCTCTTCTACCAGAATTACTTGTTCAATCCCGGCTTGCCTTTCTTATTCCTGTATTTTATAGAAACAGGTGAAATGTTTTCTTAGGCTCTTTTCATGGGTTTGTTGACCAGCAGATTGTCGCTGGAAAGTTCCTGCCCATCAGCTTTTGGAAATGGTCAGCTGCTTTCAGTGCTTCTGAGTGCTTGCATTTATCACCAGGTTGTGTACCTCCATTTCACAGGTAGCAGAGCTAACTGTTGAGTTCATATGCCGTCCTCTATTGCTTTCTGATAGCCAAAGAGAAGTATTTAGCATTTTTTCCTATTTCTGAAAATGATACTATTTCCAAATTTAGCCCCAGTCAAAATGCCAGTAAAAACACTGAGTTTGACTAGCCTGCGTTTCTTTTGTTGACATAACTGTGTGTCTGTTTAGAGCTGGCTTATTGGCTTAACTCAAAGGTTGCCTGAGACTTGTGGGCCATCTGACTTTACATTATTAGTGAATAATGCAGTGTGTGTTAAAGTGGTATGCCAGGTATTTTTTGTATGGGTTTTTTTTCACCCTTGGTATGTAAAAGGATCTTCACCTTTGGCTTAGTTTGACAAAGATAGTTTCTTCATATAGATGAGGCCTAACTATGTTGTAAGTGTCCTGGAAAACCTTTCTAGTAACAGGAGAAAATGTAGGGTGTGCTGATTTCTTCCCATGGTTTCTTACGGTAGTGCTAATTTGCATTAATTATATTGAGCATAAAGCTGTTTAGGCAAGGTTAGAATTAAAAGTCCTCATCACATTTTTCTTCCTCTGAAGAAAGATGGAGATTTGAAAAGCACCCAAAAGGAAGGACACTTTCACTGGGATGGTGTCACAGACAGCGCATAAGGAAGATGAAAAACATAATGGGAAAAACAAAGTTGCAGTTGTTTTCCTGCAGAAGAGAAATAGTACCCTGCGTAGCCTGTCATTTGTGATAAACATATCACGGGAGTTGAGTTGTGACATGCTGCAACTGCAGTTAAGAGTATGTGATTGAGATGTTTTTGTTAACGAGCTACTGACAGAACAAACTGCAGTGTAGTGTCACAGGTACTGTTGTTCCCATCACCTGAATGCAGAGGTCTTGTACTTGAAGATTTGCTGGTTTTTGTTGCTAGCAGCTGTGCTTAGTAGCTTTTCTTTAATCAGCATAAATGTGCTGCTGATAGGGTAACTTGTGTTAAATTCTCTAAATGCTTTTTCAAAATTATTATCTTGTTATAATGGCTGTGCACATGGAGGGGTTTATTTCCTTAAAGAATGTGCCATGATTTGATTTGTTGAAGTTTTTGGTCTTTAGACTCCTTAGTCTAACCTTTTGTCATTTAGGTATTGGTTTGTTGGGGTTTTTTTATGTGTTTCTTTCTGTTAATTTCTTTTCTAAACATGTACGTTTTCAAGATGTGATTGGACATGAAACTAAAGAATCTTACCTAGGCTTTCCCTTCCACAAAACGTTGGACCAGCTGATTTCTTGAGGTTTCTTTCAAGCTGGGTTAGTCTAGGATTCTAGGATTGAACTGTTGGAAGGAAGAGCAGCTTTCTTAATGGCAAACTGATATAACTGTGTGTGAAAAAATTGCTAACTCAAAACAAACTTTTTAGTCATGAGATGGAGATGAGATCATTTAGGTCTTGGCAGCATTTGCATGAATGAATGTTGCATTTAGAAATAGTATTATGGCAGTTAATACCAGACTGAGTATATATGGAATTTAAAGCTCTGGACTGTTGATAATGGCAGTTTCTCTGAAGGGAAGTGTAAGGGCAAGGGAAGTGTAAAAGTTATTTGGAATACTTGGGAAAAGTGATCAGATGTACAGTGCTACAGTATGTGAAAATGAAAGGAAACTTGAAATGGAAAAAGCAAATCCAGGGTTTACTGAGTGAATCCCTTGTTCAGTTTTGTGAATGGATGGGCACATGGCCTGTCTGTACCAGATGGAACAGAAAGGAGAGCCTGCTGCATTTTCTCAAACTCAACATTCAAGAGACTGGGATGATGATGTGATGGGGAATGACAACAAGAAAACACCCACCCCCCCATTTTCTTTTAGAATTATTAAAAATAACAATGTAAACTTCAGTGTTCTCTTTTATTACACTCCAAATGCTTCTATGAGAACCAGTTATATTCTTGCCCACTGGGACTTTGGAAATAAATAAGCAAATTGGAATTTGCCTCAGTTAATGCTCTGCTTCTACCTAAACATACAACATAAACCCAATGTAGAGCATTGGCTCCAATTTCACATAACAGGGTTTTACAAGTTCTGTTTATACAGGGATGCTGAAACCAACCTTTTAAGTTATTACCAATACTGATAGTGCATGGAAAAATGGCAATATTTGTGGAAATATGGGAAAGTATTTGTCTTGCATTTCAGGGTACAGTGACAGATAGTGGCTTGAGACTGTGTTTAATCAGTCTCTAATGTTTTTAGGTTGGCAACCTTTTTGGTTGCAGCTTTGAAGACTTTTCTTCCAGGTGAGTGGTTTCAAGAGGATTTCAGTGAAAAGCATTAAAATGCTTGGATAGATCCTCTTGCAGTGCCTTCTTTGCAGTTCAGAACCAAATTTGGTTCAGAATTGGAATGTGAAAGATGAGTCAACAGAAGAAGGTGGAGACTTGAAGGGCTGCTTGCTACTGTAGATAAGTTAGGAGGCTGGAAGTGCCAGAGAGGTGTTTCAAGGGTAGTATCTGGGGAAAAGCTGAGCTTCTAAGCTTTGTCCTGCTCAGGGGTCCCTTGTAACCTATTCACCTATACATGGGTTCATCTGTCATCTTTCTGGGTATCAGGTGACCTAATCCAGCAATCCCCCAGTCTCCTGGGGAAGGCTCTGAGCAGCATCAGAGGTAGATGTGTCCTGTCTTCAACAAAACTCTGTCCTCTTTAGAGAACAGTGTTTTATTGAGTTCATAAATTGCTACATCTCTTGCAAAGACTTATATAGAAAATTCTACATGGCACATTCAAAGCAGGTTTGAAATTTACTGTTTTGAAAGCAGTTGTGAGAATCTTATCAATACAACAGGGCTGGTCTTAGCATGCATTTGTTAAAATCACTAGAGGAGAGCTTTGAATTAAAAATTTGCGTTAATTGGGAGCCATGTGAAAACCTCCATGACAAATTTGTAAATGGAGATGGGTGCTTTTCCCCCACAGCCAGGTCTGTGACTGGGAGTGCAGTGGGATGGGGGTGACATGGTTATCTGGGCCTCAGCAGGCTGCCTGGTTCCCTTTTGCTGCAGCTCTGATTCAGATTACCCAGCAGTCCCCGTGCTTTGCTATGATCAAACGATACAGCCCTCACGGAAAAATGTGCTACTCAAAGCTCTGTGTGGCTCCTGTAGCCAACTTGATCTATACAATAGGAAATAGGAAAGCCTTCTTTATCTGATTAAACAGCCGACTTTGGCATGAAATCTCCTTTTTAAAATCAACTTGCTGGAAGTGCTATGACAATAAAAATGCCTTCTTTTTTTTTCCTCTTGTTGTGAAAGCAGAAAAATTGACTGACGCTTCCTCGTTTCATGTATTACTGCCAGAGCGTTCTCTGACATTCTTTGAGTTTAATCATCAGATGTGATACCCTGGTTGTACTTAAGCACAAAACTTTCCAGTGCTCTATTAACTGCCAGTATCTGTGCTACATGTGGTTTCTTCATGGTGACATCAACTATTGTTTCTTCTTGCTTGCTGTATTGGTGTTAGAGGAATCCATAACAAATTGAATTATGTCTCAATGGTAATCATTAAATTACAGACATCAACTCAAATATAAATGGTGTCAGGATAAACACGTTTAAGTCCTGACTTTCTCCTTAAAACAAATGTAAATTTTGGGAAATAACTTTTAACAGACAGATTACATTTTAAATGTAAAATATATGCATGGTTAACAAAAAAAAGTTTGACAAAGTTGACTGTATACATAAGAAAAAAAAAAAAGGCAAGTTAATTGTGTATCTTTTTTTTTTTTTTAGAGAGAGCTCCATGAATGCGTGTATATCTCACTTGAACCTACTGGGTCTTGCCTACTGAAACTCCCTCTGCAGTCAGTGTAGCTGATGATTCAGATGATGAAGTTGGTCTTTATTTCCAAATAGCCATGAAGCAGTGCTCCTTGTGTATCCAGATCACCCAGCATAATAAGTATTCATGAACTTTCAAAGATTAGCCTAGCTGCTGGTTCTGGTCTGGTTTCTAGTTTAGGTTCCTTTAGATAATTTTGATTACTGGGGCCTCAGGAAAGATGAAACTGTTTAGACACTTTTCTTTTTGATGTCTTGCTTAATATTTTCTCCTTGCTTACCAAATACACACATTCTTGCTTTTGCTGCAGTGCAGTGGTGGAGGAAAGATTTGGGGGAAAGGGAGAAGAAGCACAAAGGCAGAGGAATAAGCCTTTGGAAATGGTTTGGAGAAGGATACAAGAAGAAGAGAACAGCTCTGTAGGAAAAGAATACTCTGCATATTCTTTATAAATAATGCATCATGTGGGTGAGCTTCATGTCTGCATCTGTGGTGTAGCAAATAGAGATACTTGTCTGGCTGTAAATGCCAAGTGTTCCAGTAAATGAGAGAAAAGTCACAAACTGTGAAGAAGTCTTAGGATCAGTGAACTTTTTATTTTGTCATTCAGTTATCTATTAGCACCTGTAATTAAAAAAGAGCAGTTGGAATAAGAGCAGTGTTCAAGTCATGGAACCTCAAGATTTTAGGCAGAGATTGGCATTTCATCTGGCTTCCTAGATTTGTGTGTTTGCATTGGCTTCTGCTTCTGAGATAGCATTGATTCAGTAGAAAAAAAAATATAGATGTTTACAATAAACACTTTCTTTCATATAGGGATTGTGAGCACTGTCATTAATTGTAAGCACAATTAATTATAGGATGAGGATAATAAACAAAGTTGATGATGAATAAGGTTGGTATCTTAGTCAGACTGAAGAGTTTCATTGAGATATTATTTTAATAAAATCAGTTGTCCACAGCTCTTAAAGCAAAGAGGGCAGTATTCTTTGGGCTCTGAGGGGATCTCAAGGTTCCAGGTAGGATTTCTAGGGATGATTTCAGTTTTGAGAGCATGTAGAGCGTTATATGTGACACATATCTCTTCCAAGGTAAAGGAAGTTATCATTATGTTTTACTAAACACACATACATTATAATAGTTCTGCTCTTTGACCCAGAATTAAATTAAAATCTAGAGACTGTACAACTCAACTGGTTGTGCTCTGTTTGTGGGTTTGTATTTTAATTTGGGCAGTGTCTATGATGGGGAAAAGACAAACAGACTTCTTAGGAAGAACATGGATGTTTGATATTTCCTGTTCCAGAACCTTTGCTTGAAAACTGCATTGGATTTATTTCCCTTTTATATTTATAAAAGCTATCCTGAACACTCAGCTGTTTAAATACTGGTGTGATGTGCCACTGCAGAGGCGTTTTACTTTCATATTTCTTTCATTCAATAAGATGCGCATTTTTTCTGTATAAATGAACTCATATTCAGTAGTGCAATTGATGAATTCTCCTCCTCTTTTTTTCCTTCTGTAACACTGGCAAACAGTTCAGTTCATCCAGGTGTCAGTGCTTTTAGCTGTGTGATCAGAATTTTCTAATGAGGGGAGGAAACAGTAAGAACTGGTTTGAAATCACTTTTCAAGGCCCAAAAAGAAAAAAGAAAGCAAAGCCATCTTAAAATTAACAGCTGGAGTATTATTCTTTATGGCCTTTCAGAAGGGAAAGAATAGAGGTGGATTTTTTTTTTTTTTTGGCTTGTATAAGTGCAACCTTACACAGTTTTCCTCTCATTTTTCTCTCATGTTCACCCCTCATCTTTATCCTAGAAATGTAATTCCTCTTCTGATGTCTTTCCTCTGAGGTTTGTCCTCTGTGACGCAGACTTAGTTCAGTAGACACAATCTCTGATTCTGTTCAGTTCTGTGCTTTTTTTTTTTCATCATGTTTCACCTTACTTTTGGTCAATTAATTTTAATGATCTTTTTAGAGAAATTCTTTCTTTTATTTCAGGGTTGTTTTGGGTTTTTTCTGAAGCCCAAGTAAATTGAAAGCAAAAATAAAGCCATTCCAAGGTTTCAGGGTGCTTAGGACAGAGTAGTTTCTGCACAAGGGCACTCCACCCCATCTTGTGAATAAAGAACTTGAGTGAGACATGTATTTCTAGGCTCCAGTTTCTGTTTTCTCTTGGCAATGGAGGCGAGATTAACCATATTTAAATAATATTTTGAATATTTTGGGGTGGACTCCTTTTTTGTGTGTGTGTGTGAAGATATTTCTATAAGGAGAGTAAATAATTTTTTTTCTTCCTTTCCCCATCCCCAAACCCACAAGACAGAAATGAGGAAGTCCTTCACCTCCAGGCTTGCCAGATCATACATGAAATATTGTGCTACCTGAAGTGACTGGCTTCTGACCTTGCTCAGTGGTCATAAGAGCTTTTTTTTACCTTGATATAGGATACTTGTATCCTGTTTGGAATGACTTCCTAGGCTTTATGGGGGTCTACTTGGACAATGCTGGGATATAACACTTCTGCTAGGCAGCTCTGATTTTTATGCCATTGAGTGGTTGAGGCACATGATGTCTTTCATTTAACTTTCTTCTTCCTAAAGCCAGTGGTTTTGATGACTTTGAGCAGCAGCACTGATGAGTATTTTTACCTATAACTGAGTAAGAAGTATTTTGAAGTGGGAATTGGGACAGGAAGCTGCATAATAATTTGGTATGATTTCTAGACAGATGTGTGAGTTCTGCAGACACAGATTGGTCAGATGAGGATATTTGGTACTGTTAAAGACTCAAGTGTGGGAGAAAATGTGTTATTAAGGTTGCTTTGTAGCATTGATGCTTCCAGTGAGCAGAAACAAATGTTTGGCATACAAACTTCTATAACTGTTAGATTTCAAAAGATAGTCCAAGTTTACAGTAATAAAAGCCTATTTTATATTTATAGTGTTCTAGCAAGGAAGTTTTTTTGCCTTTTAGAAAGTCCCTGTAGGACTAGAGAGTCTGTAAATGCATTACAAGTTGTGTCTGTAAACTGGCAGCACAGTGCAAAGCTGCAGTTGAATGCCAGAACTTGAATTTGTAGTAGAAACAGATTTTCATAGGCCTTTGCTGCAAAATGATGTGTTCTGATATTTAAAGCTGTTACTTGGAAATGCCTTCCCTAGGTTTTCAGAGGATAGCAGTTGGATCACTTTTCAATTGAGTAGCAATTTGAAGGCATTCCTGAATGAGAAGTTAATGCTGCAGGAATGTGCTCTGCTTGTTAGAAGAGTCTTATCAGTAGGCTGGGCTTTAATTCAAGGTAAAAGTGAATGGACAAATTCTCAGGAATTATATGACACTTGCAGGCTTTCTTCCTGAGAAGGCAGCCTGCTATTCTGTCCCAAGGCTACCATAATCCATGTTCCTCACATGCAGAGAAGAAATGAGGACTAGAAGAAATGAAGACTCTCTCTGAACCCCTCTCTCATTTGCTGGAGCTTTAGCTGTTTCATGGAAAGACTGCTTGCTCTTATACAACAAATATCTTACTAACTGTACTATTGAACAACTGAGGGGAAATTATATGGCGGAGTGTAGACTGGTCCTTTTGTGAAGTAGCAATAGTTTCAATTACTGTGTTTCATTTTAGAATAAGGATCTTGTCATTATAAAATTTAGGGTTAGCCATGGCTTCCTTCAGCACCATGCTATGAATATGTCTAATCCTGCAGAAATGTGGAGTACACACTTACTCTTCATGTAAAAGGAGAAAGTATTTCCAGCTGTAGTAACTCTAATTAATTTAATGACACCGTGACAGTAACAGAGGGTCTAGGAATGCTGTTATAATTCAGTCATGTAATTCATGCTATTATAATTCAGTCATAGTTAAAAACTCATTTTAGCATGTAGATCTTGGGGCACAGCATGTCCATTCATCAGGATTCTGGTAAAACTTGAAGATCTGTAAGGATGAAAGAGTAAGAGCTGGTGGAGGGATGAATAGGGATATTTAGAAATTCCTTTGTTGCACTGTACAACAATTCTAGCCAGGAAAATAGGTTGGATGTTATCTTCTTCAAACAAGGAATTTGGTGTGCTTGTGGAAATTTGCTGAAAAGTTCAGCTTTTCAAAGGGACATAATAAACCAAAGGTCTCAGCATTGTCTTTCTGCTTTTCAAGTCAGAGACTTCCAGGTCTCTGAGCTTTGATGTTGGAGCCAGCAGTAAGAGGCGCTGCCCATTGCAGAATTATTGCAACTCTTGGCACCACCACCAAATTTTAATTTTATTGTTGGTTAGGGATTCTTTTGTCTCAACTTCAATTCCTTGAGGTGTTGTTTCATAAGTATTAGCATATCTTCCCTGTTTCCCCTGAACACAGTTCTGCCCTGAGGTATTGCTGTTTCTTCCCTACATTAAGGTCTGTGTGCATTTACTTTGAACAAACATATTCAGCTCAAGATACTTCATATCCATAATGTAGTTCCTATTTAAGGTTTTGAATGTTGTGAGATACGAAGTAGGACTACCTAGGAAATAACAACTACCATGTTGTTAACTGAGGCGCGAAGAAATCAGATACAGAATATTTAGTAAAGGAAATGGTTTGCAATTTTGTTTTGGCAATGAACTTGTATCTTAACAGTGAAACTTTGAGGTACTAGGTTCTACGGCAAAGAAAAACATAAAATGAAATTAAATCCTTAAAATAAGAGTTGATTGCCAAGCCAAATATTAGGATGCTGCTTTTCAGTATGCTACTGTGAGTAAATTCAGACAACTGAGGATGGGACTTGAGAGATTTTCATTGGTTTACACTGCCTCTAAATGATATCTTAAGCAAGTTTCCATGTTTACATGTTCCTCAGTTTCTCAAGTTGCAGTGTTTTTTATTTACATTTGTTGATTTGAGTTAAAAAAACAAAACAAAACAAACAAACAAAATGTCAAACAAGTAGAAATCAAGCAAAAAACCACCCACAAACCAATATCATAAGTAACCTGCCTTGTTGGGTGTTTGAGGTTTTAACATTTGGGATGTATTTTGTGACCATTGGGTAAAATATACATTCCCTTCTTCCCACTTTCATTTAAGCATTGCTGGAGTAATTAATCCCTAATGTTGCCCCACTGATAAAAGATACTTCAGACCAGATAGGGAGCCACAGACAAAGGCATGTTCTTTTACTTTTCCTGCCCAAGAAATGGCAAGTGGCATAATTACAATTTTCAGATTCAGGGTCTTTTTCCTTGAAATCCTGTCTGCTTTATGTTATTCAGTATTCAATTTGTAGTTTTCACAGAGTGTTATTCAAGCTACAACCCTTTGCAGCATTTGGCTTGTTTTGCAGTGTCTGTTCAGGTTTTAGTCTTCTGATTGCTGTCAAATATCTGCATTGTGTTATTTGGTTAGCTTTGAGATAGCTCTCTTAGATTTTTTAGAGCTTACTTATACTTAAAAAATTTATTTGAATTCTCAAAAATAAGAATTTGTAAGAACAGAAAAGCATGGTTTCCAAGGAAGCTTTGGCTCTGTTACATTAGATTCTGAAAAGGAAAAGCCATACAGATAGAAAACCTATTGTGGCAGCTTTAGTGATTGAATTAGTAGTGAATGCTCTTCTAAAAGCAGCTTTCATTATTAACCCAAATCAGTTACTAATACACAGGGACAGCTGAGTGAGGAGTCACCAACACTGCACTGAAGAAGGTGAGTAATTGTAGGAAGGACTTAAGGAATGCTCTTCTTAAGTGGCGTGGTATGAGCTGCTGCTGTGGTGAAGCAGTAACCTTGTACCTGTGATATCTTAACTAGTTGCTGTTAAAATGAAAGTGATGTCAAATGTTTGCTGTTGGTATTTCAGTATAGTAAAAGAAGGTTGAATAAATTGAGAGGAAATGACCCAATCTTTGCTTAAAACTCATGAGTGTGTGGTACACAAAGCCTTTTCATGAGGGAAGTTGTTTCCTCTACTCTGGTTTCCTTTATGAGTCTCCCAGCTTCTCTAAAAGAAGCATGATGTGTGTTTTTTAGTTGCCATGGAAGTTGTCTTGTGCCAATGCAAAAGGTAGAACTCTTCTGACAGAGCAATTTTAGTCAAGATATGAGGAAGATAATGTTCTTCTGGTGCAAAACAGACTGCGGTGTTACCAAGACATAGTAAACCAACATAGAGTTTTTAGAGCACCGTTTAACTTAACTGAAGCCTTTGAATTACACTGAAGCCATAGGTCTCAGAACTACTGCTTTTATAAGCTTCATTTGGCTGTTTGTGGTAAGGATGTGGTTACTTGTTTTTCCACCCTACCAGATTTGGGAAGCTTGTGATACCAAAATTGGCCAGGAAATAAACTTTCTAACACAATCTGAAGTATTAGAAAGCAGGCATTCTTTATTATGGACACACTCAGAGGATGTCTCCTCTAATCAGATGTGTACAGTGAGGTTTTACAACAGGGTGTTTATTCCACCCTGATCAAACACTCATCACAAGATACTTCTTAGCTAATAAATAGACATAATTTTCTCCTAGCATTGATTTCCATGCATCTGCCTCCATGGGAAGTCCTTTTATGGTCCTAGAGGGTTGTCTTGTAAAGGGGTCTCTGGTGCTTGTACTCACTGAGTTCTTCAATATTAAAGGTGACCTTTTTTTGAGCTTCTTCTTTGGGCATATGCTGTTGATTCTTGTTACAAAACTTGCCAAAACCCCCACTATATTCTTGTTATCTGTTTATCCACTAGTTCCAGCTATGTTTATCATCTTGTGTGCATACTTTTACCTTCTTTTCTCTTGATTTTTTTTTTTTTCTACTTAAGTCTTTAAAATCTATCTAGCAGCCCCAGGGGAACTGCAAATGTCTATTCTTTTTGTTATTTATCACTTGCACAAGCTCCTTGTCAGAGCATGAGACTACTTCACAAGTTGTACTTTGTATGGACCAAACCTTACTTATTTGGGGATTGAGCTCTATCCATTTCTGTATATGTGTAAGCAGTAGTGTGTCCACTTCATCATTCAAACAATAGCTTCTCTTTTGCCAGCAGCCACAGCTGCTGTTGAGAGAAGGATGTAGAGGCCAAATAAAAGGGCAGGCTTACAGCTCTTACAAATCTGAGGATGTGTGGCAGTGTTGGCTTAGGGAAAAATCATGCAGCAATTCCTTTTTGTTTTTCCACCTCCTTGGTGTCAGGAGCAAGTCTGTCCCAGGGTAAGAGTATTCGTACAAGAAAAGCTGAGCTGCTGGACAGTGTTTCCTTCTTTAAGAAACATTCTTGCAACAGTGGGAATAGCTTTTGGGCACATGTTTGACCATATTGGCTTTGTGTTGACGTTTGAACTAAAATAACTAAACTGGTTTAATATTGCTGCAGAACCTCATGATCATTCAGGACTTGCTAATTCGCAGTGTCAGGGACAGAATTTGTCATGTGAAGGGGTCTTGTACCAACCAAATTGAGGGGTTTGTATTTTGGAATTTGATGACAATGTTGCCTTTTTTTTTCCTCTTGATATTCCTGTAGTCACATTGGCTTTAAATCCTGAATAAAAGTTACCTCTAGCGCAGTTTCATGTTAGTTTATCTGGTATCTGGCCCTTGATGAAGCAGATCCTCTTGCCTCTTTGAGTGATAGTTTTTATACCTTTCCTCCCTGAATGTTTTATTTTGTAACTGAACAATAAAAATCTAGCTGTTTAATTTGTTTAGGTGAAAATCTGTCCCTCATTTCAGGGTCGATTTTTCACTGTATCAGGTGGGGGAACCAATTCTGGTGTTGCCACATAGCAGCTGTCTGACAGAGGGAAGCAGTGGTAGCATTTGCTCCTTCGGATAATCTTATCCCTTCACTTTGGTACAGCCAACTCACACCCTGGTTTACCTGTTTTTGGGGAACTGGTGTTCATCAGTTCACCAGTGTGATGGCCAGCTCTGTGTGGTGTGTTTTGCTTTTTCTTTTTTTTTTTTTTGTAATACTGACAGGAGAGTGGGCTGCTGCTGGGCAGAAGGGATCTCATGTCTCTGTACCCTTCCAGCATTCCTGTTATTTGTATTGCCACATGCCCACCACCAGGCTTCTGCTAGGCAAATTCCTGCTGCCACTTGGAGGCAAGTGCAGTGCTGAGGTCAAGTGTGCAGAGACCAAGGGAGGGTGGAAAGTCAGGAACTCTGTGTAATAACCTATTTGTACTTCAGTTTAGAATGGTGCTGTTTCTGGCCTGAGTGAGGTTCTCTTTAAAGAAGCAATCTGATACAAGTAAAGTCTCTACCGCAAAGAAATGCTTTTGCCTGATTGCTTTCAATTCTCGTTTGATTTTGTAGTCGTGCTTTTTCTACAGACACCTATAGGAAGTGGGACTGTGGTTTGATTAGGGAAGAGTGCCAGAAAAGTAAAAAGGGGATGAGAATGTGGAGGGATGATGATGATTATTGTTATGATTATTACTAAGTTTATTTTTGCTTTTTGCTGTGGGTCTAGTACAGCTCTGAAATCGGATGTGTCTTAAAGTAAAATAAAAAAGTGAGAGCAATTACTTGTTTTTGGTAGCATGGCAACATTTATGGGGAGATTCTCTGAAGTATTCCCAGTGGACATGCACAATTAAGGGAAGTAAGTAGTCTGGGATAGAATATAGAGTCTTACATAGTGACTTCTAAAATAGAAAGCCTCTAAGTAGACAGGTGATTACTGTGTGCATCACAGGAGAAGGAGGACTGTATGAAAGCTATTTATGCAATATACATATTCCCTGTCTGAAAACTAAGTGAGCCTATGCCTGGGAGCTGCAATAACAAAATAAACAGATGAGATTTCTTTTTAACTTTAAAATAATACAGCTGCTGCCTCCAGTCAGTGTGAGGATGAATGACTTTCTCTTTTGTTATCTGTATTCTGGGTTAATGCAGTATATCTTATTTGGGTTGCTTTCTGAACTGTTTCTTGATGACTGGTTCAAGTGTTTCAATATGACTGTACTCTGCTTGGTACCCCAAATATTGAGGAATAACTGTACTCTAGAAGTCTTCTCTTAAGAAGCTGTGCTTAACACCTTGTTCTCCTGTGTGCACGTGATAAAATTATTCAGGACACTGAAGGAGTGGTGACTCTTATGTCAGTCAATACCATCGTGATGATTGTTGCTTGCCAAATATTTGATATTTTTGTTCCATGTACTTGAAATCATCTGCAGCCTAAAACTAGTTTTCCCATCTTTCTTTTGGTTGAGAATTGTCAGAAGTCAGTTGTTGGAACTATTAGGCTTAAGCCAGAGGAAAGGTTTTGTACAAATTGAATCTCTTTTTACAGGAAAAAAAAATAATTTTCTAGTTTATAAAATTAGTAGTGGTGTGTTTCTAGTTCCCTGATTAACTTTCTAATTTTGGTTGATTTTGAGCAATTTTTCTAAAAGGCAGATGTACTTTTTCTGTGAGTTCCATGAAACTGAGCTGGGGCAGGAGAGAGATCTTAGGAATGCTCAGAGAAGACAGTGAAATGGACTCATGTTACTGGCATGGAAGAGTTAACATCAATAAATCTGTCTTTAAAAATGTCCCAAAAATAAACTGTGGTCAAGCATAATGTATATGAATCTAGCATTCCAGCCAGCATTCTCAGAATGAGATTTTGAGGTGGTCAAAGCTCTGGGTTTTGGCAAAATAAAAGTAATTTTAACAGATTTCTCTGGGTATTTTTCAAACATAAATGAGATTTCTCCTTAGCAGCAGTAAACCTCTGTAGTCATTCATGTATTTGCTTTGCCAGCTCTAGGAGCTTAGGTGCTGACCAGTACCACCAGGGACTTGTGTCTGCATTTCTGTTCAGGTAGGTGTTCCAGGAGAAGACAGTAGAATCTTTGGATTCAACTATTTTATGCAAAGTTACGTTAGTGGTTGTCTCAAGTATTTTACATTTCTACAATTAGTACCTCAGAAATATTCCACTGCTGGCTGCTTCATATGACTGTAACACTGTATTTTATAAATTTAATTAATACTCAAAGACACTCCTGGTACACAAAACAGATGGAGGTTTTTTTTCAGTTACTTAAATTGCTCTGTAAGTTCTTTGCTTCCATCTTTATTTTTCTTCTACTCAGTATCTGTAATGTGAAATACGTTCAGTCTGGTTTGTAAAACTGACATAATAGTTGCAGGTTCTGTAATTCTCTAGTGGAATTCCCCCAATTTATTATTACTAAAAAACCTGCACAAAACCCATATACTTCAGAAACAGAGTTTTTAATCATGGTAAACAAGCACGTGAAAAAGAAAGGTTTTTACCAATTTTTTTCACGGTGTTTCCCAGGTTACCTTACAGGTGGTGTAATAGAATATAAATATGCTGCCAACTTGAGACAGAAACCTCCCTGAAAAATACAACAACTGAAATCTGCTGTGTCAGTGGCAATCTGCTGGAGATGTATTTGTCTGTCAGCTTATGACCTTGCATTTTTTTGTAGAATTTTCATATTCTAATTGTGCATTGGATTTTTAAATAAAATTAACCTTGTGCAGGCTAATTTAGATTCATATCCTTTAAACTGGGTGTACTTTATATCCTTGTTTAGAAAAGAAAAAGAAATTAAGTTGCAGAATTAACTTAAAACTTTTGGTTTTGGATACTGTTTTTGTTCAGATGAAGGAAAGATCTGTCCTCGGAATAGTCAAGAGAGCATTATCGAGTAGCAAAGTTAGATTATTGATTTAATGTTCCTTTCTGTGATTCCTTTCTATGTTCCTTTAATGTTGTGGAAATAGCGTGCTCTAGGTAGATGCTTATGGTTGTATGAAGATGTAAATCAAGATGGAGATGGCTTAATTGTTGATAAGGGACGGCTTAAGATCATTATGCATTAAAAATCTATTCTTGAATTAAGTTAAAACTATTCACTATTAATAATTTATCGTGGTATTGACACAAATCTGTACATTTTCCAATCTCATACTTTATTACAAATATTATTGGCAAACATTTTCAGCATATGCATCATAGCTAAAAACCCACAAAGGAATATATAAATTAGGTGTAAGTAGTTGATGCACAGTACCAAGGGGAGGAAGTGGTCTAGAGGACAAAAAAATGCTTGAGAGAAGCACAGTCTGCAGTTATGAATTATTTCATATAAATATTGCCTATGGCATGGATATTTAAAGGGGGCGAAAAGCCGAATATATTACAGGCAGCTCATATCAGCTGCTGTGGGCGAGCTCTGGGAGCGATTCCGAGAGGAGGGACCCAACTTGGGAGCCGCAGATACACCGGAATGTTTTGTCTTCTGCCAAGCAAATGCACAGGGCTGGGTCTGGTGAAGAACGGAAGGGTGCGGGTTCCTGGCGGTGCGGGATCGCTGCGGGCACGGCTCGGGCGCTGGCCCCGGCGCCGCTGCCCGGGCAGGAATCGCTGTGCCGGGAATTCTGATGGGCTCCGTGCACAACGCGTGCCTTTCAGGTGACTGCTGGAAACCAGATGTTTTTGATAAGATTTTGATAAATGTATTGGGATCCGCTGAGAATAAGATTTAACATGAAAATAAATAAAAAGCACCCAGGGGAGTAATTCTATTTTATTTATATTCCTTAGCTCAGATAGATTTATTTTTTAAAATTTTTGTTCCGTTCCTTTCTTCTAGCCCTCTTAATAAGAGCATTGGACAATTTATCCCCACGATGAAATTATATGAAATGTTTTTTGCCCTTTTTTTTTGAATCTAAAACCTTCAGCAATGCATACATCACAACTGAATTTTCAAAGGAAAACTCTTTGAAGTCCTTTTTTCTTTTTTCTTTCTTTGTGTCTCTGTCTCCCCCTTTCTCCATCTCTCCCCCCTCCTTCTCTCTGTCTGTCAAGTTCAAGAGCAGCTCAGATGCCATGAATTAAGTGAAGCACAAAAGGGGAAAAGGAGACCCTTTTGAAGAACAAAGGCCTCCCATTAGGCTGCCGTGTTCTTTCTCTGACCAAAATTGCTCCCTACATGGTTTTTATTGCTGTCCACATGCTTGGCACATAAGGTAAATACAGTAGGACCCTCGTTACCTCACACTCTCTCTTCCTCTTCCCCCTTCAATAAATGTTTTGTCTCTTTGATGTCCCTAGTAATTCTTATACTGATTGTTCCCACCCTCATAAAAGCCCCAGGGGTAGTCATGGTGGTGGATGGCATTAGATACTGTGTAAATGCTTCCAGAAAAGAAGACAAACTGCAGCCAAAGAATTTATTTCAGGTGGAAGAGAATGGGAAGGAAATACAGATGTTTTCTTTTCAACATGTTGCCTCTTTGCCCCAGCTACGCTTATATTTCCCAGGGAAGTCCATAATTTCTTCCTGTTTGTTTCAAAAGCAAACAAGGAAATAGGGCTAAGTCAGAAATATGAGAAAATGCATGCCCCAAGATTTTAAAGTGATAGGAACCTTCTCTTAAACCTTGATTATTTATTTTTCTTTCATTTGGACAGCTCTCTGTTTCAGAGCTCTGGTGAAAAGTAGCAGCTAAGACTGATGTGGATTTCAAAATGCAGACTGTGCAGTGTGTGCCTTTTAAAAATAAATCAGTCAGGCCCTTCCTACTGAAGAGAAGTTTAAAAATAGCACTGAAATGTATGCATGCATATAAAAAACTGGAACCAGTGTAAAACGCTATCTTAAATCTGAAGTTTTAACGGAACTTTTTAATACTTGAATGACAAAATTTGCTAATAGTTTCATAAGACATCTTTTGGTGAGTTAATTCTTACAGCAGAATCCTGAAAGGTGAAAATAATTGATGTGAGATAGCATAATCCATGGTGAAGTTGTTTGGAAATCATAAAGTATTTGAGTATTTCTTGGAATTTGAAATTATATTCTTCCCAAATAAATTGTTTTCAGAGATATCTATTTGTTTTGATATTTGTACTTGTTTTCATCTTCTGGTTCTGCATTTTCAGTGACATGAAGTAGTTTCATTAGATTGTGTAACACAATTTAATATGTAATGATTAACAGAACATGTAACTGTTTTTATTTTTGGCACTGCTTCTTACTGCTACCACCTCACCTCCTGGAGTACATGCTTTTATGAACATCTACTGTTATGAATATAGTAATTTCAGAGAAAGTGTCAACAAGGCTACTCAAAGAAATAACAATGACTCTTACCAGTCTATTCTGTAGATTACAAGGCAAGGAAAATCCACCTTGAAACCTGGCTTTTCATGGCAAGTTTGATTTTTTTTTTTTTTTACGCTGCTTTTTCCCCCCCACCATGTTGCTCATATTGCATAATAAATTTTAAAATAAATTATTGATTGTAATCAGTTGAATATTTCCTCACTCTGTATGTGCAAGGTTTTACATACACATCTCTGCAAAGGAATTAAATTTGCTTCCCTATCCCCTTGTAATTGGCCTACTTAGCTTCCCGCTGTGGGGGGGACGGGGGAGGGAGGTGATGCTGGCACTTACTGAACTTTCAGTGTGTAATTGGCATATTTTGATTCATATTTCATGCAAGGATGGGTCGTCTAAAGTGGCATCTGCACCTTCAGGTGTTCTTGTAGAACGCCCCGTGGGTAGCAGTGGTGCCTCTGCTTGTGGTGGATGTGGATGCTGTGATTAATGGTAGTGGCTACAGCTGCCTGAGTATGGAAGATGAACCTTTGTTCTACCTTCCCCCTCCCTCTTGCCATGCCCCATTTGTCATGTAGCCTCTCCTGTTGTCGTTTAACCTATGTCCCTTTGCTCCATGGAGCTGTACCTGCACTCATCTTCCCCGGCCTCACAAATCTGTGCCAGACCTTCCCTTCCCCTGTGCCTGCGGGCATGGTTCCGTTCACAGGTCAGAGCCGCTGCTCACCCTGGTGCTGCTGTGCCAGGATGGTGGTGGCTGCGGCTGGAAGTCGAACCGAGGGAGAGAAGGCGCAGCTGCCGCATCCACAGTTCAGCCACAGCATCGGTTGGTTTGCATTACCTACCGACCAAGAACACTGGGATGCTTTTCTGGGGAATTGGGACAAGCCTGGGAACCACAGGATTCAAAGGCTCCAGGCTGGGCAGAGTAAGAGGAAGACTTTCTGAGGGAGGTGGGGTTGTGTCACACAGAATCACAGGATTAATGAGGTTGGAAAAACCTTTGATATCATTGAGTCCCACCTATGGCCTAACGCCCCCATGGCATTGAGTGTCACATCCAGTCTTTTCTTAAACACCTTCAGGGATGGTGACTCCAACACCTCTCTGGACAGCCCATTCCAATGCCCAGTCCCTCTTTCGGTGAGGAGCTTCTTCCTTATGTCCAGCCTATACTCTCCCTGCTGCAGCTGAAGGCTGTGTCCCTTAGTCTGCCTGCTGGTTTTCTGGGGGAGGAGAACAATGTCATGCAATTAAGTAACATGATTTTAATACGACTTGAAATTTCTATGAGGATAAATAGGAACTAAAATATAAATCAACTTGACCAGCACAATAAAAAGTGAGTGTCAGCTTCTGAGTATTCCTTTCAGCAACAGTAAAAGGATTTTCCTGGACATGTGTTGTAGGTAACTTTTTTTGAATTCCATCAGATTATTCTTCCTTACACTTTTTCTTTAAGAATATGTAATAATCACCTGGAAGAGAACACTGGAAATTTTCAATTGTATGTCTGCACAAAACAGACTCACAGCCTGAATTTTGAATTTTACTTGACAATTTCTATATAAACACCAGTGACATAGTAGACGTGAAGATTTGGTGGCTTCCACTGAAGACTTGTTGAAACAAGTAGTGAAAGAATGTGCTAGCAAGAGGCTTAGTTTTAATTATTCAAAACTGTTTATTCCTTACATAGGAACTACAAATTTTAAGGATAGTACCTAGTGCCTTGGAAACACTGCACAATGAAAAGCACTTAGATTGCTACTCTTGAAATAACTTGAACATTTTAAAGAAATGATGATGTCTTCAGAACGGTTTCATTTCTCTGGCACTGATGCTGCTGAAATTTACTCAGGTTTGTCTTAATTTTGAACTCCTAGACATTGAGCAAAGGCTTAGCAGAGCTCTGAAATGTGAGGTTGCTTATTGTAGTCATTGAATAGTCATATTTACAGTGTTGCTTCAGGATAAGGGGTTCAGTACATCATCTGTTTCTTCCCAAAGGGCTAATATTTCTTATTAGATTCTTAGCAGAGCCTTGAAGCTGTGTAACTACTCTCATCTTCATCACACAAAATGTAAAATCTCTTGAGGTAAATAAAATTTTCTGTTCTTTCATTCTTTTATTTGCAGACAACAGTAAGCAAGGCTCCTTGTACTTCAGGTTGTAGCTTTCATTCTGAGTTCTCTGCCACTGGAATGTGCTCTTTTTCACTAGCTTGCTTTAGGTTATAATACGGAGATTATTCTTTTTATGTTTACCTTGTTTGAGTCTTGTATTTAGCATTTTTTTCAGGCAGAAACATAAAATGGAAACTCCTGCAAAAAAACGATGTGTTGCATGTTGAATTTTGAACACGGAGTAGAACTTCATTCGTTTGTTACCATTCTTGTGCAAGAGATTTTGCATACTGACACTTGATGTTTTCTTCTTTAGGGGCTAAACAAAATGTTAAATAAGAAATTTGAGTAGCAAAATCCATTCAATCACATTCAGTAAAGAGTCTTCTCTGGTGGGTGAATTTTTCAGGCTGTAGTGCTTTAGGAAATGATGATAGTTTTGCCATGATGGTATGGTCTACCCTGACTGGCCATTAGAAAAGAGGAGACAGGAATTTACATAAAACAAGTGACCTTACGGTAACCACTTGCTCTGAAGGGCATACAGGAGCTATCCATGTGTAGAAAAGTCAGCACCTTTTTGACTATAATCTAGTCTTATTAAGGGTGAAGCTAATCTAAATTATTCTGAATTATTTTGTACAGCTGCAAGCACACACCACAGGTTACTGACACACTGTAACTTGTGCTGCTGGAAACAGCCTTTTTATTTTGTGTATCATTTTTGGATAAGGAGTCTGTTGCGTTGATTTTTGGGTAAGTGTGTAGCATTTGAGTTTGGGAAGATCTCTTCTCAGGTGAAGAATATAATTATGGAGGACTTCATAAAACGTAGCCCTGAGATGTCACTTAGAGAGATGTGAGGTATCTACACTTACCCGTTCTCCATGGTTTAGATTTAGGGACCACCTCCCTGATTTTTTTCTGAGCTACCTACAAATTTATATGAGCATATATTGTAATATTGTGAGAAGCAGCTGTCAGTATTCTTGGTAAGGTCTGGAGAGTTGTGTAAATGGCTTTTTCACTTTGGAGCTGTTGTATGAAATTCACCATCTGGGATTAAGCACTTTGATCCCAGATTCTGTTTCTGGGCAGAGTACCCACATTGGAGGAGAGCAGCCCTGCAATACTCAATTTTACATTAAAGTCTCATGGATGTCTTCCATATCCACACTTGGAGAGCTTAATTAACAGAACTAATTACCGTTCCAGATAGATCTACATGTCCTGATGCAAATGAACATGGAGTTTAAGAAAGTAGAAAGGAAATGAAGCTGTCATGTGTGTGGCTGCTTATCAGCTGTTGAGTCTGTTTTAGGAGTGCATGCTGAACACTCATGTGATCTTCAGGGCTGAAAAGTGTCTGTGGCTGTGCTTGGCATTAGGACAAGCACAGAAGCCCTTTCTGAGCCCAGTCATCTTTTCCTTTTGCTTGCCTCATAGCCAGAGCGTGGCTTTGCTTTGTCTTCCTCAGGAAAACTGCTGCTGATGTTGGCTTTGCGGGTTTGTTCTGCGGACACAGGCTGGGAGTCTCGGGAGAAGGGAGACTCGCAGTTGTAATCTCTCCTTGCCTTGCCTCTGGTCAGGCAGCCGGTTGTTTTTCTGGTTTGGTTCCTCCGGGTGGCATCTGTCTTCAGGAAAAATTTCCTTACAGCCAAGTGTGGGCTGCTGAACTGTGGCTGTCTTAGCGCCACTGTTTCTGACTGGTGCATTGAATTAATTATGTGAGCAGTTACGGTGTAGGTGCTGGAAATGTTTGTGGCTGTTCAGAATAGAGGAGCTGCTCTTAAATTAATTTCTTTGTCATCCTCTGGAGCCTTTGTTTGGGTTGGTTTGACTTTACTTTTTTTTAAAAAATCCTGTAAAATAATATTTCATATTTCATATGTATAAAAGTTGGATTTGTGCCACTTAGAATGCCTCTCCTATCCTGTGTTTTTATTCTTAATATTGTAAGTGGTTCATATGCCTACACAGCATTTCACTCCCATCTCCTAAGCTTTATCTTACTGTAACTTTCTAGTTGTAAATGCTTGTTTAATACTAATCAACTGTTTCTTTGTTGTTCAACTTACTATATTTTAATATAATGTGTGTTAGTGACACAGTATTACTCGAAGGTTTCTCTTAAATGCCTGTTTTAAAGATCTGGAAAACAGTGTTCTTTAAAAGATTGGGTTAAAATTACTTGTAGAGAATTAAAAATATGTGAACAGTGTGGCTGTACACAGCCAGATGTTGCAAGATCAGCATGTACCTGACAAAAGCCTAGAAGGGATTCTGCTCTTGCTAGGTAAAGACTTGAACAAATACATGGGACCTGCAGTGTTCCCTCAAAGGCCAAAAGAAATGAATTCTCTCAAATCAGAATGTGATTTCTCTGGAAAAGTTTGCTCCACTGAGAACACCTTCTCAGCATCTCCTGGGACTTGAGCCATAAAGGTCTTGGGTTCAAAGCAAGCTGGAGTTTGCACAAGGCAAGTGTAGAGAAATAATTAATCTAGTGAAGGCTGGGGTACTCAGTTCTCTTTTGTTTCATGGAGAGAATGGGGCTGTGTTTTTGCTGTATGAGTTATTAAACTGTTTTCTGTTGCAATATTTTCATTAAGAAGGGGAGGGCTTTAAATGTTCACTTTTTTTTTCCCATGTTTAATTTATAAGAAATCAGGTTTTGGCTGGCATAGTGATTTATGCCATTCATAGCTGTAAAACTGAAGTTCTTTGTAACACAAGAATCAAACTCATGTAATGGCAAACAGTTTTCCAACTACAAAACAAATGTGTATTATACAC
The DNA here is from genome assembly GCF_049639895.1 of Pseudopodoces humilis. Lineage (NCBI taxonomy): Eukaryota > Metazoa > Chordata > Aves > Passeriformes > Paridae > Pseudopodoces > Pseudopodoces humilis. Next base: position 110,129,635 of record NC_142201.1, read on the forward strand.
TGCTTTTATTGCTTTTCCTACAGTTACCTGTGAGGTGCCTTTGCTGCTCAGCAGCTTCACTGGTCAGTGGCTGAGTAAAGTTAATAGGACTTGCAGGTAGCAGAACCTCTTTAGGTGTTAAACAAGAAAGCATGTTCATGTTCTTGTTTTTCTTCCTAGGGAAGGCATGACTAAAGGCACAAGTTAAAAGTATGGAAATTGCAAAATGCTATTAAAATAACAAAAACGTTTTTTAACGTTTATCAGTGCGTAAAATATACGGTGTAATGTCTGCTCTCAGAGATAACAATTGTATTTTTTATGGTGAAAATGGAACACAACTGAACTGTTGTTCAGCAGATACTTAAGGCATTACTGGGACAGCTTTGCCTACTTGTACGCCTACTATAAATTTATGTAAACTGTACCAAAATCTGGATTTTAAGAAAATATGTGTGCTGAAGTTTCCAGTATTGTTTTTTTCAGATGTTTTGAGCTTGTCTTATGTGCATAGAAGTTCCTACTGCCAGTGCTGCTTTAAAGTTAAAACAAATCTTTCGCATTTCAGTATGTGCTATTTTAAAAGAGTGTAGTTCCAAATAAAGGGAGGGAGCTCTCTTATTCTATTTCAGAGTGTTCCTTGAGGAGGAACCTGTAAAAATGCTGCTTGTGTGAATTTTCTCCTCTTCATGGGCAAGGTGGGGAAGTAGAGACGAGCAGCAGTTGGAACTTGAAAATGGATATTTCCGTATAACTAATAAAATTACTCTTCAGGTCACCAGGGCTGCAGAGTCAGCTGTTGTGTCCAGTGGATTTTGATTAAATTGGAGCGCAACATTTTCTTTTCCCCTTTGTGTGAATCTAGCTCTTTGAGCCATGCCCTCCTAGAGCATGTACTGTTTCAGTCCTTATTTCAAGCATTTCCACTCTTTGTACCTGCTTTGAGCCCTAGGATTTTTTTGCCTTATACCTTGACCTTGGTGTACCATGCATTTGTGAAGCTAATAAGGTGGATTTAAGAGAATAGCCTGTCCCTCAAATTAGAGGTGAGAGGCTAGGAAATAAACACACAGCGTGCTACAGAATAGAAGAGAACAGAAAGAGGTATTTAAGAGGAGATTTAATACACCTTTACATACTTTCTAGGTGGCAGGGAAAAAGATGATGTACTGACAAAAGGTCATATTTTTCTTTCTTTGGTAATGTATTTTTGTTGTTTGTTAACCTGTTTACAAGCTTTAAATTTGATTTTTATACAAAAAGTCTCTGAGCTTTATTAAACCTCAAAGGGTGGCAGGAGTTTTTGGGCAGGAGATGTTTAATCCTTTTTTTCAAAGAACATTGAGATTATTAGGTTATGCTGGCTGTTAATTCCATTTCTTGTCTTTATTTTGCATCCACTGCCCAGTTGGTGACATTTTTCAGGGGCATGGAAGTCTCAAGGAGACTGGTTTCTTAGGGATTCCCCAGTAAATGAGCAGGTAGAAGAAACTGCTGCCATTCGCTTGAAAGGAAAGAATTCAGTAGCAACATGAGATGCATCAACTGTTTGAAAACTAATGCAGAGAAAAGACATTTATAAACATGCTTATTGCAGAAGTTCAGTAAATCAGAGAAACCCATCTTTAATCTATGCTATGTGTATATACATATATATATATATATATATATATATATATATAATGCCTTTAAGGTAAACAAGTCTTTTGTACGGTGAACTGTACAGTTTTAATCTCTATCAATTCTTTGACTCTGTTTGTGGAACACTGTAGAAATGATCATACTGGTGAAACTGAGGGAGTAGAGTAGGGCTGGAACAGTGCAGACACAGAATTGGGTTGCCAGAGAGAAGTGCTTGCCAATAAAGGTGGGTATGCTGCCACATGAATTCTTGTTCTGAGGTAATACAGTCTTTTAGTTTTTCTGGAAATGACTGTGCAGAACAGCTTTTTGTAGGCTGAGTCTCTGAAGTACCTAAGGAGGAAAATTCTTGCTTTAATCATAATCTGGTTAAAAAAAATCTCCAGAATATAACAGTTGCAAGATGCAAACAATTCAGGAAAGAACCTTTTGTAGTTTCACTGCCCAGTGAATTACATTGCCACTAGTTGTGTTCTAATAACATTTATATCTTGTGTTGCTTCAAGGGGAAAAAAAGTTTTGTCTAACTTTTAGCTGAAATATGAAAACAGTATCAATTAACCATGTTTTCTCAGAAGTTTCTCTTCTGATAAAGGAGGTAGTGTCTAAATAAATTGAGATATTAAGGAAAACTGAAATTGAGCAGTGCTATGCCAGCTTTTTTTCCGTGAACTTCCTCTATTGGAGTGTTACACATATCAGATACTAATTCAATCCAAAATAAATTTGTTTATGGTATGGTGGGTCTTGTTCATTACGACAGCAAGTATTAGAAGCACCTGGAAAAAATGAAGGGATTATGGGTATCTTTCCATTCTCTGTTGCTGGTAAGAGAGTTGAAAGAACTCAGCCTTGTTATTTTTTTGTCAGAGCAATCTATCAACTAATTTTTAACATACTTAACTTTCAACTGTAGTTCAAAATCTAACTAGTAATTCTAAGAGATGAGAATTGCATTGGATGTCTTGAGTCAGTGTTGACAAAAACATGTCCCAGTTCTGTGGCTACAGCTTCAGTAGGTTTCTCTTGGCATTGCCTGATGCACTGCATTTTGCACATTGCTTTGTGTTTGAAGGAAGCTGAGAACATAAAGGTGCAAGTGTATTTTGCAGCGTAAGACTTTTGGGTGGTCACAGTTGATTGCTTAATTTAAGGGGAAAGCGAATATGTTACAATAACTAATGTACTGGAGAAGAGCAGCAATGATGGTGACTTGAGTGACTCCTCTGTATGTATATCTGATTACAACTCATTTTTTAGGCACTTTACAGTATAACAGTACATCTCTCTTTGGAACAGAAGTATCTGTACTTAAGTTTTGGTTCCAAGCTTGGCTAAGCCAATTTAGCAGCTCTCTGAAGCTGAAATGGGGATTTTCTTGCTCCTTACCTTCAGCTTGATTATCTTGTCTTTGTTGTTCTTCCTTTGGAAAGTCTTCTACTGTTCTAGCAAGTTATATACCCTTCTGGAAGGGTGTAGTGACAAAGCCAGCACAGTGTAGTCAAAAATGGTGGGAAATCCAAGTGTGGAGCATGGCCTCCTTTCAACAGCCCTAAGCCACCACGTTGCTGTACCCTGGCTCTTCACCCTCATGCCAAAGCTGTGACAAACCTTTTTAAGTTTCCTGTCACTGGAAGGACAGGGCAGTTCTGCTTTCTTTCCCACTCCTTCATGATTCAGACTCTGCCCTTGTATCTATTTTCAGTCTTTGGCTACCACACATAGCTGATTTAACTTGAAAGGGAAATAATTTTCTTGTAGATTTTTATGAAGTTAGTTTTCTTCTGGACTGCCAAGTAAAATTGTCTCCCCCTCTGGTAAGGTGAGCACCATGGAAGGCAGTATGAGGAACGAGGTAGAGCCAACTTGCTGTGATTGGGGGATAGAAAGAGAACGAAGGTTTCGTTTTTCAGTGCTGGACAGTCATAGGATTTGCTTTGTCATAAAATCTGAAAGTATTGTGAGGCTGTGGTTTAAACAGTTCAAACCAAACTAGATTGATTCTGCTTGGTCTCACCCTCAGTGGCATTTGCTCTGCTGGGCTTGTCTGATTTTGCAGGTGTCCAGGTTGGGAGCTGAGCTGCCAGAATTGTTTTTCTGAAGGATTAATTTTCTCATATCAGTTCTGTGGGCTAGTCATGCCAGCCATGGGGTGAGTTGAATGTTGGTGCGACCCCATGGGAGGGATGGCCAGGGGAAAAAAGGGGTTTATTGCCCTACAACTTTGTCAACTTTGGTTGTTTTCACTATCACATTAATAAAATGTTTCAACTACTTCTACACCTATGTATGTTTTGTAGATGAGATAATTGATACACATGATGCAAACAAGAGGGAGATGTTCTGTAAGACAAAGTTTCTGCAGCCCTGAGGAAGATTGAGTTACAGTGAGAATAATCAGTGTTTTGTTAAAAATATGAATCAACAAAGGAGATAAAGGGGGCTCTGATAGATAGAAGGTACTTGACTGTGGCTTCTGGGAGTCAATATGAGACGTTCTTGGTATGTTCCTGGCAATCATGTTCCCATGGTGACAGGAAAGCACTCAGTTATCTGTGTCTTGTTCTGGACTTGTATTGGACAGATGGAAATCAAAATACAGATCTTATACTTCTTGCATAATTAACATTTGCATCTCACTGCTGTGAGATGTAACTGAGGCCAAAAGATTAACAGGATCAGGAAAGAAAAGGGATTATTCATTTACAGTACATTATGCTAGGTTAAATGAAAGCTTTGTAAAGCCTTTGTAAAGAATTGAAAAACCATTATACAACAGGGAACAAATAAAGTGCTAACCAAAGGGGATTAGGAAGAAACTTCTCTGGTAAGTGGGCTATTCCATGGGTGTCCGCTGTGAGGTTTCTTGTACTTCATATTAATCATAGTCAGGCAAGTTTTAGGTTCAGCAGTTCATCTCTTTGCAACAATTCTTATGACCATTTAAACAGATGCTGTCTGTTGATTCGAGTAGAAATGTATAGCTGGAAAGACTGCTTAGGGAAGCAAAGTTTAAATTTAGTTGTGCGCGAGATCTCTTTCCAGGAGAGAGAGCCTCTGGAGAAAGGCCAGGGTCTGCCACCATCATAGTGTAACCAGAAACCTGACAAAGAAATAGCAGGGGTGATTATTTGCAGTAGGGGTGTGTGGTGAAATTTGTAAGTGAGGAGCATGTGGAACATCAAATTTGTGCTGGGGAGGTTTAAAAATTCAGCTAAAATAGTGGGCACATGATTAAGAACTGAATGTATGTCTGATTTCAAGTGTGATAATAAAAAAAAAAACAACTTAGTAGTAAAAATTGGTATTAAAATCAAATAAGGTGATCTCAGCAGCAATAGAAAAGGTCTTTGTAGTATGATACATATGTTTCTGTAATTAGCAGGACAAAACCCATAGTAAATTAATCGTTAATTTGATTGTTAATTTAATAGGCAAACTGATGATTCCTTGCACACATAGGGTAGATTAGTTTTCAACCGAAGTAATACTGTAGGATTTTGAACTTGCATAGTAAAGTAAAATGTGAAAGAGGAATTGTGAGGAATGCTGTTTGAAGAGACTTCCTGATGTTGCAGTCTACCTGTTAACTCTTGCAGCCAAATGATCTCTGAGAGAACAGCTCATGGTGAATGCACAAGTATTGATGGCTGATATTTCAATACAAAAATGAGGAAGACGAAAGAATGAACTCACATGACTTATTTAAAATTGTACCTCTGCTACTTGGTAACTACTATCCATCAGAAAAAGCTGCTTGTCAGACAAGTAACTGTCCATACTCTGCTATTTAGAAGGATGCTATAGATTTTAAGATTCTAAAAAAAAAGTTTCTTGAAGAATAAACATAATAAATACCTTATATGGCTTCCCTCCTCCTGATAAGGCAAAGGGGAATCCAGAGGTCTGGTCTTCAATGTCTTTCTGCTGGCTTAGGAGGATTCCAGCTCCAGCTTTGTCAGTTTGCTGTCTGTACTCTCCTTCTGAAATAGCAGTCTGTGTTTTTTTCTCTCCACAGTGGTCATGTCCTGGTTAACAAATAAGGAGGGGAGGCAGTGGCATGGCTTGGGAAGCACTGTCTGATGTAGTCATGTGGAATTACCTTTCTCAAGCTAATGAAATACAAGTACACAAGGAATGGTTTGGAATACTCTGATCTAGTTTTCCTGAAGGTGTTTAGCAAGCTGATAAAGCTCAAGTAATACCAGTGAATGCCTTTATTTCAAAATTCGCATACAACACTTGCTATGATTGCATGATGTGGGATGAATGTCTCTGCAAATAGGACTTCATGAGCCAAGGTGAGCCACCACAGCAGCACCTCTCCCCCTGCTCCCCATTTATCAACTTTTGCACTAGTTAGACACCTCTCTGGCCTGATAAAGTAGTGCCGAAAAGCCACACCAAGCCCCCAAAATAGAGGAAATTATGGAATTTCCACTCCCCTCTTTGGTGAAAGACATTTGTTAGGTTGACTGACCAGCCTGTGAAGTTGTAATCCCTGGGCACTTTCTGAAATGTGCAGAGGGATGAGGACCTCTGTTCTTAACACAGATCACCACCTGCTTGCCTGCTCTTGAGTGGCCTTAAGTGTTCCCTAAAAATGGGGAGAAATTCTCAAAATAAATGGGAGTGGGGAGGAGGAGGAGTGCTTGTGAGACTGCATGAGGTGGATTTCTAAAATCCACGAGACAAGGCAGCTCGCATTTAGTAATTTATACTGACTGGAAAGAAACCTCTCTAATTTGTTGATGTTATCTATTTGTTGATGTCAGTAAATCTTAAGTGACCAAGGAAGCTGCAGGGAGGGGGTGGAAAAATGAGTGAGTCAATAATGTCAAAAAATGGGGCAGTTTTATTTTAAAAGCTAGAGGTCAGTTGCACTCGCTTGAGTAACTAGATAATTTTATTTGCTGATAGACAATTTTTGGTCAATAAAAATAATCTAATGTCAATTCATATAATTTTCTGGGGTAGGAGAGAAAGTATTTTCAGATGAATTTGCTGTAAGCCTTTTCAGTTCTTGTTAAGATTAAAGCTCTGTTTTGTAATTGTATTGATAAAATGCACTCTTTTATAATGTATGTGATTTAGAATGGCTTACTTCATTGATTACCAAATTAAAGTGATACAAAATCAATAGTAACACATACTAAAAGGATTAAGGACAGGATAACTGAAAAATCTCAATACAGTTGTTAATGGAAAGTCAAAATCTACTGGCTGTGTCTTTTTCTTCAGCAAGTGCTTTCCGTATCTGCCAGTGATCAGGAAGGAGTATGGAAACTTCAGTGGTGAAGTTTTCATTCGATGCAAATATTGGTGGAGTTGCTACTATCAGGTCCATTACTGCAATGGGGTCTAAGTCACCAGTTTTTTTTACTGGGGACTTACCCATGTATTTTAATTCAGCTAAATAGAGTATCTGTTAAACACCTAGCAAAAAAAAGATGTAGGTTTCACTTCTGATAGAGGAGCTTGTGCTCTGGATAACGTACACTCTAAAAATGAGTTGAATTGTGATGAATTACAGTCAGGAAATGGCTTTTGGAGTGAGGCAATACCTATGATAACACAATACTTAAGTTACAAAAATGTTTGAGTCTAACCTTATGGTGCTGCTAGGAAAATTGTAACATCAGTAGAGTTGCTAACAAAGCCAGAGATGTGATGGATTCAGAATGTGAAAAGCCTGTAAAACTGAATTTAAAATTCAGAATCTTTGATTACACCAGGTTTGAACTAGTGAATAGTGACTTGCTCAGTGAGTACAAGGGGTCTTATGGTTAAGGGAGCCTCTTTAACCAGCCCAAGGTGCACAGTAAGATCCAATTGCTGGAAACTGGTGCTGGTGATTTTAGTCTTAGGGCATGCCTTATAAATTAACTGCCAGTTAACAGCTGAAGCTAAGAAAATGGTTTACAGCTCTGTCTAGTACAGTGTATTAATGAGACTGTTCTTAATCTAATCCATCACCTGGAAGTTGAGGCTGAAGTTACATAGGAGGTGCTCAGTGGCCTCTTTTTATTACAAAAATGTTGTGTTTGTCTCCAGGTCTCATCATAAGGCAAAACCTTCACTCTTCCCTGTTACCTTCTCCCTTCCCCTCCATCCCCTATTTAAGCTGTTCGTAAGCAAGTGCCCTGTGTAGAGTTAGAGTTGGCCAAATGACATTTGAATTGCATGTGAGCAATTTCTGTGCAAGTTTGTCCTCGGCATGCAACAAATATCGTGAAAGGAACCACGGCAGAGATAACAGCTGTAGAGGACAGAATCAATATATATTTAAATCTTCTATATTTTTGAGATGTACAAAACTTGCCTTTTTGTTGGTGTAAGGGATACATATGAGTGAGAGCAGAGAGCATGTGTGTGTGTGTATGCATGAGTAAATTTGCATTTAGAGTGTCTCCTCCTTAACACCTGACATTAAATATTTATTTCTTATACCAGTATTAGCTGGTATTACTACTAATTCTTTCAAAATTGCATGTTCACTTCCACTGTAAAATCTCTTCATTTTTGAGCCTCTCAGGTTCCAGACTTTGCCAGTTCTATGTCCCTTTTGTTTCTTCCTGTAAAATGTGCAAACTTTTTTACTGGCTTGCAATACAGATTGAGTGCCTTCAGTTTTTAGGTCTTTGGCTTTTATTAATATGCAGTGGACAGTCAATGTTAATATGGTGTGCTTCTTAAAGTGCAAATTATGCCAGGTGTACAGAGGAATACTATTTTTTATTTCCTTCTAATGAATTGTGATTTTTTTTTTCCCCCCAATTGAGTGGGCTTACAGTCATCATTTTTAACACTAAATGACATGTTTCTCTTGCTCAGTGGTTGTGCCCTGCTAAAGCTTTGTGTGTTTCCTTGGTCATTTTAATGCCACCAGCTCAGCTGTTTCTTTGAAGTGCTGCTGATTAGAAAAAAGAAAAGAAATCTGGAAGGCAGAAGGAGAAGAAAACCAAAAGTACTTAAGCAAATGAGCAGCTTTCAAGTTAGTGATGGATTAAGGCTAGTTCCCACAGGTGGGATAATGGGAAGAGCTCATAGGTGTACAGTGTCTTACACATGTTATGGAGGAATAAAATTTATAGCCAATGTCCAGTATGCACACTGAACTGCTCCTGTTTGTTTACATTTCCCCTTTACTAGACAGATGTACATTCTCATATGAGACAACTGGCATAATGGTGGCCTCTTGTAAAGTTACAGGCTGAATGTTTCCTGGGTAAGCTTGTCATGCCCTCCTTGAAGAATAGGGATCACTGAGAGATGGTTATGCCAGGTACAAGGACAGACATTTTGTAAAGTCAGCACAAACAGGAGTGAATGATACTGAGTCTGTTTCTTATCAACCTCCTGCTCTTTTGGGGACTGATCAGCATCATGTTGTTATTTCTACTTAACCAGATTTCCAAAGGAAAGATAATCTTGTGTTATGTCTTTCTGTCTTTTCCTTTCCACTCTCCCTCAAAAACAGTTGTCCAATTTTAACCAAATCAAACAGATTATGATGTTTTAATGATATTAAGTTCCTGGTGAATAAGAGATAAGATCCTGAGTTTATGTGCTGTTGATATAGGGATTCCTAATGCTTCAGGTTATGAGATCTTTCATGTTACATTTTTTCATGGAAATAACTGCTGTATTTTCATGCTCAACAAGTAGTCAAAAAGCCAATCAAATGCTAGGACTTACCAAGAAAAGATCAGAGTGCAAAGCAATATAAGAAAAAATAGCATTGGGTCACAATCTATTAGTGCTTCTTTCTCTTTGGCACTAGACTGTGCAGTTCTTCTCCTCAGACATTAAAAAAAATATGTAGAAAAGCAGCATGAGGAATTATTTTACGGAACCTATTCACACTTTTAATGGACAACTATGTAGATGTGAGATGATCATCCTAGAAGATAGAGCTGGGGGGGGTGGAATATGGCAGAAGTCAATGAAATGTTGTGGAGGGGGAATAGAAACTTACAGTTAATGGATTCTTTTTGTGCAAGAAGTAGGGGACATTAAAGTAGTGCTACAGAAGAAGATAGATTCAAAGCAAAATAGAAAAGAATGTTCTTAATTGTGTGCTTAGACTGTAGGACTCCTTGCTGCAGGCTGGTTCCTCCAAGTTTGCAGGACTTCAATGGGATGTTAGTGCAGATTCATGACAGAGAAAAATCTGTGGAGGTTGCTTCATGTTTAGCAACACCCTCTACCCCAAAAACTCTTTGATTTATAATTGGTGGTGGGAGAGGGTGGGCAGTGTCTTAGATACCATTTGTGCTCCGTGGTTCCCAAGAGCCATAGGATACTAGCAGGGATACTTGGGCCCATCCTTTCCCCATAGCCTGTAGGGGCTGTTCTTACCTGAAACCGCAGTCTGAGGAGAGGAGGGATTTCTTGCTTGTGGCTGTGCCAGAGGAAAAGCAGAGAAAGCCTGGTCCTTATCTGTATGGCTTTTCTGGTGGGCTGACCATCCAGTACATATCTGTGGCCAGTCAGTCCTCCCCAGGTTCCAAAATCAGTCCCAGTGCCTTCTCCAGGGTTGTTTAGCCAGCTGATATGGAATGGACACTATGAGAAGGCTGGTGTGAAGAGCTGCAGGCAAAAGCAGTGAGCTGTGCGTGCAGGATGCAGAAAGGTGTGGAATTAAGAGAAGGAGGGGAGGGATCTGTGTTTATAGGTAAGGAGCAAAGGGCAGGTTTTGCATGGAATGAACAGCTGTTTGTCAGTCAGAGTAACTTTAGACTTTTACACTAATACTTAGAAGGCTGATCCAGAAAGAGTACAGTGAATATTTGAAATATTACAAAGTGCTTGTCAGAGAGGTATTGTCTTGTGGAAGTCTTATAACCTGTCCAGAAGGATTTGAGTTTCTGACTTTTCTCTTCCAGCTGTGTTTTTTCTTGATGCTAAGGTACAGAATGACAGGCATTTTCCAAATGCTGTAGTGATTCTTAAACTTCAGTTCCTTGCAGCAGAAAAGAGAAGCCATTTCCTTTGCAGGCATCGTCTCTTATAAATAACAGATATTCACTTTACATGCTGAGCAATTGCTGGACTAGGAGCATATCCAGAGGTTTATTTTCCTGTGTTAATCAAGGAAAAATGGATGTGCTTTTTAGTAGATGTTTCCTTTACAAGATGCGGTAATTGGTGTTTCACTTGCTGAGTGTTTAAACTCTGTAGCCAATATGAAGCAGATACAACCTCTTTCTCGTGGCCAGCTGTGCAAGTTGCTATGGGAACTCGGTGGGGACTATGTGCAGATTACTGCTCTAGGGACCACACCTGGCTTATTTGCATTCAATTTAAGTTGGGGAAAATTCAAAAGAAGAAAAGAGGAGTGTAGACTCGCTGGTAGGCAGGCAAAAAAGGGCTTGTCATTTTGAGACTGTCAGATTGGATGGAAAAGATGCTTGTATTCATGCTTCTTGCAGGCTCATGTGGGGTTCTGAATTTTGTAGCCTTTTTACGTGCATTTCACCAGTGTTATAAGGCTTGTTGGAAATAATATGTCACAGAGGATTTTTTTTTTTTATTCCCTCTGACTTAGTTAAATCCCATAGAATTTGCTGACTTTCTCTGCATTTTTAATGAGTAATCTCTCTGTGATGGTGAGGGATTGTGAAAGCAATGTGGAATACAGGTCCTTCTTTTAAAATGGGATGTTGGATCAACTCAGTGCAGTATTAAAATGTCAGTGCAATATTGAGTGTTGCTGGAGAGCTTAGCTTCGGGTTTTTTTTCCTGAATACTGAATTGCTCTTCTTTCAGTGGTGACTGACTTCCTAAGAAGGCTGGGGAATGATTTTCATTCAAGTCAGCAGCAGTGGTCAGTTGGTAGCTCTTGAGCTGTTTCTGGCTGGATTTTTGAGCATGATGGTATCCAGCCACTAAAGGGCTTTACTCTTTTTCTTGCTTGTTCTTTCTCACTACAGCAGCTTGCCTTTTGACAAAGACTGGACAAAAGTGATGAAAACAGCACTGTATACTAACTTGCTCTTTATGCTGTTTCTTCCACTAGGTTGGCACTGTTGTGGTACCTTTCTGCAGGAAAACAGAACATGTAAACTACTTTCAGAACAGTAGGCTTAGAAACTTTGAGTAATCTGAGATCCACTACCTTATTAAAAAAAACTAATATAAACATGTTATATGTACTGTATATAATACAGTATGTATGTGCTATATAAGGCACAAAATATGTATAAATAAAAACTGTATGTTTATTTATCAATATGAAGAATTCTGAGGGTTAATGTGTGGTTGCTTGTAAACAGCTTCAGTTCTGATCTGTTGTTAATGTCACCAGAACTGTGGTGTCCCTTGAGAATTCCAGTTTTCAGCCTGGCTTGATGCTCTGGATCAGCCTACAGTGCTTTTTTATAGAGGTCTCAGACATTTATGAGGTGGACTTGTTTAATTTCTGTAGATTGGTCTACTATGACACCTTAGGGTTATTATTAGTTATTTTAAAATTCTTATGTGAACAGTTCCTTGAATTTGGGGTTTAGTGCTGTAAGCTGGGTCTGTGCTAAACTACTTACTGGCACAATTGTAGCTGTTACTCTGCTGCTGCTTCTGTCAGTCAACAACTCCTCGTTTTTTACTTCCAAAACCTTGCAATTCTAATGCCTTCTTCAATGCATGTGATGAAAATAAGTGATTCTATAGTTAAGTTTTATGGTGCAGGATTCACATTTCCATTTCTGAGCATGGCAATGGCCTGTGTGAGATCAGAAATCAGAGTATTCTCCAGAGTGGCATTGGAGGGGTGTGTGCATAACTAAGTGTACTTAATTGATACAAGTTGTCAGCATTAGGCCTGAGTCAGTGTCCCAAAGAGGAAATAAAAAGTTGTTGTGAGATTTTCATTTCTTCTGTTTGCCGCAAAATTTGCTTGACAGAATTCATAAGATGGATGTGTAACACAGGAGCGCCCTGAAGCTGTAGACAGTGAAAGTTTTAAGGCAATATTCCTGCTGAAACCATCTTTCCCATTTGTTTGTTTCTGTGTCCTTGCTGCCTTTGTGTTTCACCAGGGTGAACATTTCTCCTCTTGGATTAAAAACCAGATTTGGGTTAGTATTTCTCCTTGTAGCTGGAGTAGTTTTAAGACAGACCAATTCTCTTGTGTAGTTGTGTGAGAGGCAGCAAGGCAGCAATGCTGCTTTTTGCTGCCTCAGCATTCATGGCTTATAGTTGTGGTACTGACAGGGCCCCAAATTAAATGTCCTGGTTTTAATTTTTGATTTCTCTGTGGAAAAAAAAAAAAAGAAATATGCATATATGAGGCTTACGTTTTATTGAGGAATGGGCAACTAAGAATTGAAGTATTCTGGTCATCACTTTTCAAAATTTTTAGTTAGGCCTTTTGACCTTATTTTTTGAATTGCCTTCTTTTACTCTAATTTTTAAGTAGATCATGAGGTGGTTTTTTTGAGAGGATTCTGCACCTGTCAAGCTAACAGTTCTAATCAAAATAAGTTATAAAAAGTGAGGCAGTACGGAAAAGTTTACCTCCTCTCTGATTTACCAGAGAAATAAACAAGACATTCCCGTCTTCAGTGGTGTGTCCATGGGCCTGCAAAGAAAGTGTACATGTCTTCCCAGCAAATCCTCTGCAAACACAGCCACAGGTGTCAGTCATGCTGCCTGCCCCTCAACACTGCTTCTAGTAAACCCCTTCTTGTGGTTATTTCCTGGAAAAGCTGATCAATGCTTTTTCTGCTTTAGCACGGCATAGGTGCTAAAATGGACAAAACTGGGCTTGTGAACATTTCCTGGAAAAGCTCACGTTGCTCATACTTCGTATGTGTAGTTATGCTGTGGTTTTCACTTTCTGTTGTTCTTTAATTATTATATATTAAAGACCCAGGTGCCCAAGAACTACATTTTTTTTTTTCCTGGCTGATAGCAAATATAGTCTTATGTTAGCTCTGAGCAGCTAAAATGATAGGTACTTGGATACCTATGCTGATGGATGGAATCAGTGTCTGCAGTGTGAATAACTCTGTTTCTTTCTTCAGATCTTGCATCTGGCAATTTTTTGTTCAATTTGTAACATACAAAGCAGCTTGTCTGGAATTTGGCCTTTTCCTCTTTTGAGATCAAATAATTTAAGCTTCAGAAAGAAGCATTCTCATGACATGTCTTGTGGTTCCTACAGGTGTTAATAGTGTCTGGATCAGTGTGCTGAGGGCATTAAAGCAATATCCTTCCTTGGATTTGAGATAGTTATTAAGGAAGAGAGGGCAAAAGCAGTTCCTGCAAAGCGTGGGCAAAACGGCCACGCAACTTGAATTCATAGGTTGAACTGCAGAGATTTTACATGTTCTTTTTGCTATTAATTTGTTTGTCAAACACTCTAATTAACTAACTAGAGCTAAATACGATCAGGGCTGCTGATATTGATGAATCAAGTTGGCTCCAGCAGGACTCATTGTAAGCTTAAACCCATGATTCTGATTTATGTTTTTTTAGAGTGACCTGTAGTGTAGTTAATAACAAGGGGTGTAGGGACTCTGGGATTTGAGCAGTGCTGTATGGTTAAGTCATACACTGAATTAGACTCTTCTTTGTAAAACCCCTGTTCATCAAACTAGACTAGTAATTGCTACTTTGGCAAAGTGGAGAACAGGGAAAACAGCGTGTTGACATAAGGCATTATGTTTTGATTTACAGGTGAGTTTGAAAATAACATTTTTAAGCTTTGAGGGCCTGTCCCTGTTATGTGACTCGGCACAGGGTGGCAAAATTAATGCTTTTGGAATGCACAAACAGTGATGCTTCCAGAATGTAATAGTCAATACAGCTCCTAAAACAAATATTTCTGTTCAGTATTTGAGCTTGGCATAAGTGCTCTTCATATGTCAAGGCAAGTCAATTGTGTTGTGATTTGCATATTAGATAATATTTATTTTTCTGAAACATTTGTTATTTTTAGTGTGTATTGCAGTATTAATTTGAAACTACCAGTATTTATGTCACTTTCATTGCTTGGTGTTTTGGTAGTATGAATTGCATTTACCTTTCCCATTCAAATGAGTGAACAATTTCAGTAGCATGTGGGGAAGACACGTTCCCATAAATGTCATTTGTGGGAACAAATAACTCCACTTTAGGTCCAGGAGGTACATGAGGATTGGCTGGTGTTCCCTGCTAGGGGAAATTTGAGGTCACCCCATTCCTCATGGGGCTGGTCCCTCGTGGTGCTCTGTGTTCTCCAGCTACCTCAAGATGCAGCATCCATAAAAACTTGCAAGCTTTTCATGAGATTGTTTTGGGTTTTGTTTGTTTGTTTGGAGCAGGTGGAGAGGAGGGGGAAGTAACATGGCCTTTTTTTTTTCCCTCAGTACTACTATATCATAGACCTGCATTCTTAAATTGTCTCTTTTTTCCTAATTCTGATAAATGTTGAAGTTTTACTGATCTTGTTCTCCAGCCCTCCCCTGTGTTTTGTTCGTGTAACTTCACATCAGTCTTCTTTTCAGTCTTAATTTTGTCCTGCAGCTCTTTTTTGAAAAGCAAGGTGAGGTATGCAAATCCTGTAAAAGTAATAAAATACAGGAGGTGTTAACTAATAGGCAATATACACCTACGCAAGGTGTTCAGTACATGTCAGTGTGAAGTATTTTAGATTGGACAAAACAATAATTTTAAAGGAGAATGAGACCCACAGAAGTGACAAAAATTCAAAACAGGTGTTTCCCGTACAATAGTCACATTTTAAGAAATTCTTGTGTGTGTTTCTTAAAAAAAATCGTGCTAAAGTTTGTATATTACTTTTCATATACAAGTTAACTAGAACAATGAATATGTAATGGTATTAAACCATACCTGAAATGTGGTGGAATCAGCATGATTTGTTCATTTTCTATGCTAACATCAAGTTAAATTGGAAGGAAATGAATGCCCTGAAGACAGTAAAATGTGCTAATGTGCAATAGCTCTGTGGCAGGTGGAACATGGTAGTTAAACAACACAAATTGGTTTTCAAAGGTGTGACACTTCAGGTTGGTTTTTGAATTAAGTTCCTGGAGTCAGTGCTTATGATGCATATAAATAAACAAAAAACACTCAAAACAACACAAAAGAGAAAAAGTCTCAAGCCATTATGAAATAGTCATCAAAACCGTGAAAACATAATGAGTGGAACATGAGAGCTTAATTCAGGAGATGTAAAGACCTAATGCTTGCTGCTCTTCAAAATGTTCCATCATTTCTAAGTAAATGTAATGGCAACAACATTTACTTAGACAAGGGTTGAATGCACTGAATTTGTATCCTTTGCTACTGAAATGAAAACATTCAACAGGATGAAAAAAAATCTTTTCTGTAAATATAATTTGGATGCTTCCTTACATGCCATGGCTTGTAGACAGTAAGGGTAGGGCAGAAGTGTTCAGATGATTCACCTGAATGACAGAATTAGCTGTGAGTTTCAAATAAGGCTGTTTGCTTGTGGAAGTTATAATTCTGTATTTTTGAGTAAGTATTTATGTTATTTTCTCTCATCTTACCACTGCCCCACTTTTTTCTTCCCTCCTTGTGTAGTGGTATTGTAAATTTGTCATGAACACTGTTTTCTTTCTTAAAAAAAAAAAAAAAAAAGACTTAATCCATGGTAGTTGCTACCTTCTGTGGACAAAAATAAGTTGAGGCATAAAAAACCAAACCCACAAACAAACCCTTTTGTATTAATGTATCAGGTGTCTACAAGTATCCACTGTCCTGCACTGATAAGATAAATTAACATTCCTGCTTAGCTCTTCACATGCTTAATTTCTATAAAAATGTACACAAAGGAATTTTGAAAGGCATTTTGTGTGGTTGAAAGCTTTAAAGGATAGTTCTGATTTGAGTTTGTGAAAAGTAAAATTAGATGTAGACTAAAATTCCAATTCATAGCAATTGCCTAATGACTGGTAATTCTAAACCAGGCCAATTTTATTTGACTTTTCCATACAACTGCTCTTTTTGGCTTTCAGAGCAAACTTACCAATTTTCAGATAAGATCAATTCTGTTAGCCACAGTCAAAGGTGGTGGCTAAAATTAGAGTAAGCTTGCAACCCTAGCTATGAACAGGCTGCCGTCTGTCTGTAATTACTCTGAGAGGATTGTGCCAACTTTGGTAACAGTTTATTTTGTTGAAGTATGTGATTTTTTACAATTATTTTTAATAGCACATTGGAGTTCCATTTGTTGAAATTTTTGTTACGTTTCATTTGGCTTGTGGGATGGAGACTTGAGAATGTCTTGAGTTAAAATGTGTTACCTTCAAGGTAAAATGTCCTGGGCATTGTTACACTAATGAAGGCAGAATGCTAATGTTGCGGCTAATACTGTATTTCCTTTCCTTGTATTTTGTATTCCATTTGTATGTATTCCTTTGCACTTCACTCTAAGTACACTGTTTAAAAGGGAAATAATGAGTTTGCAGATTGGGTAATCTCATCAGAAAGTGCAGCCCTGAAGTTTGCAAAGGTCATGCTTGTCACTGAGCTGGGTAGGGGCAGAAATTTCTTACCTGTCATGGAGGGCATGCAGTAAATGACATTTTAAGCACACCCATATAAAATAAATTAAGAGCTGCATAATCTACAGGTAAAAATGATGTTCCCTTTCCAAAAACAGAGTTATTAAAGAATCAGGCATTGCCATTAGAACTGAATAAAGAAAGTGACATATTTGTGGGACAGACTGCAAAAGGAAGACATTCATTTGAAGTGGTATGGTGTGGAAAATATATAGAAAGTGACAAAAAGAAGTGAAGGGGGTAGAAAGAGTCTCCTGAAATGTTATCTGCAGGTTCCAAAGTGTTTTGCTGAAGAAAATCCGCCTGTGTCATACCTGGCTCTGTGTTAGTTCCTTTGGTTTTAAGGAAGAGTTTGAATAGGATTATGGGGGGAAATCATAAATGTAAAAAACTGTAGAATTGGCTAAAGAGGAGAGACCTATTTTTTGAGATATCTGAAGTTTCATGGGACGTGCAGAGCTTTTTACTTATCACAAGGTGTAGCATTTTCTCTTTTGAGAGGTGCCTTTGGAGGAAAAAATGAAACTGTGAGCAAAGCCCAGAGCACTGTTTTACTTAAACATGAGTACCAGAAGTATGTCCTTGGTTCAGGGTGTTAAGTAACTTTTAAAGAAAAGAATGGGCAGTGTTGTAGCAGAACCTAAAGAGAACATTAAACTAATGTATTCCACCACTGGTTTTTGGAGCAGAGTGGTAGGCATCTTTCCTGCCCAGACATTTTCTTTCTCTACTACAGCAGAGATTAAAAGGCTGTCAATGATAAATTTAAACAAACAAATACCAAAAAAACCCAGAGCAAAACAAAAAGTAGATGCTCCATCCCTGGAAGTGTTCATGGCCAGGCTGGATGGGGCTTTGAGCAACCTGGTCTAAGGAAAGGTGTCCCTGCCCAAGGCAGGGAGTTGGAGCTGCGTGATCATTGAGACCCCTTCCAACACAAACTGTTCTATGATTGTATGAGCTTAGAGAAAAGGTAAGATAATAAAATTGTTAAAGAATGAAATAATAGTAGTTAAAGAATGAAGTAGTCACAGAAAGACCCATTTGGTTTGGGTTTTTTGTGGTGTTTGGTTTTGGTTGACTGGTTGGTTTTGGGTAGGTTTTTGTTTGTCTTCTCTTTTTTTGGCCAGTTGTTAGTTTGACAGGGCAGCACGTAATTTTTTATTTCAATTAGGCTGGTAGTGGATGTTGTAGCTCCAGTGAAGATCTTTGTGGGGGTTGCTGTTTGTGAGGCAGATCAGCCACGGCCGCACGCGTGCCCGATTCTAACGGTCACATCCTGCGCTCTCGGGGCTGCACCTGTGTTCCACCAGCCCAACACACTCTGGTTTGAGGAGAGCACTGCTGTCCTGCTCTGCTGCTGCCTCAGCTCAGCCACTCGCTTTGCAAAGTGCTTGGTGTGTTACACCATTGGTGTCCAGGCTTTTCCAATAAAGCAAACAGGTTATCTCCCAGTGCACTCCAAAAGTGTGTGTGCAGGAGTGAAGTTTACTGAAGGTCTGTGAACCATGAAGGTGTGCCTCAGAGGTCTCGGTGGGACATGTGAATGAGTAGAAAACCAAGTTTTACAAGGTATTAGGAAAACTTATTCAGCACATGCAGTTGTTTCCCTGTAGTAGGGATCACCTTCTCCCTCTCTTCTTGCAATCTTTTTCAAGTGTAGATCACTCATGTTAAATATATAGCTGGGAACATCTTGTGTTAAGTAGAGATATGAACCTGAACAGAAGAAGAGGTCAAGCATGGAAATAAATTCCAGTCAGTACTGGATGATTGAGAAGTCCCTTTTCTCTCACTCCCTCTTGTTTGGAGAGGTGGTGCTTGAATTCACTTCAGAAATGAGGAGAAGAAAAGTACAGCTAGGGTATTTTTAAAGCAAAAAAAAAAAAAAAAGAGAAAAACAACTCATTCTTTAAATTCACATTAGCACCTGGAAGTGGGTGACTCAACCCTGAAATCATCTGCATCATCATATTACCTTTTCCTGATCAGAATATGGAGTAATAAATTTTGTGATGTCCACATCATGCTTGAATTTTTATATAAATGTTCTTGTTGTTTAGGACACGAGTTGTTTGAGTGGCAAACAAACAATTTGAAGTAGTTTAATAGAGCCACCTAGTTAGTCCACTTACTTCTCTGGACCACTTCTGGATAAGAAGATTGATTTCTCCATAGATCAAAGCATCTTCTCAGTTCTCCAGTGCTCCAGCGTACTTTGTGGTCATAGCAGCAAGCGTGTTCTGGTTATGCGAGTGGTTCAAAGATGCAATGTGGGTGTGACGTGCCCCTTTCAAAAACCATAGCTCTACAATAAGCTTTCTTTAGCCATATTGTGTATGTGTTTGAAGGGATTAGTAATAGATTTTTGGTTTTTTTCTTGGAAGTCATTGGAAAGCAAAAGACTAAATCTATTTTGATTTCACTTGGGATAGATTAATGGGTGTCAAATGTTACACAATACTTGACATATCCACTGCTGTTAAGTTGGCCGTGGCAAAGGGATTACCCGATAATGAATCACCAAGCTCTTTAGCCGTTTAAAGGGAATCGTGCCACTTCCTTGCCCTGGTAGGACACTCTTCCCTGCCCGGGACCTTCCTGAGACTGTGCGTGTTGGGATGTGGAAAACTCCACGCAGATGTGCAAGCACCGGTTTGACAGCTTTGTGTTCAGCTTCTACCTTGCTAATTGTTTTTGTGGGATTATTTGGATTGTGCGGAAAGCTTTTTCCAAATCCCCTTTATTACTGATGTTATTGTTGCCAGCAGGAATAAGATTAAAGGTGCTTAAGTCTGTAGAGTTGTTTCTAATTTGTACGTGTCATTTCAGTGGCATTTGAACAGAACTCTGTCTCTTCCCCTCCCTGATCCCCTGTGGTACTGTGCTTGAGTTAGGGCTGAGAAGCCAAGCTATTGGAAGAAAATTCATTTTGTTCCCTAATTATTATGCTGGCACTCGGGAGATAATTTTTCCCTTCATGCACTGCCAATTAATATGCAAATGAGCTGATAAATATTTATACCGTGATTTAAATTATGCAGGGAGCGCTTTCAGTGTACTCTGCAAATGAATTGTTCATGGACTTCAAAGTGCTGGCTGCTGTGCTAACGAGAGGAGATTTGCATAAGGCCCTAATCAGGCGCATACTGATTAAGCTTCATTATGGAAACTGCCAGCTGCAATCTTTGTTTCTATTTTATTACAAAAAGGGGAACTTTTCACGCTTCAGTCGCCTTGACAATGTCAGACACAGCTAGTAGGAGAGACTAAAACTCCACACAGCAACTGAAGTTTCCCTGTTCAGTTGAAGATTGCTATGGTGTAACTGAAGTTGTATTTCTCCCCCCACCTCCCCACTCCCTTTCACGTTCAGTCAGAGCAGTAGTGTAGATTTGATAGAAATTGCCATTCTCCTGTTCCTTGGACTATCTGAGCCTGTAGAGGATACCACAGCAATGCTGGACTGCAGCGACTACGTTCTAGGTGGGTACCAGCTCAGCTCTTTCTTACGGACACCGAGGCTGGGAGATTGACTATGCATAGTGGCTTAATCACATATGCAGAAGGTATTTGTGGGGCTGGAGCTCACCAGTGAATCGGCAGCAAGTAGCTGCCTGCTAGGTGGATAGCTCGATCTGTACCAGGGAAATACATGCTTTGGTTTGTTTGTTTGTTTGTTTTCCTCTTTTCCCTCGCTCCAGGAGAATTTGTTTCCTCTGCACAGACTTGGGTGATATTAATACAGACCTTTTGATTTTAGGATTTCAGTCTGAGAAGTATTTGCCTTCTAACAAACACTGGACTTGACTTGCATATCTGTGTGTTATGAATTTTAAAGCATTAAAATGAATGAGAGGGAGCCTAAGTGTTGAAGGAATTTAGTAGCTGTATTGAACCATTCCACAACAGAATGTATGTTATGTCTGTGTATTTTTAATATAGCAAGGTTCTTCGTGTGTAATAGAAAATAAGGGGGAGTGCACAGTGGTTGCCATTGATACCGTTGCAAGCTGTGCTTAAGGTTACTGGGATAATATATTTCCTGCGCTGAGATTCCATCAGGACTGCAGAACAGACATGCCATAATTCCTTCTTCGTGTCTTTTAAAGTTATTTATAGTAATGGATCATCTCAATTTTACAATAGCTTTTATTTATTTTCAAGGCTTTTCCCCTGTAGCTCAATGCATATATATATATATATATATATATATATATATATATTTATATATAATTTTCTTGGTTTTTTTTTTTTATTATTCTTTTCATTCTGTCGTGTATGTTGATGTAAGAACTTACATCTCTAAGAATATATTTTTGGATGGTAAATTTTAAAGAAGATGTTTGAGTATGTTTGTTTCTAAATATGATGTGGGTTTTGAAAATTAATTCCTAAATAATTCTTGTCATGTTTTCACTGTTGTTAAACTTTGTTTATTCCACGCACACAAATAAATCATTTTTGCTGGTGCAAATGAAGTATTAGGCAGTGCCACTTTATTGGGTGAAACAGTTAATGGTATATATACCATGTTAAGATTTTCTTTGCTTTGCCAGCTGTGTACAATCCTTATAACGCTTCAGGTTGATCTGGTGTCCACTGCATCTTTCTCCTGAATGCCTTTGGAAATGTTCCTGAGGGTGTGTGAAAGGCTGGCACAGCACTGCCTGGCGACACCTCAGCCCTGCTAGCAGAGTAGCAGCGTGGAATGTATTCACTCCTGAGAGTTTGATTTCAATCATGCACCTGCTGCTTTCGATCCTTCCTTCTGGGGAGTTTGTATTTAGATAATGTTGGCAGAAGTTGTAGCCCAGGGCCTTTATTTAAAACCCAAGGAAGATCTAAAGGAAGAAAAAAAGGTGAAGGCATTAAGGTTTGGGGTTTTTCAGCCCACTTCATTTGTTTATTCTTTTAAGTTTGAAGCAGAAACTGTATGAGCACATATAAACCAAGCAGCCTTTTTATTTGACATAGAATGAATCAGTAGGTTGGGTATCCCGCGGATATGAGCCTGTTTTGCTGGTAGCAGTTTTGTGCTTCAGATGGATGTCATACCATTTGCAATGGAAATAGTGGCATTGTTCTTGATGCTTTACATGCAGAAGGCCCAGAGATTGAACAAGAAATAGTCAGCTGGTGAAATAATGGATGCTATCCTTCGCTTGAACCTGAGCACTACCAGGAAGATGTTCTTCTTCCAACTTACTGCTTTTTTCAATAGCAATGTTTGAGGTCTTTGTTAAGGATGAATCTTTATAATAAAATATTCTTCATTTAGACAAGCTTTTGGTAGTTAAGTAAACTTTGTATATGTCTAGTATTAAAAACCTGTTATAGAAGGATTTATTTTGCAGCATAGCCTTACAGAAAAATATGTCCTGGCTTCCTTTTTAGAAAGAGGTCTGTACAGTTAGAACTTTGTGTGACTGACAAAACTTGCTCATCATGTAGTGAGGGAGGCTTCTTGTGTGAGCTTCCTCATAGGATGGAGCAGTTACTACCCTGCTTGAGTTCTGTGCACAGGACAGCTGTGTCCCCACTCTGAGTTTAGTTTGCTTTGCTTATTCTATCATTAGTATCCTGCCCCTTGGCTCTAATACTTCAATTCCTGCAACAAACTACCAACAGCAGGCCCTCTGTTGTTTTTGTAGTATGAATTTTCTGAAGTGGTTCATCAAATGGATTCCATGTTTCTGAGATGCAGCCTTCTCAACCTGTGCTCTTCCCTTTTGCAGTCAGCTGTATCTTGAATTCAAGCTATTCTTTTGCTCTGGGCTTCAGAATTGCATCCTGTGTCCAATAGCCCCATGAGTTAGCCTGGTTTCTACAACCAAATGCATCTGATCTGTTAGCACGCTTTGCTCATTTTCCTGTTGGATGAGGACTTTTCATGTTTGTGTCCAAAGCAGAGGACTCCCATTTGCTGTTCTCTAAAGTGAAATTTCAGTAGCCATCTGTGTGTAAAGGAATGAACTAATGCTGCTTTTCAAATGCACTCTAAAAAAGTATGCTGTTGCCACAACAATAAACTCAATTTAAGATATATTCAATGTCTAGATAGAAACACAGACCTCTCAGCAGAGAGGGCCAAGTCAAGATCAGACATTTCTGTATAGTCCTTGGAACCCATGTTCTGTTTCTAGAGTGTGATTCATGCTATCCAAATGTGGAAAATGACAAAATAAGGAGCATAGAAGCAATAGGTTCTGTACCTACAACCTTAGCAGAGATCTGTTTTTCAAGACTGAATTTGTAGCTTGAATGTGCTAAGCAGAGGTTGTGAAAAAGAGGGCAAAACTTGCTGAAGTGTGGGCCAACAGCACTCAGCTGCAAAGTTTCTCCTCGTTCTCTCCCCTTTTCAGAAAGCAGTTTAACATGTCTGCCTTTATACCAAGGGTAACTTTGATAGTCCAGATCTCTTTTACACGTGGCTGAACATTTGAAAGATTTAAGAATAGGCATAGGAACTTTCTGAGAAGAGTTGAGGCTCTGGAGAGGTTATGTTAACTTGTCAGGGGAAGTTCTGTGGTTGTTAGAATCCTCTGGATTTTCAAGGCTCTATTGGGGTTCAACTGCCACTGTTGTTTGTGTGGAAAATTATATTAATTTAAAAAATATTGATCACAGAATTATTTGGTTTGGAAGGGGCCTTAAAGATTTTCCAGTTTCAACCCTGCAACCCCATTGCCGTGAGCAGGGACACCTTGCTCTAGATCAGGTTGCTCAGAACCCCGTCCAAACTGGCCTTAAAAACTTTCAGGATAGGGCATCCACGACATCACTGGGCAACCTGTTCCAGTGTCTCACCACCCTCACAGTAAGAATTTCTAATATCCAAAGTCCAAATATCTAAGTCTTAATATCTAAGTCCAAACTTGCTCTTTTTTCTGTTTAAAGCCATTCTCCCATGTCACTATATGCCCTTCTTAAAAATTTCCTCTCCAGCTCTCTTGCAGGCTTCTTTAGGTACTGGGAGGCTGCTGTAAAGCCTTCATGGAGCCTTCTCCAGGCTCTACAACCCCAACTCTCCCAGCCTTTCCCCATGGCTGAGGCACTGCAGCCCTCTGACCATCTTGGTGGCCTCTGAACTCACTCCAACGGGTCCCAGTCTTTCCTGTGCACTTTCCTGCATTCCTGTGGTAGGAGGTGATGGTACACGGCAATAGTCCATCTTCTCATTTCCAGCTTTCATGGTCTGCCAAGCACTGAGGTGTCTGGGCAGTCTTGGAACTGTCTGGGGGAAAGATGCAGCACAGTTAATGCTACTCCTGTATTCTTCTTCAGCCTATTGGTGTTTTGGAAATCACTGCTTTGATGAAAAGTACATGACAGAGGTAACCTTTTAAGCACCTAGGAAGAGAATATCCTGGAGTAAAGGGTTCATTTTAGGCTCATTGAACTTGCTTTTAGCTCATTATGAGAATGGAAGAGTGTGCTCAAGGATTTGCTTACACCTCATTTTATGAGCTGTTCTGTCTTGAGATTCTTTTTGTAATTTTGGTTTGTGATAATGTGGCACACTGGGGTCGGTGGCAAGGAATGAGGAGGTAATAAGCTGGAAAGCTGATGCTGTACACAGAACATCTGTATAGATTCCTATATAAGGAAACTATATTCTCTGTCTGCCATCTGGAGAGGCCCTCTGCATTGCACTGTATTCAGCTGACAGGCTTTGAAACCAGGAACAGACTTTTCAATTCATCCAGAGGGAGAAAAAAAAGGAATTGTTTTATATTTGTATAGTTTTGCATGAATATATAGGAAATACAAAATAACTTAATGTCAGTGACATTCCAGTAAAATAGAAATGCAGTATTAGGAAAATGGCATCCATTTAATTATAATGACTGAATTTCCTTCCTTTTGTTGGGGTGGGGCAGGGGGAACAAACACAAGAATAATGTAGGCCGTGATGGTCAGACGTAATGTTTTTGAATCTTGGTGTAATCATTGTTCCTTCTTCCCCCCTCCTTTTTTTCCTTCTATGACTCTCATTGTATTGAAAATTAAGTTCCTACCTATCATTGCCCTCCAGCATGCTGTCTTTTATTCTCTTAATACCACGTTATCACATATGGGAATAATGTCATAGAAAATTTTGAAATAATATTTATCTGGAAGATTCAGTATTGTGTTCTGGTTTTGGTTCTTTTTTTGTGTGTTATAATCTGAATTAGGGTAAAGTACATAGCAAATTTCTGCTGTTCTGTACTTCCCTTGAACAAAAAGGTATGAATAGATTTGGGGATTTTTTTGCTGTTTTGTTTTATCTTTCTTTCTGTTTTATTGCAGACTCAAGAATGAACAATCCGTCAGAAACCAGTAAACCATCGATGGAGAGTGGGGACGGGAACACAGGTAAGAAATGATCGATTGGTGCACAGATATTTTCTGGTGGAATTGAATGGATATTAAAAGCAAAATTTATTTACCCATTTAGTGGGATTTTAAAAACCCACAAAACCAAACAAATCAAAACCTACACCCTTTGATTTTAGAGACCTGGGAAAACTTCTGTCATTAACCCTACTGCATACAGGGCATTATTCATACCTACTTTATTGGAGCACCATCTCCACTTTTTTATATAAGATTTCCCTTCCCCACTTTTCTTATCTGTAATGTTTCTGATAATACTGAAGCTCTGGTGGCACTAGCTCTCCATAAATAGTCTCATTTTTTCCTGGCAGAGCATACCTTTGGCACTTCTAGCTTCATAGTTTATTTTTGGGTTGAAATTTTCCCTGGCAGATGTGGGCCACTGCCTGATCTTGTTTCCGTTTTAGATTTCATTCAAGCTGTCACAACAGTTCTCAAGAAAAAGTCAAATGGAAAGCATAATATATCAAAATCAAAATTTAAAAAAAATGTTAGCCAGCTTTTCTGTAATTTCTTAGTGTGTTAGAACAGAACCCTGAAATTTGGTGGGGGAGAACAGATTTTGTGTCAGGGCCAGTTTGCCTTTTGGCACACTCTTAAGATGTGACTAAATTCTAAGCCATTGAAGAAGCTTGTTGAGCCACTATAACTTAATCACGTTATCTCATGCTTTAATTCCTTTCTGGAGGTAATATAATGCTCATTCTGAAAGCAAGAGATACGACAGTTCTGAATGGAAATTGAGTAGTTTAACCTAGCTCAGAATCTTTTCTCAGCTCAGAATAGCATTTGGGAAGAGAAAATTCTGATGAGAAGGAACTTGTTGCTTTGAGAGAAGCCTGGTTACCTTGTATGAGGAAATCAAGTTTTCTTCTTCATGATTCGATAATAAGAGTTTTATTTTATACTCTGGAGTTGTGATGAAATTAACAATATTTAATTTTCTTTATCTGAGAGACTGGATTTTTTCTGCCAATATATGGATTCAGTCAAAAGGAATTTTGCCTGCTTATTAATTCTGCCTTTTATTGAAGTGTGCTGCTGGCATCTCAGGTTTTAAAATTGTCATTGTATTTTTAATGGGAGTGGTATCAATTATTTTTATGCACAGAAGTGTTTTATTACATATTTAATGGTTTAAGATTATACAAAACATTATTTCAAAAACATATGGGCTGTAAATATTTCATGATCATAAACAGCATCAAGGGAACAATGGCTTTTGATATCCCTCTGGACTCCTTGTAGCTGGAGAATGTATGCAAACTTCTGAGAAAATTCAGATTTCCTCTCCTGTGTGACCACAGTTCCCTCCATGTGCTTTCTCCAGAGCACATTCCCAACACACTTCTCTCAGTGCAACTTTAGCAGTTTCACCTCAGCTGAGCTGGTAAGGAGGAGGATTTCAGCAGAGCTCAGCTCTCTTAGGCAAATATACCATCATTGTGAAGGTGGGGGTCATGACATAAAATGGATGGATTGTAAAGCTGCATGTAGGTTCTTTCATGTTTAAAGGGGATATAATTATTACTGCTTTTTTTTTAGTACTCTAACATAAAAGCTTGTTACTACAAAAGTTTGACTCTGGTGTTTAAAACTTTTGGAGTATTTCTTCTTTAGTTTAAATGTTTTCCATCTTTCCTTCCAGTTTTGTATCCTGATTTTTAAATTACATGAGCTAAAGTAATCTAGAATTTTTGAGGACTCTCTGTTCTGCAGCCACTGCTTTGTTTTAAAATGTAGTGCTCCCAAACCACTGGAGATAGTGATTGATGGCATTTGTGATGTTCTTTGGGAGCTCAAGCATCAGTTGTATTAGTCAACTTGGCAGATGTTAGGCTCTGAAAGGAATACTCACAGAATGTAATTTTAAGCTTGTGATCGGGGTACTTAGATTATGGTTCTGGGCTCAGTGCATACTTGAGTGAAAAGAAGTCAGCTTTCAGCTCGGATGCTGAGGAACTGGAAGTGCCATTGATTTTCTGTCAGTGCCTGTGCTCCCCAGATAATGCGTGATGATGATTTTTATAAACACTCAGAGTTCTTATTTTTGTAACTTTCTCTAACTGTCTGCTTTCCAGTGACATCTGTAAATCACTTGAGTCTGCTGTGTAAACACTAATAGTCTATCGTATAAATTTCAGTGGATGCTTGTTTGGGTCATTCCTGTTTTAAACTGTAGTGAGATAATGCAATTTGAAAATGTTAAGAGAAATTACAGAGTGTGGAGCATGAATTTACATTTGGCAGAGATGGTGTTCTCAGGGAAAAAACAATAGTTATCACTGGTTAAAGATGACATCAGTAGTTCTCAGAGCTATCAGCTAAGTTTCGTGGATGTTAACAAACCTGGGTTTTTTATTTTGACTCTGACTATTTAGGAAACATCGTAAAGTCCCCTAAATATATTGGTCACAATACAGTGCCTGAAATAGTTTTGACTTTAAATAAATTTTTTGTGCTAACTGGACTTCCCTTTTAACATCTGAAAAGCCAACCCATATTTCAGACCAATTAAAAACAACATCCAAAACATATGAGTACAGGAGCTGTTGGATGGCTGTTTTCTTAAGAATATGTATTAACCAGCTGGTTACCAGTATGGGAGAATTAGAGAAATCTTTTCTAGGCTTCAGTTGTGAGCAGACAGTCTACATAGTATCTGCTGGAGAAAGGTGAAGTAAGAAAAATATCTTACAGTAAATGGATAGCCTGTTTCATCTCCTTTTTATAGGCAGTGTAAAATTTTCGAAAACATCTCAACCTTTTTGTTTGCTTAATGCATCTTCTCTTGTAAGAGCTGTGTGAATGCAGAGCTGTGAAAACCAAGGTTATAATGACTATGGAAACTGTACTATTATGGCATTTGTTGACATAGCAGCAAAATAATAGTTAGAATTCTAAGTGTAGTTATTTGGAAGGATTCTAAGGATACTTGTTTGCATTACTTCATTTCCAAAGATTGATTTTCCAGTTTCCATAAGAAGGAGGTCTGTAGGAGAGAGACCATGAGCTATTCTTCAACTGCTAAAATTGGGCAATTATCAGTGCTGAACTTGTTATTAGGAAGTGTGGATAGGGAAACAACAATTTCTGAGTATCAGGGGTATCTCTCTGTCTTTCAGCAGAAGGGGAGAGAGGCAGTGACCTGGGAAAATATGGTGGTGGTGGTGCTGTGAGATGTCTCCCAGAGCACAGTGCAGATACCCACCCTAGCTGGTTTTGAAATAGTCCTTCTCCTTGTCTGCCTTCCCTTCCTGAGTTCTTTACTGTACCTTATTCCACATCTCCCCTGATCTGGAGTTCCTCACTCCTTTTCTAATGCAGCTTGCAAACTCAGGCTGAAGTCTGATGATTGTAATCTGGAATTTTGAGAGTAAGTTGTTTTCCTGACTGCAGGTGCAGTGTTACCTTGCCTGCTCTGCCTTGTCATGCCTCTACCCACTGCAGGTGCAATTCCAAAAATGCCGTAAAATAATCCATGTTTAGAATCTACTGTTCTGTTCCTTTCCTTAGAGTAGCACTGGATTGTTTTTCATCCAAACCAACTCTGTGAAGTAGCTGAGCACATGGCTGAATTTATGCCAAAATTTAAACAAACTTGGGTTACATTGAACCTCGGCTGTAACGGTGAAATTTCATCCCGTAGCTTGCTGGGGGTGGAGCACCCAAACCAAAATAAACTACTGGTGAACTACCAGCAAGGGCAGGACAGGGAGGATGGAGATGAAACCAAGAAGAAAGGAGAGATGGGACATGGAGAGTTCCCACTCTTTTTGGGCTGTTTTGGGTATTGGCAAGCTCTAGCAATTAGGAAAGTTGGGATGAAGATGGAAAATACATTAATACCCTGGACTGTTAAAATCAGGATACATGTGATTGTATCTTCCATGTCTGTTAATCATCAGTCAATCATTGTTTTTGTATTTAACTCTTACCTTGAGCAAGACTGGCATCCTAGTTCTGTTGTGTCCTTACAATGGGCCAACCTTCTGCTTCTGACAGCTCCATTTTCCAACTCCTTATGAGATTTCTTGGATTCCATGGGAGTCATCCTTCTGAGCACCTTAAAAGCAAGGCCTCTCATATGCTGGACTCACTTCATTTTTCTTGCTCTTCTTCAAAAGTCATAGGCATCCTGTGATAAATGCAAGCAGCCAGGGTAGCATTCCTTCCAAAGTTAAGGCTGCATCCAGAGCGGGAGAGACATTGTGTTTCCAAACATCAAAGTTTAAGATGCAGGTAGTAGAACAGAGAATAAACAGGGGTGATGTGGATTTTTTTGCCCTGAGTTTGGTTCTGTGAGGGCTGAGGTCTTTCAAGACTGTATTTAAAGAAAATGTTTCCTCACAGTGCCTAAGTTTACTGGGAGCTGTGAAGATTTTTAAGATCAGTCTTGGAGCTTGCTTTGTTCTAAACTATCACCAAAGAGGCTTGTTTCAGATTTCCATATTAAGAGTCAGCAGAAGTGCTAACTGGAGCATTTCTTCTGCACACCTGCACAGTAGTGCTCTTTTAATATGGTATGATTTTTTGAGGCTTTTTTTAGAAGATAGTTAACTAGAACAGCTTCACCTGTTTACCTAAGGTGAGGCCTGCAGCTGGTTGTCTCAGAAATAGATATTTTTTTTAATCCCCCACAAGTTTCCTATTGGAATGAGGAGTATTTGCCCTCCAGTAGGTTTTCTTATCTGTATTTTTTTCACTCCCTGACCACTGAAAACTCATTCAAAACCTTTGCTTAAATGAGGAGGTGGGAGATTGTTTCCTTTGACTTACAGTAGCTATTTGTCAGGAATTACTTTTATATATTTACCCAACCACTTTTTCATTCCCTTTGTATTTCTGCATGGAGAGAATTCTGAAGTTTACTGGAAAGAATGAAGATAGATGAGATTCTTCTGGTTCTTTCCAACAGTCTATCTTACATACCATTCTTTGGAGAAAGGCAGCCGAGTTGCATTCCTTCAAGAGCAATTCAGACCAGTGAGAGTCCCTACATTCACTTTTAATTGGAATTTTTAGTCAAATTAAGCGAAAAAATCTGATGCAGTTTAAAATTTGAATATTTTTAATGCATCTGTGGATCTTTGGTTGCATGTACATCTCTTAAATTTGTAAACCTTGGCCCAAAGCATAGATTTGAAACCTTGGGAGTCAACCAAATCTTCCCACACAGAACCCCCACCAAAGATGCATCAAAGGGCCACCTTAGGTATACTTTACATGGATGATAGAAAGCTTGATATTATGTCTGTATTTAATTGAGAAATGGCTCAGACTTTGGAAATGTTACCTGTGTAAGCTGTTTGTAGGTCAAAATAGCAGTGTAAAATATTGGACAGTCTATTTTACTAATCACATTTTATGCATGCTTGCTTCTGCAGATGTTTCCAAGGAATAGCAACCACCTGTTGTTGTTTAACAACTGTGACTCTTGCTCAGTAGATAGCCTAGGTTTTTGTGACAAAGAATGTAGGTGATGGAAGGAATTTTGAAGTAGGAGTTACTATGCACACCTGCCCATAGGTACTGAACAAAATCTGATTGTCATGATGAGTAAACATGCAAGTCTACAGCTTGGTTTTGCTTCATTTCAGTCACGCAATTTTAAAGATTGCATCATCTGTTCTAGAAATTCCCTGCAGCCCAACACACTTGGAGTCTCCCTTCTTGTTATTAGCCACTGTAACCCAAAAAAAGAAAAGAAAAAAAATATGGTTTTTTTTCTTCTCCTTTTTCTTCTCACACCCAGATTGTTTTGGGATAACAGGGGGGTTTTCATGTTTTCTGAGCAGTTTAGGAAAGGGCTGCAAAAATGTAGGAAAATAACTAGGTTTTAGTTATATGAGAGTAAGTGAAAGCAGAAGCAACCCCAGGCAGTTATCTTATCTAAAGAGACCTCTGAACAAACTTTAACAGAAATGTAGAGGAGTCATTTCTGGAAAACTGTGGTCCATAACTGCTGTGTATATATGGGACTTCATCAAGTTTTCATCAAGTGTTATTTTACCTATCTTTAAGGAAAGGTGGCTTTTATATGAACCTTGCTGTTGGCACTTTCTGAACTTGAAGTTAGTCTTCAGTTACTGGAAAGAGAGTGCATGGAGAGTGGAAACACAGTTTAACCATAGCAGCAAACAGCCATTTGGTTCTCAAACTGTGTTGAGAGAGCTGGGATAATACTGTACAAAGAAACACAGGTCATGGAATTATTTAGATTGGAGAAGACCTTTAAGATCATCAAGCGCAACTGTTAGTACTGCCAAGTTAAACCCCATTAAACCATGTCCGTAAGTGCCACATCTGCACATCTTTTAAATATCTTCAGTGTACAGAGAATAGATGATGGAAGCTAAAGAGAATAAATATAATGTTGATTTTGTTCAGCTGACAAATGCCTTATTACCAAAGCCTCAACTCTAGTTCCCATCCCACTTTCACTAGGAAAATGCAATTCTTGTTACACTCAGAGTGTGGTTTTTTTACTATATAATGTTGAGAGAATAGCAGGAAAGTTGGAGTGTTAATTCTTATTCCACTTACTAAAAGTAGTAATTAATAGTTTTCAATATCTCTTTCTCCAGGCACGCAAACAAATGGCCTGGACTTTCAGAAGCAGCCTGTGCCTGTCGGAGGAGCAATCTCTACAGCCCAGGCCCAGGCCTTCCTTGGGCACCTTCATCAGGTAAGAGAAGAGACGTTTCAAACAGGAGACTCAGGCAGCTGTGAATGCAGCTGCCCTGGTGTGTTCCATGTTCTCTCTTTCTGTGAATGATGTGGAATCATTTTTTAGAACGTAAATATGGGTACACCACCTGGTTAAAGAGCGTGGACGGGAAAAAGTCCTAATTGTGGCACTCGCTTTATTGCATTAGGCTGCCGAACATGTCAAGATAGGGTGAGACCTCTTTGGGAGAACTACAGATCACATTTTTGGGGACTTGAGAATGCCTAAATATTGTGGTGTGATTTTGAGTAGGGTGGGGTTTTTTTGTTTGTTTTGTTGTTGTTATAACCTTAATAGAGATACCATGTTGAAAAGCAAGACAAAATTTAAATCTTTTAGGAAAGGATTGTGTTGGCACAATGGCTGCCAAGGTTCCAAAACTGTCACTATCTACTTAAAAATACTTCACTCTTACAGATTAACTAGAAGGAAAGTTGATTGTACTTACTAAGCATATATAGCTTGTGAGGTTTTCTTTTTTTACGAAAAAGTTATTTCAGTGACCTGTTTGTCAGATGATATTCAGACTTCTAATACTATCCCTCTGTTCTGCTGCTGCTGTGTTTAGGGAATCAAAGCTGAACTTCAGATGCAGGCTGAAGCAAAATGGGGCATCCCTAGGTGAAGAGAAGTATAAGGGGCATTTTTTTGTAGTTTTTTTATCTGTTCACACTTGATGTATGAAAACAAATGTCCTAATTTCTTTCCCTTCCTCTGCACCAAGTTAAACTTTAAAATACTGTACCTAATTGGATGACCTTGAATGTTTGAGGTCTGAGGTTGCACAGTTATTGTGGTATAATTGAAGTACTGAAGCTTTTATGCCCTCTTTTAAGAGCTCTGAACTGCAGTTTTATTGTATGGAACATTCCACACGTCTTGTCACATAATTGCAATTTTCCTAGCAGATTGGTTTATATAGGGCCTAGGGAGTGCCACTGAATTTGCTGAACCAATAGGCTGTTGTAGGTTGCCTTTATGTGGAGAGAAGCTGACTAGTTTTTATGGCTTGCCAGTGTGTGTTTAACATGGAGACAGATACAGCTGTTCTGCAGAATCCTGTGTGTTTGTTTTAGTCTTCGTTTTGTTATATAGATTGACCCAGGACAGTAATTGGGTTTTGCGCAGTGCTTTATCCTGCTTTGGAAATGTTTTTATTTAAACAGTTGTCAGGATCTTTATAATTTCATGTTTGATAAAGTGTGATTCGTTTCTTGAAACTGGTTCAAAGGAAAATCTCGGGTATTCTTTTATTCACCTGCAGGTGTGTGGGAATCTATTGTCGAACTGTCCTCTGCTAGTGAGGCGGCTTTTAGTGGGGTATTATTATTCAACCTTAACACAGTGCTTTGCTCTAGACTAATGCAAAATACGTGGCTGTAGGCAGCATTCAGGTACAGTTTAATTTCTAATTTGGAGAGGTTGGCTGTGCGGTGAAAGGGATGTCCAAATTGCATTCACAGAGATTTTCAGGAATATGCTGGCTGTACCTGAGCAAAATACATTTGCAGTCTTTTACATGGTGCTTGTATAATTTTAAAGTATTATTTTGAGTGTATCGTTTGGATGGTGGGGTGGTGTTATTTAGGCTATTCTCTGCTGTTAATCCGTGGTAAAAGCACAGATTACATCATCTGTGTCAAACTGTATTTTGCTTCTGTTGAAGAGGGGCTTTTCTGGGCATGTTTGCTTACGTGTAGATGATGTTTAGTATGTCTGTACCTTCATCTAAAGCAGTAGGAAATATTTCCAAGGTGACTCTTCTAAGGTTGGCCTGTTCAAAATATTCACTTACTAATTTCATGTACTGCAGTTTTTCCTGTGCTTGAAAATATGTGGACTTTTTATGTGGGGACCATATAGAGGTCCTCCGTCTAGAGGCAAGAGTGCTACATTTTGCTTTGCTTTATTGTATCCTTACATATCACCTGGTTTTCAAAAGAGCAGTGGTTTTCAAACATGGCCAGAGATGGAATTCTCTACAGGCTGTTACTCTGACCTTTGAAAGTGTTGGTAATTAATTACAGAGCATTCCTTCTTTATAACTAGGGGTGCGGGTAGAAACAAGGCGAGACTGATTCAAATGGGTTTCAGTAAATGAAAATATAAATGGAAATCCTTATTAGAGATAAAAAAGCACTCTGAAAATCTCACTTTTTGAAGCATCTGTGTTTTCATTGCTGCTCACCCACAAGACCTTCTTTGGGCCTGCTAATTACAAACATTGAATTCAAGTTTTAAGCATACCCAAATCAATACAGGCTTTGTGAAGTGTCTCCGGTCCTCTGTGTTGAGATCTTCTTTTCAGTGGCTGAAGGCTGCAAATACTTGAATGGGTTAATTTGGGGGAGAGTGGTTATGTTCTGGGTTCTGTGCTATGCACGTGCTTGCTCATAGCAGAAAGCTGGTGAGTGCAGTGTTGGGGTAAGACCCATTGTGAAATGGGGGTAGGATGATGATGAGTAGAGCTTAATGCCCTGCCCTGTGGCCTGGATTTTTCCGACAGGAATAGGACTAGTTGGCCTGTCCACCCCAATATGCTCAGTTTCAACTCCATCCATGGCAATATCTACATCCTTGGGCAGGGATACCATCAGTCAGCGGTAGATAAACATCGTGAAAGAGTCTTAGAGATCTGTTTCAGCCTGGAGTACAACCCCCATTCCACTGATTCAGGTGTTAGAGGGGCATGCACTGTTCTTGGGGGAGTTTTTGTTGGGATGCGGGTGGGGAGATTGTTCTTTTTACATTATTAGTTTTCTGTGGATTCTACATTATTTCATTTCCATTTTTGCACTGTTGTAGGTCCAGCTCGCTGGAACAAGTTTACAGGCTGCTGCTCAGTCCTTAAATGTACAGGTAAAGACAGTTACCTTCTGCTGCTCATCCTTCTCTCATCCCAAACAGCATCAGTAGAGATAGTTCTTAACCTATGATACATTACTCAGTTTTGTCAGTCTGACTAGTTTTGCAAGTGACAGGTATGAAGGAATAACACTTTTACAAGTGTAAATCAGGTTCAGGATTTGTAAGCATTCAGACTTTGGAGTTGTTTAAACCATGGAGTTTAAAACTACTTAATGCTGAATTTTAGTCTGGTGTGGTATCATGAAAACTCCAGGAATATTTCATGTTCTTCTGTTTTTTAACTTGCTTTAATCACGTAGTGAGTACTACTTTGCAATTTGTCCTTACTTCTGGTAACTGAATATAGGAATATAATGTAGCATTAGTTGTGTAATGTGGCTAGTTTAGACTGCTTGTGTAAATAACACACAGTGATTTCAAAGTCAGAGTAATTGTTGTTTAATAATGTACGTGAGACAACAAAGCTTTCAAACTTTCCTGTGATGCTGAACACTTCAGTTTATCTGTTAACATTCTGCTCCTCTCTGTACTATATTAAGGGGCAAGGGATGCAGTTTTATTGAAAACTGGTTTCAGTATTGCTTGTTATTAAAGAATGTAGGTAGTGCATTACATGAAATGCAATAGAATGTGGACCCACTTATACATAATAACAATTTGGAAAGAAGAGGAGGTATAGTGACCTTCCTTTCTAAGAGGAAGGAGGCAGAAAATTGCCTTGGTTGCCATGGTAAACTTCCATCCCTGAGAGAGATGTTGGCAAACAGGCTGTATCTCCAGTGCAGAATGTTTACAGTCCTGCGCTGTAATTATCGCTCAATGACTGGCAGAATTAATCAGAGCCTTTATGTTAATTAGCCCGCTCTGCAGTCCCCAAAACAGGTGGTGGAAAATATGCAAATCTATGCAGAATTGTAGTGTTCTGCATAACCAGTTTTAATTATCATAAAACTCTCTCCCCCACTTCATGCACTTGCATTTCCTCCCTCATGTCTTCACAATTTCTTCTGCTTAAAAAAACAATCAAACCACAAAAATAAATCGAAATAAGCTTGAATCTTTTAAAATAAAACAGTATTCAATTAAATAAATGCTTTGAGTATTTAAAAGCACGGTATATATTACATATTTTGCTGTAGGTAGAGAAACTTGTGAGGATTTTTCAGAAAGGCTCTGTATAAGCCAACAGTTTGGTGACTTAGGGTACAGGATGGAGATAGAGAAAGTGGAAACACAATCTCCTCTCCCTCATTCCATTGTTCAGGATTTTAGGCAATGAATAATTTTAACAACCTTCCCTTTCTTCGTGGTGAAAGGTAGCATCAGCTTCAGTTGCATGGTGTAAAATGAAGTGAGACCTGGAAATAATGTCAGAGAGTTACAGGCGACCAGAGAGTCTCTTTGTTTTGTTTAAACTGCATTACCTACAGACGTGTTTGAGCAATCATAGCTGAGATGGTGGGCACACAGAGCCATTGCTTAAACACACTCTTAAAATAAACCCAAGGGCTTTTTGTATGCAGATGAAAGATTTTTATTGTGCAGCGTTGAGATAGCAGTGTTAATACATTTACATCTGTTTTACACTATAAAGAGCTGTATTTTTTTTTGACTAGTCTAAATCTAATGAAGAATCTGGGGACTCTCAGCAGCCAAGCCAGCCTTCCCAGCAGCCTTCAGTGCAGGCGGCCATACCCCAGACCCAGCTCATGCTGGCCGGAGGACAGATCACCGGGGTAAGAGTTACCCAGGGATGCTGCAGTCCCACGCAGCTCTCACTGAGGAGCACTGTAACTTCCTTTCACCTAGGCAGGAGCTTGAGTGGAAGAGGCAACAGAAAATACTCTCTTAGAAAAATAAGCAGACTGCAGTATTTGGGGTTTGTCGCTAAGGATTTGCTTCTGAACAACAACAGCAAAGATTTCTTCCTCTGTGTTCTCAGTATCCCTTTTGACTCTGCAATGAAATTAAAACCTGTTGTTTTGCAACAGTTACAAATGAGACAGTCATAAAGAGAATTTTTATTTTTTTTTCTAAGATTAAAGTGAGTCATGGGAGAACAAGACTGAATCTTCTAGCTGGGTGAAAAACAAAAATTATGGGAATTGTTAATTTTTCATCTTCTCAAAAACATTTCTTTTTAAGTAACTCTATTAGTACTTTCCTTAAGCCTACTGAACCTTTTTGTTTTAACCTCCTGATTTTTAGGGGTTTTTAATTGCAAAGCTTTGGGAGTAAATAAGGGATAATTGTTGTTATTTGTTGTTAGACTTTCTTGTGTTTCTGAATCGTTGTAAAGGCTTTCAGTC
This sequence comes from Pseudopodoces humilis, assembly GCF_049639895.1. NCBI lineage: Eukaryota > Metazoa > Chordata > Aves > Passeriformes > Paridae > Pseudopodoces > Pseudopodoces humilis. Next base: position 110,167,080 of record NC_142201.1, read on the forward strand.
ATTTCAAACAAGAGCAAGTTTTGTGAATGGGCTGGTTAAAGAATTTGCTTCCACATAATCAGCTTTGCAGTATAAGAGTTTGTGTGTTAATAAGCTTAGGGCAGTTGCTCCAACAATATATTTATGATTTGAAGTGTTAGGTTAGATCATCCCTGCACTTACATGAAGTGATTTCTTAATCTCAGGTTCAATTGTTAAATCTTCTCCTATGTTAGTATGTAAATAAACATCCTATATAGTTTTCAGTTAAGCATTGAAAGTTTTAAAAGCGAGACTGTTTCGATACGTTGTTAAAACCTGGCATATTTTATTATTTTTTATATTCTCAGAAAATACTGGTTTGTTTTAATTCATTATTGTCTGTTGTACTGAAACATTCAAAACTCCAGGCCTGTGCAGATAGGGGTTGTAGTAAATATGGGCATCAGGATTCATTTACATGTAAAGGAGAGACTGCTGCCACCTGTTCCACAGAGATAATGTGTGTTTGGGAAAGGGAAGGGATGTAAAGTTGCCAACTCTATTCTATTTAAAAAAAAAAAAAAGAAAAAGAAAAAGGCAGATGGGGAGACTTGGAGAGAAACAAATGGAGCTCATGTTCTTTACTTATATCTTAGGGCATAATGGAAATGATGGAATATGGCAGGGATTCATGCTAATGTGAAGCAGCTGGGGCGTTATCAGTTTGTTCAGTAGCCATAGCCAGCATTCCTGCTTCACATTCATCTGGCTAATCACTTGCTGTTCTGCTGGGTGTAAATTTCCTTTCAAATCCTGGCAATACCGATTCTTTTCTTTTGCTTGCTACTTAATTGCTTTTTCCCCGAAACTCCTGGTAGAGTTGTGAGGAAAACTTAGGAGTAGAGTTAGATTCTGTCAGGTTCCAGTAAGTGCAAATGGTGGTGGTGGTGCAATTTGGTTTGTGTCAGGCCTGTGGTAGGTTGGTTCCCACACTGTGTTGAGTAGCCAGCTGTCCTTCCTTATGGCCAGAGCCCTTGGCCAGTTAGTGGAATAGCCCTAGGATTGCCTGGTTAACATAACTAGTACTGAGCTATCTAATGACTTTGTAGCTGAAGTGGCTCTTCCCATTATTAATGGCTGTGTTTTCTAATTGTTTATAGCTCACGTTGACGCCAGCCCAGCAACAGTTATTGCTCCAACAGGCGCAGGCCCAGTTGCTGGCGGCTGCAGTGCAGCACTCAGCCAGTCAGCAGCACAGCGCTGCTGGTGCCACCATCTCGGCCTCTGCTGCGACGCCGATGACGCAGATCCCTCTATCTCAGCCAATACAGATTGCACAGGTGAGCCTTGAGGCTTGAGAGGGTGGAAAACAAAAGAGGTTTTTTGACTGATTGCACCATTCAAATAAAATTTGTCGTTCCTTGCTCAGTGAGTTTGTAGAGTCCTTGAGTATTGTTAGTCTTTCCTCCTGCATCTTTGGATGATGAGGTTGAAGTTTGATAGTCTTAGCAAGGAATGTGTGCTGGCTGTTCCACTGGGCTTCTGATCTTGTACCAGCATCTGAGTAGATGCTTTGTTTTCTGAATTTTCCTCCTTGTAGTTAGCGTGAGAAAGGACAAAATACTTTATGGAAAGATGCCCACAGAAATTGCACTTCTGTGCAATTGCATACCTGTATGGATGGGAAGTGATGCCTGTGTGTCAAAAAGGATGCTTCTTTCAGACCCAAATGGCGCTTGTTAGAAGCTAAATGGTAGAGCTGAGGAATGGCAGTTTGACTTGACTCATTTGTGTGCTTTTTTGGATTGGTGTTTAGTGCTGCGAGTTCATTGGCAAAGAATGGACACTTCTGTGCATCTGGAGAAAAACTTGGAGAATGAGTTTGGTGCTGGAATCTGTCCAGTCTCATGGTCTGGTACTAAAGACTTGTCAGTTCTGAAGAACTGCTTGCTGTGGATGTTCTGCTTACTAGAAGCAGTAAGGAACCTCCTGGGTCTTCCAGGACTGGCATAATTCAGTGTGGAGACTGCAGTGGCACTAACTCTGTGCTTAGTTTATGTAGCATGGAAAATCCTTAGACTTGTGGACAAGGATAATCAAATGTGTAGCTTAGGTATCTACGAGTAGGTGATTGTCTTGCTCATGCTGAGGTCCATCTTTCCAGAGATTAAAGTTCTTGGTACATAATACCAGTTTTACTAGTCTAGCTGTGCAAAGTGTGTGGGGTATATAATCTTCAAAGTTGCTGCTTCATAGAGTGAGCAAGTTCTTCAAGACTGTCTGATGCCTTCTGTTCAGGCTGTTTTATCTTGCATTCAATCGGGATGGAGCGTCTAAAAAGTGAACATGAGGTCTGACTAAGGACAAGAATGGAAATGTTGCAGTTGTCTGTGAAGTCCAGTGGTGAAACGTTCAATCCTTTGCTGTGCTCTTACACTAGCTGAATAGCAGCCTAGCTGTGCTATCAGGTTTTCATTAGCTGAAGTGACAAACTTTTGTGGTGTTGGTCTAGAAGTTCTGACCTCTCTGGCTGTCCTTAGAGAGGCCAGAGTGGTGCCATCCTGTTTTTAAAAGGCCAGTGCTGATGTTGCTGTGTTGATGAGATTCCTATCACTGAAGCTCTTGTTGCACTGTGAGAATTCATATCACCAAATAACATCTTTTTTAGCAAAGGATTCCACTTCACTGGTGTGGCGATGACTGAAGGATGTGGCATTCAAGGAAACTTGTAATTCTCAAGATCCTGCCTTAATTTTGTTAAGACTGTCTGTAGGCAATAATACAGACAGATTTCAAGAAGAAAATGGGGAATGTCCTTGTCAAGAAAGTTGTTGGTTATAACACAATCTGTACCTTGAACTTTCTGGCCTTAGGTTTGTCCAATAGGCCACCAAAGCAGTGGATACCAATGTGATGAGTGTGTGAGATGTTTCTTTTCTCCCACCTCAGTGCAAAGCTCTGAAAATGTGTGAAGCATTTGCAATTATTAGTTTTGTACTGGCTTTTTCTCCAGAACTTAGGAAATCTTCAGAGAAGTGTTTGAGAGGAGTTGAAAAGATCAGGCATGTGCTGTCAAATAAGAGTTTCTGAAGGCAGCTTTGTCTGATTTGTGCACATGAGTGGGCTAAAGGCTCTCTGAAAAATAGCATGTGATCATGTAGTGGCCACATGCAAAACAAATTAAAGTTGTACTTTCTAACATTTCAAATAACTTAAATGTTTGGCTTTACAATTAATGTCTTTTAGGATAGGTTATTTTGATTCATAAAGGAACTTCGTTGAATCTTGTTAACTGCTCTTTATGATGAAAGTGCAGGGCATAAATTGTGCAGGTGTTGGATATAGCTTGAGGTACTTATGGAAAACATCTACCATCTAGGTTCATAGGTAGATAGCACCATGCTTTTTGATCCCTCTTGGCAAGGATTTGTAAGCAGTGCTCAGCTTTGTTTGTGTTGCTATTGTAAACATATAGCTGATTATACAAATAGCTGAATGTTTGTTTTAATCAATGATTTTTGAATAATTGATTAACTGACAGGTCTCTGCAGCAGGGGGATTACCATATTTATTTTAATTAACTAATTGCAAAAGCATGACTTCTTTAATATGCACTGCAGTTCACTTAAGGTATCTGCTGCAGCAACCTGGTGAGGAGCTTGTGCTGCTCCTGAATTGACACTAAATCGTTGTGTATCAGCTTTTGGGGTTCTTCATAAACTTCCTTGTTTTCAGGATCTATGCTCTGTACTTACATGATGTAAATCTCAGAATGACACAGATGCTTAAGTTTGTGCTGAAGCTGTAATTGGAAATAATGGCATTGAATTTAGAAATTTATTTAAATTTTTTTTTTTTTAAACAAAAAAATTCCTCACAGCAAGACATAGCACTTGACAGATTATTTTGCTGGGATAGGATTTGGATTGTTTTGATCTTTCTAAATTACTAGGCAGCACCAGAAGACATGCATGTCTCCCTGAAAGGCTTTCCATCTCTTTCTATGTGCTTGTGCTAGCATACAGATTTTTTAACACTGAGGGAAAAAAGATCAGTATAAGAAAACAGTGTCAGCTTTGTTCATGTGGTTGCTATTGGGAGATTTATTGTAATGGTATAATTAACTAAATAATAAAACTTTCCCAAGGTGGAAATAAAGTTGGATTTCAAATGCATTTGAGGGGCTGGTAGGTCTATTTAGGAGTGATTAGCCTTGGAGGTATCATTTTCATTTTGTGTTGCAGAATTATATTTCTGTATTTAAACAAGACTTAGCCAACATACCATTTACCAAGGCAGATGCACAGAATAAGATTGCTTATATCAGTTATCCCTGAGGCCTCAATTTAAAAACAGTTTTCTCATATTAAAGTGTAAGAGCCTGATGATAAGAGCTGTCATGTCTTAGCTGGGTAGCCAGTGTTATGAATACTATAGTCTTAAACAAAAAGCTCTCCTTTGATATTACAGATACACTGCCAGCATTTCTTTGTATTCTTTCTTGCATGTAAGTCCATCTCCTTTGGGGGTGCTTCAAATCATCTGAGATCTACTTGGTCATTTGGGGTGATTTCATTTGTTTGCTTTTGATTGGGAGAGGTCCTAAACCTATCTGTTTTTCCATTGATACTTTTTTTTTCTACAGTGTCTTCCCAAATCTTCTTTTTGTGTTTCTGGTTTTTTTCTCTTATCTACCTCTATTTTCATCCTGAAGCCTCTCTTTATTTCCATTTCCTCTTCCCAGTGTTCACAGCCTGAGTCAGCTTGCCCATCTCTTTCCATTTCTGTTTTCAACTGCATCCAGTCCTCCCATCCATTCCAGCATGAGCCCCCTCTGAGCTGGAGGGTCAGCACAATCTGCAGAGGTAACCAGCTGAGCATTGAAAATCAGTGAATAAATGAGTGGAGATCCATGTCATGTTGAGTAAGAGGTTTTGGTAGCAGTTCTGACCAATGTGATATTAGGATATGAAGTCATAAGAAACATGGATTTCCATGATAGAACTGGAGCAGTTATTTCTCTCTCTCAAAAAGGAAAGGTGCCTTGTTTTCATAGGAATGATTGCATTATTTCTGCAATTTTCTGATTTTCTGAAAGCAAACAATACTATTGACTTTTTTGCTCATGGGCACTTTTTAAAATTTTACCATTCTTTTATAACATGAAAGTTTTGGTTTCTTAAAGAGCATTGCTTGGTCAATCCATCTGGTGTCTGTCTACCATATTATTACACTGCATGCTTTTGACTTAACAGGGCTAAGTAGCCCAAGTGATTGATGGCCAGTGTCTGTGTAATGCAGGTTAAGTAGTGGTTTTCTTATAATGCCTGTCTGTGGTCTCATAAATCAGTGGATTCCCTATTTTTTCCCCTGCCTCATCTTCCTTTCTGACATTCCTCACCCCTCATCTCCAGAAGGAGATTGCTGCAACTTCCAGGTTACAGTTTTAACAGATTTAAAACAGTATAAGGTCACAGATATCAGCATTGTGTAAGAAAGAAGTTCTCCTTGTCAGTCTGTCTCGACTTCTCATCTCCAAATCCACTGCTGGCAGTTAATGGCCTGTCCCATCCTCTGGCTGAGCACATTGTGGGAGTGCTGAGTAACCTGCATCAGTGCAAGGAGCAGCTTAAGAAGCAGCTCTTTGTTACTCTGGTTCACTTGAACTCGGGTGTGTTTGGGGCTGTGTGAAGATGAGCAGCTCCCAGCAGCCACAGCGGGCACTGTTTCTGGCACCATTGCACCTGAACACGGTTTCTCTGCAAACAGAGCTTTGGGGGAATCTTCTTGTCTGCTTGGTTTGGTTTGTGTAATGAGAGGTTGCAAGTGTGGGAAGTATTTCTTTCATTCAGGCTTTTTCCCACCTGTTTGGTGAGTATTTTGAAACAGATTCTTCCTGGAAAGATGGAAAAATCCGATAAGTGTGTTTAGATAGTTTTCATGGATTACCACTGTTACGTTGGCTGACTTCACAATGTGTTTTTGAAATTTCAGTTGCTCTTGTTATTGTCCTCTTTTGGAGATGAAAAGAAAAAGGCTAGTTAGGGGGAACAGTATTTTAAAGCAGTTCTCTATGTTTTCACTCTCAAGCTGAATGTCAACTTGAAGCATTTTTTCTTGAAAACTCAGTTTCTCAGAGATTAACATTTTACATTGAGACCTGTCATTGAATTATGGAATATTAATAGTCCTAAATGGTTTAAATACATAAAAGAAGGGTTCTACAATAATGCAGTGTTTTGGATTATTCCTTTTAATCTTTCATTATAGTCATATCTATTAAGCTTATTGTAATTTGTTTCAGAACAAATCAAATATATTTACTAATTGAGTTAGCTACTTTCTGAAATTTGAACTGAACAACCAGAGTACAAACAAGGAATATTTTGCCTTCCTGTTCTTGATTCAAATGGTAATTGGGACTGTAGTTACAAAAAAAAAAAAAAATGCTCCCAGCTAATATGCTTGATTTGTAGAAGAGTTCCATCCACAAAAATAAGTTTGAGAGATCTTTGTGCTGATAAGTCTAATGTATTTAAAAACTCCTGAATTTGGGGTAAGGGAGATTGATTTGTTTGTTTGTTTTGTTTTGATTTTAAAGCAGAATAGTTCTGGATATGCTTTGCTGGGTTATTTAGTAAGTAAGTTTGGCTTTATGAATGAGAATGAAATTCAAATTGCCGTTCTAAAGGATATTCAGCAGCAAGACTTCTGCTGTGTTTGACATCCATTTTTATCTCTAAATGTTAGAGTGTAGCTGGCTGATAGGAAATCTTATATTGGGAATCATTGCTGACTTAAATGTCTAACACACAGCTCTTTCTTTTCTTTTTTCTTTTTCTTTTCCTTTCTTTTTTCTTTTTTTTTTTGTTTCCTCTTTTTTTTTTTCATTTTTTAAAAATTTTTTTCATTTTTTGTCTTCTTTGTTGTTTTTTTTTTTCCCCCCTTCCCGTTTCCTTAAGGATTTGCAGCACTTGCAGCAGCTTCAGCAGCAGAATCTCAACCTGCAACAGTTTGTGTTGGTGCATCCAACAACCAACTTGCAGCCAGCACAGTTCATCATCTCACAAACGCCGCAGGGGCAGCAGGGTAAGTGCTCCTTGCCACAAAAGCCAACCATACATAGCGTTTTTTAGGGGAGAATGTGAAACTCAGGTGGTTCATAGCAGTGCCCAGCCTTCTCTCAGGCAGTTGGCTCCCAGCCAGCTTTCCCCTTCTAGGTTTATATCCTGAGCATGAGAAGACGTGGTGTGGAATATCCCTTTGGCCAGTTTGGGTCAGCTGTCATAGCTCTGTCCCACCCCAGCTTCTTGTGCCTCCCAGCCTACTTGTTGGTTGGATGTGTGAGAAGATGAAAACTCCTTGACTCTAAATACTGCTTGGCAATAACTAAAACATCAGTGTGTTATCAACACTGTTCTCATCCAAAATCCAAATCACAACACTGTACCAACTATTAAGAAGAAGATTTAACTCTATCTCAGTCAAAAGCAGGACAGACTGGAAATAGATTGCAAAATCAAAAGTCCTTGGGGGAGTCTGGAGAAGTACTTAAGCCTAAAGAGGGTACAATGAATTTTGTCATAAACTGAAATAATTCTTAATGCCTTGGGAAAAGAACTAGAATGCTGGATTTGTGTAACAGCTCTTATAATAATATTTTGGCAATGCACTGGGTACGACTTATATGCCAAAGACAGACAAGGCAGTGGTAGGTGGTGCTGTGTCAGAGCAGTGAAGTTGTACAGCAGCTTTGTTCTGAGGACTGATGTGTTCAGGCTGCAATGCATCACGGTGCTGATTGCACCCCATTTGTTGATGCCCACAGAAAACTGCATTTAGCCATGGCTTCTTATGCTGATAAACTCCAGTGGCCTTTTTTCCCCCTTTTCTCTTCTACATGAACTCTACTCAGTTGTTCAGGTCTGGTAATCCAAAGATTCTTGCTCAGAAGGCAAATCCTGTTATGCTTGAAGAGTCCTGCAGAGCCTGGCTGTCCTATAAAGCAGCTCTTCGCACCTCATTTTCTTCTGTTCCTTTCAATTTTTTCATGCATCATTCCTTACATACTATGACTTGGATAGAACTGGCTTTCCATTACGCTGAAGGGCTCTTACTGTCTGAATGCTCTCACATTTGAATAAAGGGTTAGTCAAAATTACCTTCCTTTTAATAGGACTTGATTTAGGAGAGTTTTTATACTAGCACTGGTAGAAAATGGCTGAAAGGCTATTCATGGAAGCATTTCGTGATGTACTGCTTTCTTAAAATTAAGCAGAACTTGTAAAGTTAAAATACTGTACCAGAAAAAATCAAACCACTAAAATTTAGTTCAGGAATTCTTCTTGTAGGTGCTTGTTTTATTTTTTAATAAATTCTTTTAAGAAAACAGCAAGCACAAAAGCATTGTTTTGAAAAAACTCATTGGTATTGATGTCTGCCTACATTTTTCAGCTAAATTCTGCTGGTTTTCTAAAATACCCCTGAAGATGCTTTACAAGTGGGAAAACTAAGAGAAGCAAATTGTATTCATCCTCCAAAATGAGTTTGCATTATAGAAGGGGAAGCAAGGCTTTCTTGTTTGTTTAAAATCTGAAGTAGAATAAGTACTAGATGAGATTGTACCTTTTCCAGAGGCCATCTCTGCAAAATTATTTCTTCACTACAATTTAAGACCTGCATATTGCTGTCATCAGTGACGCAGTGTAGGTAGAGACATCATGTTTTACAGTAATGTGCAGCCTGGACAACTGAATAGCTCAAAAATGTAGGAAGATATATATGCTGAATTCTGACCATAGGCCATTAGTGTGTGACAACCTTCCAAACTGAAATGCTTGAATAGATCTCATTTTCTTCATGAGCACTCAATGATAAAGCAACATGTATGTCATAATACCCCTTATATCACTTTTTGATATGTTTTTTTTGCAGTATTTCATGGTTATTGCTAGAAGATCTCAAACAGCACATTATTATTTATGAGAAAGATTGAGAAAGTGTGTATTTTTATTTTGTTATTTGCTGTTGCAGCTGACTTTTCCATGGTGTTCTTGTCCTATTGCTCCATTAGTCAACTTCATAAAATAGTAAATATTCTGAAGAAACTGGCATAGAGTTTTCTTCAAAACCAATGGCATTCATATTTTTCTTTGATGCTTCATTGGTACTGTACAGAGCTTCTTATATGTACACATTTAATAATGAACATAAAAATTCAGATTTGTGTATAGATTATGTATTCTGGAAGAAATTTCTTGCTTTGCAGACTATGCTACATATGTTGTGTATGCCATGTAGTCATGTAAATGAGAAACACTGTTTTTAAATGAGAAGAGTTTTGAGGGAAATAAGTGAAGAATAGTGTACCTAAACAAGATTGTAGAAGATGTAAGCATTTTGTTTACATTTATTTACAATTTTTGTTTAAATTTTTTTATTTACAATTTTTACATTTCAATAAAAATGTTTTGCCTGAAGAGGTGAAGGGGTACAGAGAAATGCAGTTATCAGCAACTCTATTTAGATTCTTTAAGGGGTTGAACATTGTGAGCTGAGATCCAACTTCTGAAAAAAATATAAGAAATTCAATTCCTAAAATATTAATCAATAATCAGGATATTATTCTACTATCTTTCTTCAACACACACATTAGAGCTCCCAGCATCAGATAGGAAATTTTCCCCATAAATCCACTGCCATATGTCTAATGTAGTCACCTTTCTTTTCCACATGATTTCTGGCTATTTAGGGGCTTATATGAAACAAATTTTAAAGTTCCCATTTTTCATGGCTGGTAATTGATAGCATCATAACTGAAAGAATTGTTTCAAGCTTCAGTAGATATGCAGGAGATTGAATAGAAATAGAAATTTGGAATGTTTTCTCATTCAGCGCAACTGTTGTTCATATTATTGTTGAAGTCTCTAGCAGGAATGTAGCACCTTGTAATGTCTTTATACCTCTTGTATCTGTTCTTGTATCTAATAGAGCTGTCTCTAAAATAATCAATTTAACATCGCTTACAACAATTAGAGCTGCTTCTTAAAAATATTACCCTCATCAGGTGACTGTTCACCTTTTTACTCGTGAGATATTGCTAATACCAATTGTATCAGTAAAAATCTGAATGGAGGGGGAAATTGTGCTGCATTTAATATAAATAAATCTTGCAAACAGGAGTTGTTAAGATCTAAACAAAGACTGTATCACAATGAGATTTAGAAATAGTACTTACAAAGAAAATATCCAGAAAGGCAAATGTGGAAGACAAGCTACTTATTAGCTATAAACATTGAAACTGGGTCTACCTATCTCAAGCTGTTGTTATTTATAATTAAAGACTGCCTTTGTGATTTTTTTTTTTTTTTTACTGTGAAGTTGGCTGGGCCAAATCCATTCCTATTTTCTTCTTTCATACATGTTATGCAGACTTTGAGACCTCACTCATGTGGCAGTTGTTGGCTTTGTCTTGCAAGCTGACTTCCAGTGAGCAGCTTTGGCAGAGATAAAGCAGTCAAGTTCTTACATGAAGAAATTCACTCTTTTGGGAGATCAGTTTGGGATGAATTATGTATTATGCTTCTGGGCCAACTTTTTAAAAATTATGCTGAAAAAGTCTGTGCTTGAATGTTTGTTTTATCTTTTGTTTAATTTTAGATAAAACTGAACCCCAGATCAGTCCTAGGGGACTCTTGGCTTGCAGGAAGAGTTTTTTGGCTTGGAGCATTATTCATGCTGCTCTTAGACATTACAGGAAAAATCCTGAATGATGATAGATATGTTTATTATATCTATTAAAAAAAATATTAAAAACCTCTAAACTATCTAAACTTCTGCATAGATCCTTATCTGCCTCCTTGCAGTCATTCTTTTAGAGTGCCACATAGGTGATTTGTGTGCCATATTTAATGCAATAATACCACTGGGCTCTTAAAACCAGGGCAGGGGGTTGGGAATACAACATCTGTAAAGTATACAAGTACAATAGCAGCTTTTACAGGTTCAGAAAAATCATGTGGGTTGGAAGGGACCTCTAGAGACCAGGTAAAATTGTTCAAAGCAGGTCCAATTACAGCAGCTATTCAGTGCCTCAGCCAGTTGAATTGAACCTGTCTAAGAATGGAGTTTCTGCAACATTTTCAAGTACCTGCCCCATGACTGCTATCATGTTAAAAAAAATAATTTTTTTCTATATCTAGCTGGAGTTTTCCATGTTCTGACATCCATTGCATCTCATTACAGTGTACCCTTAGCAGAGTCCTTTTCTGTCTTAGAAGAAAGCAGTAGGATATCACCTTAGTCTTCTTATCAGGCTGAAAAAAGCAGCTCACTTCCCTGTTCCAGCCTGTTAGCCACCCTGGTGAACCTTGGATGTACAAAATCTGGGATGGCCATGTGCCTTGCAGTGGGAAACCCAAGGCTGGCAGCAGGACTCCAGCTGTGGTGTCACAGGTGCCAAATGAAGGGGGAGAAGCACAACCCTTGACCTGCTGGCTGCACTCCTGTGAGTACAGCCCAGGATATGCTTGGCTGTCTTGAAAGGGCACAGTGCCAGTTCATGTTCATCAGACTGTCTTCCAAGACCCCCAGGACTTTTTCCTGTGGAACTGCATTCCAGCCAGCCAGTTCCTACCCTGTATGGCTGCACAGGGTTATTCCAGCCCCCACACAGAACATTGCATTTTCCTGCATCAATCTTCATGAGGTTTAATTTGTCCAGCTAGTCTAGACCCTGGCTTCTGGCCTGTTGACCACTTCCCCATCTTTGGTATTGTCCACAGGCCTGCTGAAAATATATTTTGTCCCATCAGCTTTCTTGGTAATAAAGATGTTAAGCAGTAGTGGTGCCAGCGTGAGTATCTAAGGGAACAGCAGTGTTTGAAACGCCAGGATCTCAGTGGGTGCCTAAAAGATGTGGGTTTACTTAGAAAAGGCAGTGCTATGTGCTCTGTAAGTTAAGTCACTGAAGTTATATTGGACCTCAGCGATTTCTTGTCAGAAAAGGAATGAAGGAGAAGCTTAGATTGGTTCAAGTCATGTCTTAAAAGAGCTGCTCACCTGTGAGAGCCAAGGAGCGCCCAGAGTGTGTTCATGGCAACTGCCTGAAAAAGCTGTGATTAGGGGGAGAGACACATTGCCAAAACAGTCTAGCTGTTTTCCCCGTCCCCTGATCATTGCTTCAGTCAGCTGCAGGTTGAACTGACTTGTTCTGTCTCCAATTTCTGCCTGTGACACCTTGTGTCTATGTGAAAACAGAGTAGATTAAGCATCTGCAGATTATTTTATACTGATAATTCCATGATAATTTCTTCAGACCATGTGAGTGAGAATAAAATTAGGAAGAGTGTAGTCATCTTGTGCTCTTCAGCAAAATTGTTAATGCCAGAAAAACATCCTCTGGGATGTCTCTGGGGACAAAAAGTCACAAAAGGCCAGTCCTAATTACTCTGATTGCAGTCATAAGACAAGTCAGTAACTTGTAATCGATGGTGTTACCAATAGACTAGAACTCAAATGTCATCACTGTCAGCTGCCTGGTTTTTGTTTCATTGTTGGTCAGCCACTCTGTAGTGACAGTATGATGGGTTTGTCCCTTTCACTTTCAAGCTGTCAGTTTAAAATTCACTATTACTGAATTAAGGTCAAAAACTCTGCACTTAGAGGTGACTGTTCACTAATTAGTATTTAGATTTCGGCAGCTAAAATCCTCTTTCGAGTGAACAAATACTTGCATTGTAAAAAGCAATGTGTAGCTCTAGTAGGTGGCTGTCTTGGAAGTTCCTTGAGCAGCTCTGTTCCATCACTGGCTTTTCAAAAACACAGCTGGAACATGTTGATTATGTGGTGCAAAGCAAATTTACATCGTTGTCTGTGCTGTGCTATTATGTTACATAAGCAGCTGGCTGTATTCTGTAGGTCCTGAGCATCTTGATAGAAACACATTCTGTTTGAAATACATATTCAGCTCTTTGTTAAACAAAAATCAAGTATCACTGTCAGATGATAGTTCTTCTGTGCTTGTGTATCCCTTACTGAGGAATGTTTTCTCCTTCTTAACCATGGTAATCCTTCTTTCTATATCTTTTATGGTCTTAACCTCACATAAAACATCCATTTCCGCACTCAGTATTTATCAAGTCCTAAATTCTGTTTCCCCTGCCTTAATTCTGCTAAGAGGTAGTAGATCAGGCAGCTGATGATGTTGAATTTAAGTGGTACATAGTTGATGGTGGCATAGCACTCCATCCATTTGTTGTTCCCCCCTGGTTTTAGGGACTAGGTATATTGAAGTGTAAGTTTAATTAGTCAGCTTCTTAAATTGTTATAGTGGAAATTGATTTAGCCAGGAGGTACCTAAAAAGTAACAGTTAATGTTTTTCACAGTAAAATCAAGGCATTTGACTATTTGTAGGTATATTTTTGTCAAGATTCTGTCCCTTAAAAATAGATGCATTTTTGTATTAGAAATGCAAAAAAAAAAAAAAGAATTGTTAGCTTCTAGTTAAAATATTTAGATGCAGGCATGTATCTCAAGTTCCTCAGAGACTTAATAAACTGTACAAATAGTGGACTGTAAGGGAATTTATTTGTAGATTGACAGCATATTATACATATTGGTTCTATCAGTTACAACTGTTCTTTGATGTTGTCACTTTTTCATAGTAGCAGAGTTTTTCCATATTCAGTGTAGTGTTTATTCTATTTGTTAAAATGGAGCAGTGTTCAGTATCTTACCTAAACTTTAATTCCAATTACTTTTCCAAAAGACTGCTACTTTATTTGACCCAGAAGGGAGTTATTTAGGCTTATTCTGTCTTGTGCTGTGGTCTTTAAGTCTGCCAGAAAGCTTCCTTCTTGTTAGGCAGCTGGCATAGGGTGGTTTGGAGAGGAAGGAGGGGTGATCAAGAAGCCAAATTTGTGGGTTTGATTAGTATTCAGCTGTTGAATTTGATCTCATTAGTGCTCAGTATTTTTACAGGGTTCTGCAATTCTTGGTCAGCTCTTGGTTACCAGAAGAGGTGTATCCAAACTCTGCATGCTGAAAGGGGCAGTAAATGGTTCCTGCACACAGAACTGGGATGACCTAGATCATTACCAACTCTTTCTGGAGAGGAGACTTACACACACTTCTCCCTCTTCCTCTTCTGTCACCACTTACACTTTAGGGAAATGCAAGGGGCTGAAAAATCCGGTCTGAAGATTTCTGTGCAAGGATGAAACGAAAGCTCGCATCTCAATTTTTTTGTTTTTAACTGTCCATCATTTGGCAAGAGCCTTGTTTTACCTCATTTCATGTTTTAGTGTTTTTGAATGATAAACCAAACGCACACTTTTCTCTCTCCAGGTCTCCTGCAAGCGCAGAATCTCTTAACGCAACTACCTCAGCAAAGCCAAGCCAACCTCCTGCAGTCTCAGCCAAGCATCACCCTTGCCTCGCAGGTCAGGCTTTTTCCTACACTTCATGACTTGCTTTGAGGGGATTTAAACCATGGGAAGTGAATGGACCCTTTGTATTAGTTACCTGAATAGGTGCTGTAGCTATAATAGGGAATTTGTCTTTCTAGATTGTTCAGGTTTGTAGCTCCCACCCCAGTGTGTCTCTTTCCAGGCTTTAACATTCTAAAGTGGGTTTTTAGCTTGAAATTTTCATGATTGATATCTTGAGTTAATGGCACTAGAGCATCGTTTGATTTCCTGCAAGGTTCTCTTGGAAATTCAAAGGAGCAAGGTGTGAGCTCCTTCAAAAGCTCGAAAAGGGGATTACTGACAAGTCTCTTTCTGAAGATTGCAGTGGTAATCTATTTTTATTTTAGTGTAGTTACTTTGCAATCACTGCTAAGTCATTGCCAGTCTTACCAGTTACCATCTGTGAAGCTGAAGAGATTGTTAGAAATGAAATATTCGAATATTCTGATAGATGTATATTAAAATATTATAACTCTGTGATTAAGTTTTCAGACTATAAGAAAAGCAATTTTAAGGTTGCATGTGCCTGTAAATTTAGTTGTGCTTGGCTCTGGGTTTTACTGTGCAGTTTAGTTTCATGGCTGCATGCTGTTTCTCAAATACCATGTAATATCACACAGTATCTTCCTGCCACCTCGGTTACATATAAGAATTTTCTAGTCTGCAATAAGGTGCCTGAGTCTATCAGTCTTAGAAAACTACATTTTCTATTATACCACCTCTAGTATTTTTCATGCACCATGTGGAAAATGGAATTTGTCTCACCTCTAGTTCATACCTCAGCTAGCAGCATGATTCTCCACTAAAGATTATTCTTGGATTAAAAAAAAAAAATAAATTAAAACTACTAAGAAAGAATAAATTATGTAAAGTGGGTGAAATAAGCGAAGACATATTGCAGTAATTACCCGCTATGATTAATGTAAATTAAAAAATATTAAAAACCTGTGTGACACATGTATCTGCAGTCCTAGAAAGATCATATATGATTATATTATTTATCAAGTAATGGAATTATAGATCTTGACCTCCCTCTACCATCTGCTGTGCACTGCAAAACACTGCACTAACCCAGGAGGAAAGCAACATAAGGAGTTATATAAAGACTGAGCTATATGTAGGCAATTTCTTTTAAAAGAGCCTTTTCTGAACCTTTGCATAGACTTTGCGTAGTACTCTGGTGCTGCCTGGACTTGAGGCTGTTCATATTTGCCCTGAAGGAGTCCAGAGTTTCAGAACTGGGTGTAGGACACAGGGCCAAGAAATCTCCTTTAAGGAAGAGCCATAGCTAAGCTGACTAGAATTTAACTGGAGTAAATGATTTGTCTCTGCATCTCAGCTGATCATGGCATGCAAAGAGGTAGAGCTATGCAATCAAAACATGTTTCCAGTGTTCTTATTGCACATAAAGCCTGAATTGTGCAATACTGTGAACATTTTCCAAGTTGCTAATTTTTTTCAGATATTTATTGTAGTTGCATCGCAAAATGCCATAGTATGCCAGTGTTCAGGAATAGTGAACCTTCCATGGACTTCCTAGAAAGTTACCCTTCATGTAGGAAAAAAGTGTGACCTAAAAGGAATAATTTTCTGCAGATTGTCTTTGTTTAATTTCTTGTATCACCAGTATGTTCATTTTGTTACAACTATCAACAGAAGGGTTAGAGGTAAATCTAGTTTTTTCTTCCTGAAGAGTTGAGTCAGTCACAAGAGATGGCATTGGAGGAAACTTGTCATGTTTTCTGCATCTGTATGTGCTCACTCTTCCAGGATTAAATAGGAGATTTGAATCTTTTGGGCTGATGAAAATCTGCCACCTCACAAGACCAATTCAATTTTAATTTTTTTAAAAGGGATGAATGCCAAGTAGTCTATAAGTGATAGAAGTATATCAAGTAGTGTGTGTTCAGCCTTTCTTTGAGCAGCTTCTGCAGCAAGTGAAAGTTGTTGGTTACCATTGAACATCTCTTACTTTTCTTTAACTGGTTATGACAGAACCTTTAAAAACCAGTCATACTATTATACTTTTCTGGATTGTGTTTGCTTGGTCTGGAGAGGAATGTTAATAAATTGGAGGAACTTGCAGATTGCAGGAAATGTCCAGTTTACTGACCTCTCTCACAAAACCATCGCATACCTTTTAGGAATTTAATTTCTGTTGATTATCCTCTTAAGTCTGATTTTCATCTTTTCCTTGCTGTCTCAATAGCCAGCAACCCCAACACGCACAATAGCAGCGACCCCCATTCAGCCACTTCCACAGAGCCAGTCAACACCAAAGCGAATCGACACTCCCAGCTTGGAGGAGCCCAGTGACCTTGAGGAGCTTGAGCAGTTTGCCAAGACTTTCAAACAAAGACGGATCAAACTTGGATTCACTCAGGTGAGACTGCGTACCTTAGTGCCTGCCAGTGTGGAACCTGAGGTCTCATCTTTCAAGTCTGGGGGGAGACTACAATTCCATCATTTCCTAGGAGAACCTGCTTAAATAGGGTTATGCTCTGGCCTTTATGTGGGGGATTTCTAAGAAATAACAGAAAAAGCCATACATCCATCTTACTTTTACTTCCCTGTTGGTTTTAAAGCATAGCCATTTTCCCAGCAGGGGAAAACGTGCATTTACCAGCTCCAGATGTCATTGCATGTGCACTATTCATTCTATGGGATGTGACATGAATGGGACAAAGCACTTTAAAGCTGCCTTCAGAAGTACAAAGTTCCAAAAATCATACAGTACAATTAACTGCTCCGTGTGTTTAAAAAGTATATCACATCTGTGCAGTTGCTTTGGATGTCAAAAGGTTTTTATCTCTCAAGCGTATTTTCCTATTAAACATCAATGATTTCTGTATTTAATGCTTTTGCTAAGGTTCCTAAACAAAACCTGAAAGGACTGTCACCTTTGAAGTTTTCTCCTTACAAGGGTGAACTGGAGTTGTGGTTTGTTTTGGTTTGTTTAAAAGCTCAGAAATACCTGTAGAGCAGAAGAAAAGTAATCATGAACATAGTGAGGGTGTTTGAATGAAGACCACAATTAAAAGTACAAAGTGCATTTATATGTTCCATTATTCTGTTGAAAGGAACTTGGTTCCAAGAGTCCTTTCTTATTAATATCAAAGTTATTTTTTTCCTCTGCAAAATTCAAATATCTCCCCAGGTAAACAAGCATGTTTTTACTAGAAGAAAGAGCATGCAAAAATCAAAGTATTTCAAAGTCTGAGCTCAGAGCAGTCAGTCCAACATATGTGATGGAGCAGAATACGTAAATCTACTCTAACTGAAAGTATCTGCTGAAGTCAGATTTATTTTTCTGGCAAAGTCCTAAATTGAAAAATCAAAGTTCATAATGAAAGTTCCTGGCAGCATCTTAATTATAAGTCAAGAACAGAATGTTCTTAGTCAAATGAAGTGCATTTTGCTGGCATTTGTGCCTCCTTCCCTCCCTTCTTTCCACTAGAGGGAGGCACAGAAATACAAGTGATGGACACACACAAAAGCTCGAATAGAGCAGCACAGAATAGGGTAAAATACAATAGGTTCCCTATAGCTTGACAGAGGAGGTTCGTGTAGCTCTCTCATTATTATGTTTAATCTGCCCTGCTGTGAGATGATTATAAAGGCTCAACTAGACTTTTTAAGTTACGTGTTAACCTTTCTTTATTGACCCTGTTATGAATTTTCATGGTGAGGAAAAATGAACACAACTGCTCAGGCTTACATTTCAGTATTTGCTTTTCAGATTAAAAAAGGGGAATCTTGAGAATGTGATAAAATTACATCTGGTCATTCCTATCCTTCTCTGAGTTTGTATGTGTGTAATTAGGCTGTTCTAATAACTTCAGCCTAATTGCATAATTGGATGATAATTAGAGACCCTGATTACTTTGGTTTCCTATAGTTGGATAAATAGAGTGCCTTTCAGAGGATAAAAGAAATTTATTTCCAGCAGTACTGTAAGCTTTTTCAGACTCATGCCACCCCTGCCTTTCAAAAATAATTGTGAGATTTAGTTTGCATTGCAAACTAATCACTTACTGCATTCTGTCGTGTGAACAATAAAACAGGTTTTGAATTTCAGCAGTTCTGCCTCTTCTCCCACCCTGAAATGTGGGTGATGCATTTAAATCCTTTTGTTTATTTTCCTTAAAAATACCTCCATGTTTGACATACAGGGACACAATGAGCAAACTGCACCTTAGCATCATTGCAGGCCTGGGACTAATTGCTCAGTACAGATTCAAGAGATGTGAGTGAACATTTTAGACAATGTTATTTTTATTCTGTGAAAAGTATTTCCTCTGCTAGACCATCTGAGCTTCTTAACAGACCAGTACACACAACAATGATGTACCTTATAATCAGTTTCAGTTCATTACCAGAGCTTCAGTCAACCTACAGAGTAGATCAGATGTGTATACAGTGCCTTTATACTCTGTTCCATCTTATGCGTGGGCCATCCCAATATATAAAATTCTCATCCCAATATATAAAATTCTTATCCCAGTATGTAAATTCCTTCGCCTGCAGCTGAAATGCTGCCACCTTTTGGCATTGACAAAGAAATGGTTAACTATTCATTTTAAATCAGATGGCAAATGTTTGTAAGAACAACATAAATCCAGAATTAAATTTAGTTGGGGGACTGGAGCAAATTTCATAACTCTTTCCTGCCAAGACATAAATCAGCTTATCTCTAAAATGGTTTACATAGCCAGGTTTTCTTCTTCATAAACCCAGAAGAGCATCCACGTTACTCCTCTTGGAATGATTTATGAGTTTTAAAATGCACAGAATCCTGGCATATGAGTAGAGGCATAAATGTGAGTTCCCACGTGTTTCCTCTGATTGAAGGGCACACAAACCAATTGTTCTGGTCCTCTTCTAGGAAAGAAATTGTTTTCTTTGCTCAACCTGCACAATTTACTAAGCTTCCTGAAGGTTGTTTTCTTCCTGGCTTGTGTGTGGCCACTCTGCATGCTGTCAGTGTACTCATACCCAGCTGTGGTTGTGGAGCTGACCTCAGAGAAAAACGAGCTTTATGCCCAAACCAACTAACCCATTTGCAATTAAACTCCACTAACTGTGCTCCAGCTTTTCAGCCTCTTCTTCCAGACTTCTCATGCTTTGTTTTGTGCTTAAAAATCTAAATAAAGCTACTTTAGACCAAATAGTATACTTGAAATATAAGTGCTTTTTTATTTTTTTCAAAGGGTAGGACCTTCCAGCTTTAAAACAAAGCATGTACATGTTATGGTGTTTTTAATGGTCACAGTTAAGAATGGATTGATTTTTTTTTTAAACACCGCTTTCCAAGTGTATACTACATAGCTATATAATATATACATAAATATTAGAATAAGCAGAATGTCTGCTAGCAGAATAGCTAGCTGAAAGTGAGTTTAAAAAGCAATAACAGATGTAAGGAGATGATCATCTGCCTGTAAATCTCCTGGATAGGTTTGTGGCAGATGGGTAATGATAGTCAAGACTGCAGTTAATCATTATTTGAAATGGTTCAAGTTCTTGTCTGCTCTGAAATTTGTATCTATTGGGGAGGAATTTGATTTGAACCTCAGAAGATACTAACAGTTCAGATAAGGATATTTCTGCATCTATTTAAATATGATGTATCTTTGCAGACATCTTTTCTAGAGTATTTCCTACAAATTTGAGAATGTGAATTCATTGCATTTCTGCTTATTTGAACTTTCCTTCTTTGGTGTGAAATATGCAGAAAAACTTAAGTCTGCTCCTAAAGAGAGCTTGGCCTTTACTTATTTTAAAGAACTAAGAAAAAATTACGAGTTAATATTCAGTGGAATGTGCCGCTCAGTGATAATGCTAAGAAGACAAAGCATCAGGGATTTCCTGGAAAGAGTTACACGGTTAAACTGACTGAGGTTTGACATTTCTTTATGATTATTGCTTTAGCATGAATCTTGGTAGTGCTAAGAAAGCCTCTGTGAAACTGAAATCCCACACAGCAGTGGAGTCTCTAAGAGAACACCAGAATGTGACAGGATTCCTTGCTTTGGAAGTGCCTGTGTCAGTGAATCCCTTTTTTCTCTTTCTTTGTCCAGGGTGATGTTGGGCTCGCTATGGGCAAACTCTATGGAAATGACTTCAGCCAAACTACCATCTCTCGCTTTGAAGCCTTGAACCTCAGCTTTAAGAACATGTGCAAGTTAAAGCCACTTCTGGAAAAGTGGCTCAATGATGCAGGTGAATGAGTCTGTGTATTTCTTCACCAGCCCACCAAAATCAGTAGCATTCTGAAAAGCTGCTTCGTTTGTGCCCTTATGGTTTTATGAAGCTATCAGCCTTTGTAGCTGCCCATGGGACAAATGAGGGTGTAGAAATAAGGGTCTATAGTTCACTTTCCGTGTGCCTATATGCATCCAAAATAGTTGCAGTATGAACTTTCAGAAATGTGTTCTCTAGATAGCTGAACAATTGCATGGGATGAGGTACAATATGTGTCATGGTTTTCTTCCTTCGTGTATGTTAATGCATATAACTTCTAATCCTCTTCTAGCTTTCTTTTTCAGATGTGTAGTAGAGGGTTGCATGATTTGTTGTTTCAGTAGGCAGAGCTTATTGCATCCATCTCCTTCCATACCCCTGTGTGCATTCCTTTTATCTCTATCCAAGGGTTCAGATAAATAATCTTTTTCCCTGTAGGAAGTTTATCGTGGGTTAGGTTTTGCTTTTTCCCTCCCATATGAATTTTTTTCCTGGGTTACAAGTTATTCACTATGCCAGTGCTGGTACTGTTCTCTTTTTTTTATCTCCCACCAGCAAAAGGAGCTTGTGTGGTGGTGCTAGGTGTTAGGATAAGGAAGTGTTTTCAGAGTGCTGTCAGCCAGTTTTTTCTTCCAAGTGTGCAACTGTACATAGTATAAAACTTGATGGATATGTTAAACAGATGGCAGGGATGGTGTGTGCCTTCCTATTTTTACCAAAATGGAGAGAGCTTTATGCTGGTGCCTGCAGCAGTCTCTGAAATTTTGAAAGTAATTTCATGTGGTGTTGAAAATTTGTCCTTTGTTGAGAAAAGGAAGTGTCATTCTGTCGTGCTGGCAGGGGTTATCATTAGGTGTTGTAGGTCTGTGATAGAAAACATAGATACCTCCACACTTACTGCTTAAGTCCACAGGACAGCGGTCCCCAAGACTTTCAGCAGCATTGGATGGATCCAGTGCTGCAAGGAGTGTCATCGGGGATTTTTTCCTGCTAGCCTGAAGAAATACTTGTGTCTGTAAAGTTAAGGACTATGAGCAGTGTCAGGGTTCTTCACATCCTGCAAGTGGGGAACCATTGTCTCTGACTCAGTTTCATGAAAATCTTCAGAAGATTCAGGCAACTTTAGAGGCTAATGTTTTACTTTTAGGTAAAAGCAGACGGGAGAAGCATACCAATGATTCCAGAATTTATTGCCATGGAAATCACCTGTTTCTCAGTGGAGTTTTCAGGCTGAGGAAGGGTTTCCACATGTTTACAGGTGCCATTACTATTAAAAAAAAATCTAGAAAATACTTGCCCATTATCTATCTATATTATCTATCAGAATAATGGTGGGCATTGTTAACTTTGACACTTGCTTATCACCCACAAACTCCAGCCACCATTAATCACTGTGTTTAAATTCCCTGCTGGAGCTTGCCTTTTGGTTAGATTGCTCTTCCTGCTGCACAGTGGGGTTAAATGTTCTCTCTTTTCTCCTCTGTGAGGCCAGAAAGACAGGATTAGGGGTTAAGAGCCCTGGTGAAGTAGAAGGGAGCTGCTCGCTGTGTAGAGTGGTTGGTAGCACTGAGTATCTGCTAAGATGTCCTGAGAGAAGAGACTAAACACTGTGAAGCCATTTATGAACTTCTCTTCCTTGAGTGTTTTGTAGAGTGGGTAAAAGAAATGTCAGGCTGCTCAGATTTTTTCATAGCTGCATGTGACTTTCAGCTATGGCTCATGGATATCAAGTACTCCTTTTTCCTTTAAACTGGGGCTTGCAGTGAGTGGGGAGTAGAGTGAGATATGGGAGACAAGCTCTGTATAGGTATTATAGAAGGGATACTGTGGTAGCATACAGGAGCAGAAGGAATCCTCTGGGCTTACTTGTAGCTTTTTTAGTTTCAGGTGTATGATGTCATTTGTAAATATAGTGATTAATGCATGTGATCTTCATGACCCTCTGTGTATTTGGCATAGATACAGAGCAGGTCTTAAGGTACTTTGCATAGATGAAGAACACTTGCATTAGACTGCATTGCATTCAAATGAAATCTCCTGATTTGTATTACTTTCTTCTTTTTCAGAAAACCTCTCATCTGATTCAACTCTCTCCAGCCCAAGTGCCCTGAATTCTCCAGGGCAAGGGATCGAAGGCTTGAACCGTAGGAGGAAGAAACGCACCAGCATAGAGACCAACATACGTGTGGCCTTAGAGAAGAGTTTCCTGGAGGTCAGTGGTCCTGGTGCTGTGCTCAGCCTATGAACAAATGGAGGAGCTTCACTTAACAATTATATGTGTCAGAGTAAAGCCATCACGGTGCTATTTAGGAAAGTGGGAACAGTGGGAACACAAAAGCTGTGCCAAGAAACATCCATCAACATCTGCTTCACTGTAAAAACAAACACAAACCCCCTCAGAAAAACTCATTGGTTCTTGCAGTTCACTGACTTCGTGATTCTGCATTCCAGTATACTCAGACATAGGTTTAAACACTACCCCTCATGAGGATAGATAAATGGGGCAATAGTCTAAGCACACATAATTTGAGGTTTTTAGCTGGAGGGCAGAAACATCTACGGTGGTTTGTCTCTACTGTACCACTGACCAGATTCTGGATCTAAATCACCAATTCAGATTTCTGCCTACTGGAGAAGAGGCTATGATGCAAAACTTCAGGAGGTAATTTCAGAGCTTTTCAGATACCATTTTCTTTTGTCAGAACCAAAAGCCTACCTCGGATGAGATCGCCATGATAGCTGACCAGCTAAACATGGAGAAGGAGGTGATCCGCGTTTGGTTCTGTAACCGGCGCCAGAAGGAGAAAAGGATCAACCCACCCAGCAGTGGTGGAACCAGCAGCTCGCCCATCAAAGCAATTTTCCCTTGTCCAACCTCACTGGTAAGAGTCAGGAAGTGTGTTGATCACTGTTGATCACTGGCAGAGGTAGTTCTGCTGTGCTCACTGTGGAAGCTACACGTGCTGCACCTTCTTTGTACAGCAGACTTGTTCTCATATTTATATTTTACTGGCATTTTGAGTGTTCCACCTGGATACTGTGTAAGAGAGATAATGCTTACAAATCAGGCACTAGTCAGGCCTTCAGTGAGGGTGTTTTATTTAGCCAGTTCATGAACAAATATTCTGACTACGAAATTTGCACTTGGGGTTGTTGCTTTGACCTTACTTCAGATAATAACCAGTTTATATCTGGACTTTCCTTCTTTTATCCCTTTTTTTTTTTTTTTTTTTTTTATTTTTATAAAATAATAGTAATTTTTGCGAAGTCCTTAATAGCTCTCCCCCTCCCCTCTTATATTAGCATTTCTGGTCAGTAAATGAGCAGCAGTAAAATGTACCATGCACTGGAACAGGTTGCCCAGAGAGGCTGTGGAGTCTCCCTTACTGGAGATACTCAAGAACCATCCAGACTCAATTCTGTGCCATGTGCTCTAGGACTGACCTTGCAGGGAAGTTGGATCAAAGGACCCACCCACTGTGGTCCCTTCCAGTCTTACCCATCCTTTTATTCTGTATCATTTGGAGACTTAGGTCACACAAATGCAGCGATACCATTGTTGTTACTTCTAGTCAGAAATTATTTATATAAAAGAAAGACATGGAACAAAAGAACAGTTTAGCTAATACTCTTGTAATTAATTTCCCACACTTGTATTTACCTCAGGTAAACACAAACTTCATGAAAATAAGAGTAACAAAACACATGCATCAAGGTTCCTTCAGCACCTTTGCTACCAATGTCCATGGAGGTCTGTTTTCATAAATAGAAACAGTAGCTATTAGATTTCATAGTAGCTATGCTAATAGGAATGTGGTGGAATTTATGTAGCCTGTAGCTGTCCTTTTGTAGTATTTATTCCACCCTCATCACCGTAGTAGCTAATATCTTCCAGTACTTCATTAAACCATTAATTTTGGTGACGTGTTATTCTCTTCCCTCATCCTTGTCTCAGGGTGTGTGCATGCAACCTTTTGTTTCAGGGGAAGGGCCGTGTTAAGTGTACTTAGTATTTTTTATGATTGTTGTTGTTTTGGTGGGAGGTTTTTTTGCCCAGTTGCAAAGCAAGGTTGCATGCCTTGCTACCAAAGTAGAACATAGTGAGATTTATGATAGAGTGTTTTAGTAACTGTGCAAGTTCCCTCAGACTGCAACTTAAAGGAGCTTTCCTACAGAAATTTTCCTGTTGCTATAATCTACCATTGTATGTAAGAAATTGAGGTGTTAACCACAGTCTCCCTTTCATCAGTGAAGTTTCACTAGTGTTTTCACTCATTCTGAGCTTCTCTTAAAACTGTGCTGCTACTACTCAAATGGATGTTCCAGCCCTGCTGCCCCCAGCCTTCACTGACCGTGTGCTTTGTTGATTCCTTGTGTCAGCTCTGGAGATTGTGGTCACATAGGATGCTTGGGCTTCGTTTAGTAGTTGGACTGCAAATTAGCCATGTGAGGAACAGTGATGAATTTTCAGTATGGTTAGATAACCATTGTGACTTGCAGCCTGGCTGCACGAGGGTGAGGGCTCTGCAGCAGGATTGGAGGGGAAGGCTCCTTTTGGGGGCAGCCTCCTTTTGCATTGGCTGGAGTCACTCACTGTAACCACGGGGGTGAGCTGTATTAATTCCAGGTCATTCTCTGCCCTGGAATAGGGATTGTGACCTTGGCCTTAACTGCTTGCTGGGCAGATGACAGATGTGGTGGCTGGGCTGCATTAGTGGGAGGTGTACTGTGTATCCAGCTCCTCTTAATTTCATACGCTATTTGAGATGGGCAGAAAGCTTTCAGATCTGTCCCAGTTGCCCCAGTCTTGTTTAAAATGCGTGAAGCATTTGACTCCCTCTAAGAGGATGTGTAGCATGAGAGATATTTCTCTGATAATAGACTTAAGGTAAGAGAGTGGAAAGGAGGAATTTTTAGCCTATATCCTTGGCTATGTTCTCTTGGGCAATTCTAAAGGATTCATTTCTCTCATTGATGTATAACAGCCTTCAGATACTACTGTTGGACACCATTTCTTGTCCATAAAAAGTCCTTTCCTTATATTTCATTTTTCCTCATAAGCTAGTTTCTCCAGCCTTAAATCTTTGGTGTTTATCTGTAATGTCTTCAGTTTATTGTAGCTTTCTTGTAATAAGCCATCCACAATTGAAAACTCCATTTGTATGTTTTAAAATTCAGAGGTACTTCCTCTGGCACAAGGAAGCTTATCAAAGTAAAGCTTATAGTCTGGTTGAATAAAAGTGAAATGTTATTCTGCTTCTCCATATAAACACATTACCCTAAATATCTTTGTTAATGCTGGGGCATTTACATAATTTTATCAGAGAAAGAGATTTGGAGCTGAAAAGATGTTTAAACAAAAAAGAAAAAAGTAGAAATAATATATTTTGTAACTCTTTCTGTAAGAGTGTCTCTATTAAAGACAAGATGCTGTCTTAGTGGGGTGGCAGAGAGAGGGCTAGCTTGCAGTCTTGAGACGTGTATCTCCTTTCAAATACTGAATTATTAGGAATAAAGATATTGCTGGTAATTAGAGATGGTGCTATGGTTGTTTCATTGGATGATTAACCAAGTTACAAAAAAGATTAGTTTATATGCAGTGTTCTCCCTGACTTCCTCAGCTGAGGGTGGAAAGAAAGAAACCCAGGTGTAGCGTGTGACTCTGTCTTTGAGCAGCTGAGCAGTTTTATTCGTTTTTGACCTCCAGGTGGCAACCACGCCAAGCCTTGTGACTAGCAGTGCAGCTACAACCCTGACTGTCAACCCCGTGCTCCCTCTGGCCAGTCCTGCTGTCACCAGTCTGTCAGTCACAGGTAAGGGCTGATCTCTGCTGCCACCACATCAACCCCTACCGGTTTTCCCTTTTGAATTCTTAAAAGAGTCATTCACTGTTGGTCACTGGTTATCCCAGGACATTAATGTCGTTGTTCCTTGTTGCTGCACTAGGAAGCTCCAGTTTTTGTCACCACTGAGTTGGTTTTCCAGGAATAAAATCACAGGTGGTGCTGAAACAAGATACACTGTTTTTCATTGCTGGCTTCTAGAGCTCCTCAGCCTCCCATTGGGAAGTGTAATTTCATTTTTTTATTTGAACTCTTGGTGCTTCTTGGTACTACAGAAATGTGTGTGTTGTGCCCCTTTCAGCTGGACATGCAGTTGAGTTTGGGTGGGCAGGGGTTTCTGGTGTCTGTGTTTTGTACTGATCTGACCAGAACCAATCTTCCAGGCACAACAGAAACCACCTCCAACAACACGGCAACAGTGATTTCAACAGCACCTCCAGCTTCTTCAGCAGTGACATCACCCTCCCTGAGTCCTTCCCCTTCTGCCTCAGCCTCCACTTCAGAGGCATCCAGTGCCAGTGAGACCAGCACAACACAGACAACCTCCGCTCCCTTGTCCTCCCCTCTCGGGACCAGCCAGGTGATGGTAACGGCATCAGGGTTGCAAACGGCGGCAGCGGCCGCGTTACAAGGAGCTGCACAGTTGCCTGCAAATGCAAGTCTTGCTGCCATGGCTGCTGCAGCAGGACTAAACCCAGGCTTGATGGCATCCTCACAGTTTGCAGCTGGGTAAGGATCAATTTTGCACTCCCTTTTAGGTGAGGTGACAGAAGAGTGAAGGAGAATTCTTGGGATAAATTGCTTTTATGCATCACTGTCATTTATCTCAGATTCTGAAGGTTTACTCAGAGATGGCAATTGACCATTCCCATCACAGTACACAAATGCTGTGTTCATTTTAAAGGTGAAAAAGCTGTGTTACAGTGATGTTGTTGTTTGATAAATCATTCACTCCAGAGCTTGACTTAAGGACTGCAGCTTACCAGTGAATCATAGAAACTGTCCTATTAATTGTAAAATGGAGAGATAGTCTAGACACACTTCACTCCTCTGTATTTATTTCTCCATCATGAGCAAGTCTTAAAGATGCAAGCTGATGTATTGTTGAAGTTGTAGCTTTAGAAATGTTGCCTGGACAGATGTTTCTTTAATTCCTCTTGATTTGCATATTTCTTATCTGCATTTGGGAGAGGATGATAGTTCTCTAACAATTAACAGTTTTCCCAAAATACTTTACAAGAATATTTTACACCAATGATCAGTGCAAGTCATGTATTTACAGTGCTTGTACTTCAGGCATGTTATGAACCCCTCATGGAGTTAAAAGTAAAATAATCAAAAAATAGCCCTTAATCTTTGGTCTTTCCTCCTTCCTTGCCCTCCCTCCCCCCTTCCCCCTTTTTAAAAAATATGATGGTGTACTTTTGAACAGTGACAACCTTTTCTTAAAAGTAACACTCTTTCTCTTTTCCACTTCTTCCATGACCTTGTTTGCTGCAGAGGTGCCTTACTCAGTCTCAATCCAGGGACATTAGGTGGTGCTCTCAGCCCGGCCCTGATGAGCAACAGTACACTGGCAACTATTCAAGGTCAGTAGTGTTCCTTCTAATGCATCTCTGTCACACAGCTTCGGTTTATGCCCTCTGATTTTGTCTACCAGAGAACACTGACTCCTCTGCACTGGGCATAAATTGTGTAGGAGTAAAGGTTTTACAAAAATTAAATGTGCAAATATGTTTTGTGGATCACAGAGATAAGAGCAGATACAACTACAGATAGCAAATCAGAACTGTGTATGATCTTACAGTGATTTAAAGGAGGCATTTAAGATACTGAATATAATCTGGAATTTATTGTCCTTGCCTCATTGGCCTGTATCTCTAGCAGGTTAGAGATTTCCTTTTTATAGCTTTTCTGTAGTCTGCTTGAGCAGACTTGCGCCATTCTGAGGTCTCTTGGGAGGGCAGTTCTGAGCAAGTCTTGATCTTGAATTCTTGTCTTCACATGTATTTGAAAAGAACCTACAGCAAACATCCTGCCTCCTAAAATCCTTGCATAGAACTTGTAATACATAAATCCACATTCAGAAGAGTAAATATTAATTTATTTTGGAAATAGCACAAAGCCAGCAGTTACCACTGGCTTCAAGCAAGAGTTGTTCTGAGTTCGTAGTTTGCCACCTGTAAAAACTGGGTGGTACAAGTGTCTAAAGAGCTAGGTAACCTGTGTGTTCAAATATCCTTTAAACTAGCTGAACAAATCTTGTTTCTAGGTTGCAAGAAAGAACCATTTCATAAAGTGTCACAGATAAATTTAGGAGATCATAATCTAAGGCAGACTGAACACTGAACGCTGTAGACCCGTGAGAGTAAGTTGTAACAGTGGTTGGTTATATGTCAACATTTAAAATGTTACGCTCAAGGTTACATGACCTTCTCCATCTTGTGATAGCTGTCATTTCACATGAACCCTCATCTCAACCCTTCCCAGTGCAAGTTGCCTGGATGTGCAGGCTCTCTGTGGCAGGAAACATAGACCAGTATTGTGCTAAAAGAGCTGAAGAAAGGCACAGTGGAATTAGTTTAGCAGCAAATGAAAGACGCTTTTTAGTATCTGCAAGATCTTGTCTGATGGTTATTTTGAAAAAAAAAAAAAAAACCCAAAACAGCCTATGATGAGACAACTGCCCTCAGTGATTTAGAGAGCACACGTATCAGAGAAAGGCAGATGCAGACACCCCTTGCTTTTAGACACATTTTGCATTGTTGCTTGCTGCTAATGTTATCTCCTCCCTGCTCGACTTTCCCTTTTTTTAGCTCTTGCATCTGGTGGCTCTCTTCCAATAACATCACTGGATGCAACTGGAAACTTGGTGTTTGCCAATGCTGGAGGTACCCCTAACATCGTCACTGCCCCTCTGTTCCTGAACCCTCAGAACCTTTCTCTGCTCACCAGCAACCCAGTTAGCTTGGTCTCTGCAGCTGCAGCCTCCGCAGGGGCCTCTGGACCAGTCGCCAGCCTTCACGCCACCTCCACCTCAGCCGAGTCCATCCAGAACTCTCTCCTCACCGTGGCCTCTGCCAGTGGGGCCTCGTCCACCACCACTACTGCCTCCAAGGCACAGTGAGCTGGGCTGGGCTGTGCTCCAGCAGCCTGGGTCACTGTGCGCTGGGATCGGCTGCCAGCCCGGTTGATGAACTGAAAATGCCATGGGCATCCTCTCACCGTGTTGCTGGGGACAAGAGAGAGAGAGAGAGAGAGAGAAAGAGAAGGAAAAATATTTAAAAAAACAAAAAACCAAAAAAACACAAAAAAAAAAAAGGAGGAAAAAAAAACCGAAAGCAAAACAGGAAGGATTTAAAGCTGGGACAGACATTTGCCTAATTTTATAATAAACACTGTCTTTTCAGGATCGCTTCATGGATCGGAGAACTTTCTAACCAAAAATGTAAAAAAAAAAAAAAAAAATCCACAAAAAAACTAAAAACCACAAAAACACAAAAAAAGTGAAAGGACTACTTATCATTTCCAGCAGTCACAATGACAAGTTAAGGTGGGTTATCAGTTCAAACATAGGAAGGGGATTTCTTGGTTTTATTGGTCTAAATATCTTTCTTTTTTAATTATCATTTTATAGGTCTGTTGTACAGGCCATTATGTCATACAAGGTGTTTATAATCGTATCAATCATGTTGGGGGTTCCTTTCTTAACTGGTACAATTTAGGCAGGCCTGTATTACTGGTGTATCTCTATTATTATTATTATGATTATTATTATTATTATTTTTATATATATAGTTTGGACGCGTTTGTCTTTTGCTCCTGGATTATTTTCAGCGAGCTCCCACACCATGGGGGGAGGGCGGGGGGGTGGAGAGGAAGAATGGAGCACAAATAGACTTTCTGTCCTAATCTTCTGGAAATGTTCTGAACAGTTTCCTCATCCTTGAATTTGTCTAATGCCTACTTGTAAGGGTCAGAAGAATTTATGTTCATCATTTGTGCAGGAAGCTGAGTGCAGCAGAAGAGATCACTGTGTGCAAACTTCCAGGCTGGTCTCTGCTTTTTAAGCAGAGGTAAGAATTAGCTCCAAACTGCCATTCTCCTTCTCTCAAATATTCAGACAAAACGGCCAAATTCTGCTCGTAGCTTCGTCTGCTTGGTTCCTTTTACTTCAGAGAGCGGGATGTGACCTCCCATGTGTGGATTGTGTGACAATACTGATGGCTCTTCTGTTCCAGTGATTTCGTTTTGCTGTGCAAGAGCACACAGAAATATTTGAAAACCATGGTGACCCGGGCTAATTGGCAGCATGTAAAGCAGCATTTACAGTCCTAAATCCCCTCTAGGTGAGTTGGTACCAGATTTCAGAAGGTCACATTCTCCCCGTTCATAGCAATATTCCTTTTCTGATGCTTCCAACACTATTTAGAAGAACTTCCTAGTAAAAAAAAAAAGCGCTTCTGGCTGCAAAAGACAGAAGCCAGGAGTATGGGAACAGAAGGTGCCATTGTTAATGCCAACACAACAGAGGCACTCTGGGGCTTTGCACACCCTGGGCTGATCTGGTGTGGTCTCTGAGCTGCGGGGCTGCTCTCGGGGTGAGGACGGCAATCGGCGCCTCTGGCCAGCGTCTGGGGCTGGCCTGCCACCGGAACTCACTTTTTAAGGTTGATTCTGATCCGTGGAGCAAAGGATATTTTTGTGGATGAGGAAGAAGTAATGAACTATACAGAAGTTAGATCCGTATATTCTTAAATATACAATCTAGTATCTGAACCAAAAAGAAAAAAAAAGATTTTTAAAGAGAGAAGACTGGATCACTGCAATGCAGTTCACGTTGAACTTTCCATTCCTGATGGATTTAAAGGTTTCTGCCATGTCTATAAAACTAAATTACTTTTAGCTAGTGAGGGTATTAGAAGAGTCCCTTTCCCACCCACCCCCTTTTCTTTTGTCACCAGAGTGTCCTAAAATAATGAGCTCATGCAGCTTTGTTCATTTTGTTGATGAATCAGGGGGATCCTGGAGCTTCTCATCCAAGATCCGGAAGGCAGCAACTTTAAACTCTACACATGCTTTGGTTTGTGCCTGAGCATGTGGGATTTGTGTTTGCACTCAAGTGGCAGAACCCCTTATCTCTCCCCCCACCACCATGGTTTTGCTCTGTTCATCTCTAACTCTCCACCTTCCTGTTTTACTGATATTTAAACCAATTACCCCTAAAACTTCAAAACTAGTGAACTGCAAGCAGGGAAACTAACAAATGTCCGTCCACCGTTTCTTATGTGTTTTTGATTTTTTTATGTTTTATTTTTTTAAAACTAAGCTTGAACCAAAGTCAATTTCTAGCAAGCTGCTGTACTAATGGACTAGTTTGTGTAAGTGCAGTTCAGATGCAGAGAGGCGATAGATGCTACTGACAATTTCTTTTTCATTTGTCTTTTGTTTTTATTAATTTTATATAAAAGTTGCTGCTTGTTTTTAATCTTTTTTTTTTTTTTTTGGTTGGTAATTTGTGTTATCCTTGGGGCAGACTCTTAACTTGATTTTAATTTGTTTTATTTGATGTGTAAATAGAATGGCAATGTCAGAGGATAGTTAATCCAAGAGGTCCCACCTTTATCCCCCCCAGTATGGATGAATCTCAGTATTTTTGATGTGTCTCTATGTCTTCAGGCTGTGCAGGAGACTTTTAGGGCTATGAATAATTCTGTAAAAATGGCCCACAGTAAAAGCTTCAGAGCAGCAACAGGTACAGCTGGGGTGAGCTTCAGGGAGGTAGGGAAAAAGTAGGAGAGAAGATGCTGGTACCCAGTGTGCTGGTCTGGAGGCCAAGCACAGTCTATAGTTTCTACCAAAGGAATGCAAGTCCTTGGACTTGTTTTGAGTGAAGTAAGAGGATGGGGAAAACCGCAGCTGTAGCGTTTGTTCCTGACTCTGAAAGTCCCTGCTTACTTTCACGCCTGTGCAAAAGTACAATTTATCAGGAAGCTTTTTTTGTTAGAGGGGGGAGACCACCGGGCTTGTCTCCGATGGATCCCCTCCTCCCCAGTGGTTTTGTGGTGGGGTGGGGGTCATGGTCCTTGCAGATATCTAGGAAACACAAAGAAAGGTGGGCCTTAAATCAGTGGAAAATCCTCTCTCCGCAGTTTCAGGAGACTGTGCCATTAGCTGTCTGAATGAGTTTTCATGTCCCATTCTTGCTGGTTTGTGGTTGGGAGAGGGTCTTGTTGAGTACATATCTGGAACACTAATGCAGCTTGGATGGTTTATTTATTATAAAAATCTGCTTTTTTTCCTGACTACCTTTGCATTGGTCACATGGCTTTGGTGTGAGCACCTTATTCCCCTTTACCCTCCTCTTCTCTACCCCATCACCCTATCTGGGGCCCAGATTCCAGGGAATTTCTTAGCGAGTTTTGTTCTGAGAGAAACTGGAAGCTCAGAGTAGTCACATATCCAAGAAATGCTTGGTTTTGTTGGCAGAAGCTGGCATAATTCCCAAACAGCACATATCCCATGGCATCCATTGCCAGTGTGTTCTGATTCATTGTCCCTTGAAACATCCTTGTGACTGAAGGACTGTTGTTCCTGGAGCCTACTTGTCATCCCTATCGGTGTTTTCCCTCATGGATGCTGGATACCTCCAGTGTTAGGTAAAAGACAGAAATCAGGCTGGCAGTGGGTGTACATCTGCCAAGTTAAGAGCACATGTGCTCCTTCGAAGAATGAGAAGAATGTGAGATCATGTACCAGAATTTAGCAGAAGTTTCTTTCTTAAATCACCATCATGCTGGCAGCAGCAATTGATGCATCTGAAAAGAAACAATAATAATTGTGTACAGACGCAGTAAATATGATTACAAGAAGTTTGGTGGTGTGCTGGAAAAGGATAATAGCATCTCTTTTTCAGAGTTTCATGTCTCTGTATTTAAAGGTGAGAGGGTTGCTTTTCATAGTTGCAAGCATGTCACAATACCCAGGCAAGAAAAGAGAAAGTGAAAAACTCTCCCTGCAGACAGGGACAGTTCAAAAAACAAGAGATTTCCAGGGACACAAACACAGATATGCCCAGAAGATCAAAATTAATTTAGACAATGGCTTCAGGAATTGGTCTTGTAGCTTGGTGATGACATTATTTTCTGATCTTAAGAAAAACACGTTTTGCTTTAGCACACTTTGGCTTTAGCACACTTGGTCTCCTTAGAACCCCTTCTCCACAGTCACCGTGGAAGGATTCATGAACAGCCCAAAGAAAGGACGCACAGGCGTGGCTGCTTGCAATCGTTACATCTGCTTAGATTTCCTACAGAGCATTTATTTTGTTTCTGAGTTACTGTACTGTGTTAGTTGAAGTACATTTTTATCATTCACTGTGAGGTGATATGGATGTGCACGTAGACATCTCTTGGAACTATGACCTAATGCTCAAATGCCACCTCTGTAAGCCTCACATGGGGTGCTTTGACACATTTCTGCAGCTGAGTTAGTGAAGGACATGGGAGAGTTAATTCTTTAACTCTGCGTGCATTCCTGCAAAGCAAAAGTTCCTTAAAACAGGGATTCCCTCTTTTTCTGTTGTTGTTGCAAATGGAGCAGCACAACCATTACAGCTGGAGCCATACCACAGATACTAAACCAAAGCAACATCTAATTTACCTTAAATATCAATTCATATTTTCTTAGATAAAGAAATATAT
This sequence comes from Pseudopodoces humilis, assembly GCF_049639895.1. Lineage (NCBI taxonomy): Eukaryota > Metazoa > Chordata > Aves > Passeriformes > Paridae > Pseudopodoces > Pseudopodoces humilis. Next base: position 110,201,299 of record NC_142201.1, read on the forward strand.
AAAGATACAAAAGGATCTTAAAGAGACAGGTAGCTTCTCATGGTCATTAGAATGTTTTAGGACAGATAAAATAATGCATGGTCCAAACTTTCAATGATACTTGGTTTTAAACTGGAAGTTTAAAATATAGATGTTTTTATTGCCACATTAACTTTATGAAGAGTCACTATTCCCTATTCCTGTTCTGCCTGAAATAGTTAAATGCTGTTTCTCCATACCTTGTACCCCAGCAGGGCCTGTCTGACCCTGCTGGATGTTGCCTAGGGTGGAGTATTACCAAAGGAATAAGCTGGCCTGCTGCCCTCCCCACTGTATTTATGGTTGTCAGCTCTCACACAGCCAACTCAAATCCCTTTCTATTTTTGCAACCAGTACATCTGCCCTCTCCCTCCCAAAGTACTATAGCAATAGAGAATTCAAGATACTTACCTTGCACAAGTTCTGCCCTTCTCACTCATTAAATCTCTTGTAGCTGCTTGTGAGTTTCTCTCTTCTTTCCAGAGGGGAGTCCCCTAAAATTCTTTAAAGATATTTGACAGGGGAGATTTTGTCAAAAAGTTGTTGGCTCACAATTCACAGTTTCTTAAGGTGTTCATATCTTTGTCTCCACAACGTGAGTGGTACCTGTTCCCTCTGTATCAGTGCAAGTAGTTTCCGTGCTTTTGGAACGATGAAAAGCAATTCCTCCATTTGCATATCTTCACACACGGACACAGTAATGCATGGAAAAAAGACTTGATCTTTTCAACTTATCTATCTGCATTTGATCTGTCTGCCACTTCTCCCAGGACACTCCAAGTGGGGACATGCTCTGAATTTTCACCCCCGTTGGGATGCTGTTAGGAGGGCGTTAGGGAGATTGCACTGAAGTTACAAACAGTTTAACTGTGGGAGAAAAGACATCTTTTACTCAACTAGACAAATAAGGTCAGCATGTAGAACGTATCAGGTACTTATTTTCTGACCAAATTCCTAAACATGAAGCAGCTTCTGAGCTTTGACCTGGGGCTGCTTTTGGGTCCATCAGTGATGCCCTGCTAAGAACCGTCCATAACTGGAATAATCTGGGCCCCCTTTCTCCCTCCCTGTCTCCGTCCCTCTGCCTCTTTCCCTCCTTGCTCCTTCCCTGTCTTCCCTCAGCGAAAGGTAGCACCATACAGCTCTGAGAACAATACTTGTGGGTAGCAGCTGGCTTCTGGCACCTTCATAAAATACCTCAGCATAGCTTAGCATTGTCGCAGAACTGGTTTTAAACTGAAAAAATCAGAAGAGAAAAGCAAACTTTATAAATAGTGGAGATAATTCTAGCTGTAGAGTTTAGTTGAACTGATGGTTTATTATGATTGATAAACATGATTATGCTGTATGTATTTGAGATCCTGTTTATAGGTTACAACTTTATAGGGTCGGGTGGGGGTGGGTGGATGTTGGGGGCAGAGAAAGGGGGTTTGACTGTGTTAGAAGGAAAATGTTTGCTCATAAATTTTTTTCCTTGTATCTGTCTTGCCAAAGGAAACATTTTGTCGCTCCTGGGTTTGGGATTGTTGTTTGGTTGGTTTATCTGTGGTCTAATCTGCAGCACAGCACGTGGTGGCATGCAGGTTACTGATGGGGTTGCTGTTCAGGGTCCTTTCGAGTGTGCGCACACTTCCCTCCCTCTTGGCCTTTCCTTGCCCCTCGCTGGGATCTGAAGATGAGGCAACAAATATCGGGGAGGCTCGGGGGAGAGATGGCTGTACTGGGCTAGGATCGACCTCGGGGCTGTAAATCCGTTTCAGTTGAGTTGAGTTGCTCCAGAGCTGAACTGGGTCCGCTGTGTTTAACTCCAGGGAGGGACAAGAATGGTTGTCGCATCTTAATCTATCTGGGAGAGCAAAAGTGAAACAGGTTCCTTTTATCCCCCTTGTCTTGTTACTGAATGTAGGGCTTGTAGTGCTTGATAATAGGTGGAAAACTTTTTAAACACTTCCTTTTCTAATAGCAATGCTAATCCTGTCTAGACCAAAAACTATGAAAGAAAAAACCAAACTGAGAGAGGTGAAAGCTAACCTACTCCTAACACCTGGCTGGTCTGCCTGAAAGGGTTGAAATACTGTGAGACGGTTGTGGGAGAGGAGCTTTGAGGCGTTGTTGGCGAGGGACCAGGTCGTTCTCCTGGCCGATGTCTCGGTGTTGCGGTGGGAGTAGCAGAAGAGCGAGTGGTTCTTGCCTTGGGAGGGTGTTGCAGCCAGCTCCGTGTGGGCTCCAAGGCTCCCTTCCCGTTTCCCCTGAGGCTGCTGGAGCGGGGGAAGAGGGCAGGGTGTGCGTGGGTGGGTGTGTGTGCGAGTGCGTGTGAGCACCAGCCGGCACCGGCTGCGTGCGGGGAGCGAGAGCTGGGTTTCTAAAGGAGCTCGACTCCACTGGGGAGGGAGAATTCCCAGTGGCCTCGTAGGGAACCAAAGGCACTGATAAGTTGTCAGCTCTGCTGTTCTCAGAGCGGGTAAGAGGAAAAGCTGGGTGGGGGTTTTTTGAGCTTTGGGTCAGTGTCCCTTCCTCTAAGGACCTCATCTCTTGCGGGTACTCCCACCTTTTCTGCATGGAGTTGCTTTGGCTCTGTGAAGACAAACGGTGTCTGGGGTTTGCCCAGTGCTGCAGGTCTTAGGCTGATGTTGGGATACAGTCAGGGAAAACTGTTTCTTTCCTTCAAATGTGGAAGCAGTGTAGTCCAAGGTCAGAGTCTGTTCAACAGCTTTTGCATATGGTCTTTCTCTTAAGGGAGGGACCTTGAAGACTCCTTTCTTTGCTCCCCAAAGTAGCCCTGTACATGTTCATGTATCGTGCTATTGGGCTGAGCTGTTTTATCAGTGAACTTGGTGAGCTCTTGTGAAGAAAGGGAGGGAGGAAGGGGGAGAGCGGGTTGCCCAGCTACTCTTCCTCCGGACACCAATCGGGTTGCAGAACTTCACTGAAAGCTTTACTAATAGAATTGTTGTTCTGACATTATGTAAAAGTGGTATTAATATTGTGTGACTTTTCAAAGAGCTAGTTAGATTTATAGATAGGTAATAGGGATATTGAAGAAATGACTTCTCAAAGAAAAGAGCACTTGGAACAAAAGAAGTGGAAAACAAGGTGTGCTTTATGGAAAACAAATCTGAGGAAGGAAATGAAACAGCTTGTGGGAGGCGAGGGAAGATGATACCCTTTGGCGTTCCTTAGTGCTGCTGAGGCTCAGCCCCAGAACTGGAACATACCCCCTCTGCCTTACTTCATCTCTCTACCAAACAGGACATTGTCAAGTAGCTCAGACCAAAATGCTGATCTGTCTTAAAACTGTGTCGGTCTGCTGGGGAATATCCTCCGGCAGAGCTTTACATAATACCGTGAGATACTTAATTTATCACGTTAGCTTCCCCTTCCCTCCCAAAATTGTCTTATCTGTTGTAGGCCCCACTTCAGGATTCACACTGCCTTTGCCGAATTCTGTGGCTGCAGCTACGGAAGCCCCGTTCCCTGAATGTCATAGCTTCGTGTGCGTTCCAAGCCGGCATGTTGCGGTGCTATGAAACCCCGAAATTATTTAACAGTAGGAATCCCCAAGACCTTAGGGAACAGCACGCCAAGGGGCAACTCGTGGAGATCGCACAACCCCCTTGAGAAACGATTTAGGATCAAGAGCACCCGTGACAGTGTCCTGAGAACAAGGCAGTTGAGACAAAACCTTTAGTTCTTCCCCCATTCACTCTCCGTGTGTCGGCCTCCGCGACCCCGGTGCTCCCCGCGCCTGAGCGAGTCCGAGGGAAAACGCAAAGAGCAAGACTTGGAGCTCAGGGCGCGCCTCCCTGCAGCGCGGGGAAGGGAAGGCACCGCTGCAGGGCTGGAGAGGGCTGGAGCAGCACCGGCCCCGTGGGCACCCCGTGTGCCCCCCTGTGCCAGCGCTCCGTGCGGAGGGCCCGGGCAGGAGCTCCTTGGTCCCCGCCAGTGCCGTTGTTCCATTTCCTTCCTCTGTGGTAGTATCTAAGGCTAGGTGTGAGTAGGTGTGGGGTGTTTATCCGCCACAGGTACAGGAGCTGTCGTATACCTCATTTCTAACTCGTAACTGAGTAACTTGCTTTAACTTTCTCCAAACCCCACAGAGTTGCCAAGTCTGCCCTCCCTCCTTTGATTAACACTGAACTCTGGCCTATAGCACCCCGTGACCTGCAACCTGGGGAGTGACCCCCTAACGCCTCTGAATGTCGCTGCTTAAAAGCTACTGCAAAGTGAGGGCAAATTGCAATCTTATCTTATTTCCTTTGGTTACAAGGGGTCCTCTGATCAGTCTGTGAATATCCACCCCCTCCCCTCCACTCTCCATGGAAAAGGGCCACCCACGCTGCCTTTTCCCACCCCAGAGCCAACGCTGAGCCCCAGGGCCCAGAGGCGCTCTCAGCCCAGTGCTGCGTACATGCTACTCACTTTTTAACATGACCAAAAAAACAAAAAAGCAAAAAGAAAAAAAAAAAAGGAAAAAAAAATATAAATCTCCAAATACTTAATTTTCTTCTTTATTATTTGACAATCCTGTATCCCTTCCCCACTCCCCAACCTGGCCAGAAGCTGCATCCTTAACCCGGTTCATCTTTATTTGAATGTAGTTCCCCCTACCCCCATGGGAAAGAGAAGCTTTGTCAGGTCACGGTGGCTGCTATAAGTCGGGAGGGGGCGGTTTCTTTGTTTTGTTTTGTTCTTTTAAAATTTCCAGCCAAAACCAAAGATTTCCTAATGATTGTATAAACTCAAAACAAACAAACAAACCAAAGACAAAGGGCGTCTTCAGCACCAAGCCCACCTGTGAGGCCGGCCTGGCCTGGGCTGGCTGGGCGAGGGTCGCTGCCAGCCCGGGGCTCCAGAACACCCTGGGCAGCAACTCCCAGCTCCAGGGTGAGATCTGGGGCGCAGGCGCTGGGAGGGGAGGCCGGGGCTTCGCAGGTGGGTTGAGGAGCTGAAGACTTGGGTGCAGGATTGGCTGCTCTGCTGGGTGCTTTAACCCTCTGGGGGCTGGGTGATGTTGATTAATACACGCTGAGGTGCACTTCTGAGCTTCCCCCCCCTTCACTGCTTGGAAGAGGCTGTCCTGTCGTGAGAAATCCCTGAAAGAAGAAGAAGCAGCTTTTCATTTCTCCTCTAGTTCCTTTTTTCTAGATTTCTTTTATTTTTGCAGCACCACTGTGCAACTATGCATTGTATTTCTCAACCTTTTATGCTAGGTAGATGCCTGTGACTTTTTAACTTTTGGGGGGGGATTGCAAATGGAGGAACTTTTTACATGGATCTTTTTAATCTCAGTTGATTGGGGGGTGTTTGGTTCTAGGGTCAGACAAGCTCTATCCCAAAGCAAAATCCAAATGTTAATATTATTAGCCTGATGCAGATACCAAAGATAATTTCTTTCCTGCAGAACCTTAGACTTGTGTATTAAGTACGATTACCCAGCACTTGCATTAGTCTAACCTCAGTAATTCCAAAGCTTAGATGTATATTTTGGTATATTTCTGGGATATTAAAAAATTGTCGTTTAAATTCTTGTTTGTTTCAGTGTAATGCTCTTAAAGTCATAGCATGGAGATAACTGAACTTGTCCTATTCTTAGTAGTTTGAAATAATAGTATTTTTGTATGTTTTGGGTGTGTCTATGTATGTATTAACATAACAGTTTTCACTGCCTAGGTGTTCATAAATAATAATAAAAGAAAAACCAACTACAAAGGTTTTTAATCTGTACATAATATTCCGTGAGGAATTTCCACCAGACCGCCAATTTGGATCGCATTTTCACTGATGGCCGCTCCCAACTGGGATTCTTTCTTTCTTTTTAAAGAGACAGCATGTTCTTTTTTTCCCCCCACTGACCTGAGGTTCTTTCTCAGTGCAAAGGGGGTTTCACTGTTTTTAAGGGGTGGGCCAAAGAGGAAGTAGCTTAAATTTTGTTTTTAAAAAGTATTTAACATGTTAGTTTGAAAACTACCCCTTTGTATGAAGAATTGGGAGTGGAAAACCAAGCCCTTTCTTCTAAATCTGATAGGAATTTTCAAAGAAGCGAGGATTTGTGAATGTCTGTAGTGTCTGGGCAGTCCCTTTTTTGCTTTTTTTTTCCTAAATAAGACAAGTTTTTGGTCCTAATGGTTTCACTGCTCTGTGCAACTGCCTGCTTACACTGGCTGGGAGGTTTTTTTTTTCTCTTGCCCTTCCTCATACACTGCATTTATAAACTTGAGGTCAGCAGAACACTTGAAATCTAGGGCCATTGTGGGAGTACCCTACCCAAACGCAACCCAAGCTTTTCTTGAGACTGAAATGTGAGAGTCCCACACATTTCAAAACCTTGCTGATCACACTAAGGGTGAGGAGGAAGGCGAAATGCTGTCTCTTTAAAGATGTCCTTTATTATTATTATTATTATTATTATATTATTATTATTTTCCCAGTGGTTGCCTACAGATAGCTGTAGGCATTGAGAGATTGTGTAGATTACAGTAAATCAGAATGAAAAGGTAGATTTTGTGTAGATGCATTTGTCTGCTGTAATTTTTTATATATATTAAACTTACTGTAATTGTACAGTTCATTTCTGTTGTAAACATCATTAAACCATTTTCCAAGTGTTTTAACATGTATGCACTTGTTTGTAGTTTTTAAATGTGTCAGGGGGAGGCTGATTTCTCTTCCCCTGTGCATCAAAACGGGCCAGTAGATTGATCTGTGGTGCCCTTTGTCTTGTCAAACTGCAGGAGAGCCTGGGTTTCATGCACTCTGCTTGAAGCTTTTGTTCTGATTCTGTATTTATCAGCTCTTCTCCTAAAAGCAGAAACAGCTTCAGTCGCTTCCTGATGGCAAAGAGGAGACTCAGCTCAGCCCCACCGAGAGTGGCCCCAAAAGCAGCATTAGATGCTTTTTGAAATCAAGGTCTCCATTGATATTTAAAGAGCATAAAGGTGATTCCCCCCCCCCCACCCCCCCAAAGAATTTCATTCCTATTGTTTGGTGGTTGGTATTTCATGCTGCAAAAACTTGTGACTTCTACATCTTGAAGATATGGTGATTTTAAAAGAGAAAGCTGTTTTCAGCACTCTTTGTTCTTGCATCAAGTGCTTTTTGCAGCATAACTTTACTGTAATTTTCAGCTCAGCTGTCTCAGTTATCACCCAGTTCTCTAAATTTTTCTTGTCACTGCAGAACAGTAAAGGATCTAACGTTTTATTTTTTTTGGTGAGAAACATTCATTACCATTTCTCAGTTTATTTTTTTTTCCTTTAATTTATTGCAAATATTGCTTAAGAGCTATAAGCACCTACTGCAGGTACAGTTTTACTGCTAAAGAAGTAAAACTGCCTTGGAACTTGCAAAGCACCCATTTCAACAAGTTTTTCTGCTGCTAACCCACCAGTCCCTGGAAAGAAGACACAACCTCATCTGGGCAGCGCCCAGAGCAGCAGCTCTTGTTCCCACAGCCTTGCTTTAGCTCTCCTTCCGTGAGGGCTGGTGAGATGGCTTGGTCAGCTCCTGAGTCAAGGTGAAACACCTCTGGTTTTGCTGGGCTGGATTTGTCCTTGCTGAATTCCTCCAGGCTTCACTGTGCAGCCTTGCAAGGCACGGGCAAAACTGAGGCTGCAGCAGCAGCAGGTGAGTGTCCCTTTGATACCTGGGTTTGGGGCATTTCCCCAACAGCCCATCCCAGCTTCTGGGATGTGTGTAGGAGCTCCTGTTGGGATCCTGTCCTCCTCAGCTTCCCTGGGAGATGGTGCTGCTGGCTGCAGGCTGCTTCAGACGGCCTGAATGCCTCAGGTAAGGAGCTCGTGCCATTCCTGCTGCTGCTCCCTGCACACGCACATGGTGCTGCGGCACTATTTTATTAATTCATCAGAAACACATGGCATTATTGAACTGGTACCTCTTTGGAATGATACCCACACCTTTTAGAGGCAGCCTGATGAGAGACTGGTTTGGAAAAGGCATTTATGTTGGCTTTTGTACAGTTTGTTGTCTGGAAGTGATAACAGGGGAACCCATCTCCTTGTTTTGTTTTTCTGCCTGCAAAGAAGTCTCTCACTCAGCTTTACCTGGCTCATATTTATGGATGAGTGGCAGTGCCATTGCTTGATCTTTTTTGGGATATTGGTGCTCATTTTCTTCCTACTGGAAAGTTGGCGTTCAGCCTCCCTGCTTCACTGCTGTAGCATCATGTCACTCTTTATAATTAAAGAAAAACAAGTAGCCCTCCACTGAAGCAGTTTTTTAAAGGCAAATTTAAAGCAAAAAGGGAGGAATAGTCTTAAGATAAATACTACAGGAAGTAAATACAGCCCACATATCTCTGCAAATTGTTTAAATGCAATAAAGCCATAAGTCCATGTCTTAATACTCTGGAAGACAAGGAAGAGCTATGGAAATAGCAGTGTTTGTTACCAGGTGTGGTCTGGTCACACAACACAAACCTTACCAAAAAAAAATCAGCCTAATACCCACTAAAACTGGAAACAACTTTACAGTTATGTACATTCTAGTAGCAGAAGCAGTTACATGATTCAGGAGGAGAGGGAGAAGGGCCAGGTCCAGAGTCTGTGCACCAACCCAAGGCGGTTCTTGCACACAGAAAACACACAGTGCTTGTGTTGGATGAAAAAGACTTTTCCCTCTCTCCTCCCCAAAGCAGGTGGGCATCTCTCACTCCTCCTGCCCATCCCCTCTGAGGCTCCCGCTTAGCGTGGGGGCAAAGGCTGCATTTGGAGAGCATCATAAGTGTCCTTGGTTGCTGCACTGAGCCCCTGAAAAAGAGAAAGCCAGAAAAAGAGGTGAGGGATGAATGTGAATGCTTTTTTCTGGCTGACTGACAGCAACAGGGTGTCAGGGGCTCAAGTCAGGAGCATCTGATCTTTTTTTTTTTCCCCTACAGAGGTTTTTACTCCTGAGTGATTCTTTAGTCTTTGTGCGGTGCAAACAGCTGTTACTTACCTGAAGGCAAGGTACATCCTGAATAATTGTTATGAAAATATGACTACAGCAAATCATCCTAACTGGTTCTGCAGATCTCTGGAGTACATTTTATATGTGTATTGTTAAGAGCTAACTGATGCTAGAGTGAGCATCGATAATTAAATAAACAGACATCAGATCATGAACTTTGTCCTCTGGACTTCTCTTAGATTTGGAAGGGAAATCAGGTGCAGCTCTGGGTAAGTTGGCAGTGGGACCTCAGGTGGTTTTGAACCCTGGGAAGCAGCCCCTGACAGCCCTTTCAGCGATGCCAAATCCTTTCCTGATAGCCTGCTCAGATAAGGCAGCTGTAACCTATGTTGCTCATCCCAGAGCAGGGGTAGCTGAGGCTTCCAAGAGTGAGGAGTTAGTGAGACACCTGCTGCCTGCTTAGGAAAATTCCAGCTGCCTTTCATTTCCCTGTGCCTCCCTGACAGTGCCATTGGATATCCAACCACTCAGGAGGACACGTGAGGGGAGCAGCTGTGGGAGGTGGTGCCTACCTGGTAGAGACCTTCATTTCCTTTGCCTCGCCGCCTCTGCTGCTTTGGGAAAATAAAACAATTGATTAATAGATTAATCAATTAATAGATAAGATTAACAGATTGATTAATGGTGCTTTTCTGATTATGCAAAGATAAAGCAGCCCCTGAGTTCCCTCATGCTCTGCTCAGAGTGTACAGGATGTACCAGCTGTGCATGGCCTGGACTCTGCACAGGAAAGCACCTGGTAAGTCTGGACTGGCCCAGACAAGCTGCAAGGGATGTTAAGGAGAAAATAGAGGGTAGGAAATAAAACCAAATTGGTTTGGTTTGCTGACATATTTTCCTGTCATACTGTTAGAATGTTGCTATTTCTTTGATTCACTGTATGTATAGAGATTTGGCAGCATTTCTGTAGACACTGATTATTTAATAATAGATTGTATCACAAATGTGTCAAGGAATAGTGCTTGTTACTGTTAAAATTGCAGCAACCTATTAAATGATCATATATTTGGAATGGGACAAGGCCTTTGGTGTTCTTGTCCCTCCATAAACAGAAACATTCAAAAAACATGGTGCAACTTTACAGCCCCATATCTCTTAGACAGAGCTCGACTCTGGCAGAGAAGCATTAGAATAAAAAAGGGGAAGAGATTAAATGTTGCTGTTGCTTCAGCATTTCTCAACACTAAACTTTGTTTTGAAATGCCCTTTTATCATGTGTCGGAAGGAAATGAAAGGTTATATATATATATACACGTATATATATGACACTTTGACATAGAATAGAACCTGTGTAGGTCAGAGCAATTTTTCATTTTGCCATAAACAAGTGTCCCCAGATGGTTTGTTTTTGACACAAGCTCCCCTTCCCCAGCAGTGCACAGAGCTAAAGCTCTCTCTCTGCTGTAGCTGGAGACATGACCGATATGTGTCTTCCTAAACATTTGAGAGCAGAGCTCTGGGAAGGACGACATTTCCCCTGTTCCTTGTCCGAAGTCACGCACAAGGAGGGGCTGCCAATTGCTCTCCTGATCCTGGAACTCCAGCCAGCCTCAGCAGCCCGTGGAGGGGAAACCATAAACCTGCAGCTCTGAACTGCTCTGGAGAAACATGCCCCAAAATCTTCCAATTTTGCTGGACCATTGCAGCACTTGACACCAGACCTTCCTTCAGCTGTTCCTCACCCATCTCACTCTGTCCTCTGCCCCCTCAGCCAGGGCAGCTGTCAGGGGTTTTCTGCCCAAAAGCTGAAATGTTTTTTGTTACCATGTTTTCACCAGGAAGACTCACCTCTCCCTTCATTCCAATCTCACTATATGCATCACCCATCTTGTCCTTCTGCAGTGACTGCAGGCAGAGAGGGGGAAAGAGTCAGTGTGATAACAGAAAAGCCAAGCCAGCCCCTGGGTAACCACATTTAAAACCAGGTGCTCTGAGTGTCTCATTCAATAGCAGTGAAGGTCTTGGAGACAAGCTCATTTCTCAGGCACGGAAGACCCAGAAAGACCCAAGATAAGACATGAGAATCAACATTCCTGTATCTGTGTTTTGGAGCACAGACCACTACATTTAGCCAGAGTCAAATCAACTCTATCAAGAGGTTCCTAAGCAGCCCCTCTTAGCTGCACTGGCATTTGGCCTTTGCCAGAGAGCAGTCACAGGGGCTGGAGTCCGTGCACAGGAAATACTGCAGCAGCAATCACATGGGATGAACGTTGGTTAGGCACTAGCATTAGGCATTAGCAGGTATCTTGATCCAAGTTCTTTTCCACATCTCCCCACTGTTTTCCCTCCTGTCGCTCAGAAGTGAGCAGAAATTTTCTAGAAAAAGCAGAGGATCTGGGGGAAGAGTTGTGTAAAGGGAAGACTTGAAAAGCAGCTGTTGAGTTTTGAACCAAAGCTGAAATTGGGTACTGGGGGGGAAAGCCTCCTATGAACCAGTGTCTCCTGTTTCCAGCCATCCCTCCCTCTCTGCTCCCTCCAGTGGCCTCTACTCACAGTGTAGACAGTGTCCTGAGGGTTCTTTCTCCTCTGCTGTAAAACAAGAAAAAAGTTGCCCATACGTTGCACTACCAGCATCCTCCACCACCTTGTATGTGCTTATGCATTTGCTCCATGGCACAGCTACGGCTCTATGGGCTTTCCCTGCCCATTCCAGTCCATCCTGCCTCCACCCATAAGGCTCTGTTCAGACAACTTGCTCTGGGCAAAATTAATTTCGTTTTAACAATTGGTAAAACTTAGTTCTTCTCTGCTCACTCCCTACAGCCGTCACCTGCTGATGCAGGAGGTTTTCCCTCCCTTTTCCTTTGAAAGTGATGGGCTCTGCAGCAGAAAGAGTTGTTTTGGCTGCTGCTCTGCTTTGTGGGCGCCTGTTTGATGGCATCAGACGCAGCGAGCTCTGTGAAACACCCACCGCTGCCGGGCCTCCTCCGCATCCGTCCCCGCCCGGGTGGCTGCGAGCTCCCAGCCGAGCGAGGGGGGCAGAGACCAAAGGAGAGGGGGAGCTTCGCTCCTGTCCCCCCGCGCCGCCCCAGTTACGACACAAAGCCATCGTTCCCTCCCCAGGAAGGCGCTCTGGTGGCCGCCTGTGTGAGCAGCGCTGTCACACGGCGTCACGGCGTGGGAGGCACCAGATCAAAGGACAGAGGTGCACGTTGTGCCAGGAGGTTACCTGGTGTCTCCCGCCCAGCTCGGGGTCTGCTCCTCGCTTCCCTCCCAGAACATCGTAATCGTCTCTGTGCGCGCGGGAGAGTTTCTGAAACAGGAGAGCAAAAGCAGTGGGTGGACACCGTGGAGATGAGATAATAGATCTTGACACAGAAATGAAAGGGAACCCAGCTCAGCTCACAAGGTCTATAACTGAACTAGAAATTATTTTTACTCCCTAATGCCACTGTCGACAAAAATGCCTACATTTAAGCCATGGAAATGACACAAAACTGCAAGCTGTTGCATCAAGAACCTTTCCTAAGTGGAAATTAGTTGAAAACTAGAGAGCATGAGGGGGAGGAACTCTAATTTTCATGCTTTCTCTCCCACTGGACAGCAAAGAGCCACGAGCTTCGTTTTCCTTGCAGAGCTGCTCATCTAAATATGCATCAAAGAGCTACAGAAATTTCATGCCCAACACAATTCTTAGCTGGGAAAGGTTACCTTGGACAAGGACAAAGGAGAGATTTCAGGTCAGAATAGCACAGTTAACAGAATGCTACTTGAAAGGTGACAGGCTATACTTAAAAGAAATTGCATTAGTGTTCATACATTAGAGTTAAACAGAACTCGTCACAGGATGTGGCTATGGTCAAAAGCATGAGAAAAAAAATTAAAGGCCAACTAGTCATAGCAAAAATAGCTGGAGTTTAATGCTGCCATGAATGAGCAGTGAGAAGGGTCAGACAGAATCTTTTCTCTGTCCTCTTTCACTACCTAAAGATACTGCCCATGGTCAGGGCACCAGACAAGGTGCATCTCTGGTATGATCTGGTACAACAGGGCTTGCTGTGGGGCAACAGGAAAGCTTGGGAATGGAGGCACAGGGGTGTGGTGGCTCAGGCTCCTCACACTGGAGAGTGGAAAAGCTGCAGGTGCCCAGAGTCAGCTCCACAGCATTCCTTGGCATTTATCCTTTGCCCAGTCCACATCAAACAGCAGCAGCAACAGGGGCAGTGGCTGCCCACACGCCCAGAGCTCTCACAGGCCTGTTTGTTCCATGGGGCAGCACAACAAACAGCCTGGGCTCCAGCCAACCTAGGGCTCAGTGTGCCAAATCAAGAACAAACAGCCCAAAGACCTCTCCAGCATCTGGTCAGAGTGGTGACACCAGCAGCTTCCCCTGCGAGGTTTTACCTTTCCTCCTCACAGCTGCCATGCTGCACACATGTACAGCCAACTCATTAGTACAGCCTACTCATTAGCTGGCTCATCCAAAGGTTTTCTGACCAGCAGGCAATTCATCGTCTCTAAGTGCCCCAAAAGGTCTGTCTGGATGGTGAGTTAGAAAACAAAGACCAGCAGTTACTCACGTTGTACACGTCATCCTGGCCTGGTCGCAGCTGTGGTTCAGAGGCCTGGCTGAGCTGGAAGAGAGACCATTCCATGAGCAGAGAGACAGTGGCTCCCTTCAATCCTTTCATTCCCTCTCTCCTACCAGCTACTCTCATCAGAAGCAGGGCAACCCATAAGCAGCTCCCTTTGGGGCTTCAGGCAGTGCAGACCCCTGCTGCAGCAGCACTTTTATCCACACACCAGCCTGTCCTCAGCAGCCAAGTCATTTTATTGCACATATCACCAGCTCATAAACATCTGAGTTTGTTCCCTACACATCTGCCCTCCTCAGATTTTATCTCTCCATTCTCTTCCTGTCATAATCTTGTGCCTCACTGGGACTTTGGTTCTCCAGTTGCCTGAAAAGTTGTTTGGCTTCCTGCAGGGAATCCCTGCATCCCTCAGGAGCAGCACTTGGCTTGCAGGGCTCTGGTGCCACCACAATAAGTTGATGTGAGTGGCAGCTAACAAAGAGATAAAGGATTATCCCTTCTGTAGCTGCTCTTTGGCTCAGCTGCTCACAATACTTAAGAGCAATCAATTGCTAAGCCAAAATTTCAGGTAAAAAGGGGCAGTTTTGGGTCAATGAGAACAGCTACTTCATGTTGTAGTCTTTAAAAAAACCCTGTCAAACTACAGTCTGTATTGATTTAGCCTTCTTGAGTTATTATGGCATTCAATTCTTTATTAAAAGTAACCTTCTAGCTCGGTCTATATTTAGGCATAGAATCATGTTTGTAGCAATTACACAAGTCCTCTCCTCTGGTTGTTTGGGTTATGTCATTTGCAGCATCACACTCATAGTATCAAAGATGTCTGAATTATTGAGACATTTTAATATGTTCTTCACAATCTTGCTGTGTATCCCCTCCTCTCTTTCCAATGAAAAGCAGGAGAAAAAAAATCCACATTACTCTCGAGCAGTCACTTCCCATGTACAAAATTCAGAATCTCTGATGTATCCGGAAGTGTAACATCAAAACACTCTCATATACTCTTTCTCCCCTCCATTCATAAACCTTTGGAAAGAACTGCCCCAGGTTGCTCAAGTGGACACCAGAAACAGAGGGGGGGGAAAAAGGAAAAAAGAGAGAGAAAGAAAGCAAAAGAATGGAAAGGTCTCATTTTAATGAGACCACTTTCCAGCCCAGCTCAACTATCTTATGCCACCAAATCCAAATGCATCTGTGTTGGGTTAGACTGACCTTTGCCTTCACAAAAAGGGCTGTCATGACCACTGCATAAATGAAGAGGAATCCATCCAGCACGTAGCAGAGCCTGGGATCTGTGAGGCCAAGAACTGATGCAGCATCTGCACAAAAATATCAGATACATCAGCAAACAAAGTCATTTGTGTCGCTGAGTGCTTGGCAGCATAAATGTGGCAGTGCTGCATAGCACTCCATGGAAAAGTAATAGGCAGTGTGAGGGCAACACTGCCCCTTTGCAAAGGAGATGGAATTCTGAATATAACAATTATAGGATTAATCTGGTCAAAAAGGACCATGACAAGTCCAGCCTTTTCTCTAAACAGGTTCAGTTAAACCAGACTGTCCAGGATCTCAGCCAGCTGAGAGTATCTCCATGGACAGAAATGTTTGCAAAATCCCCCAACCAACATAGGACATTTATTTTCTGGGAAAACCCAGCAGCATCTCCTGCAGAGATTCATGGCTGGGCCTGTTTAAGGCTTCCTTCATCACATATGTGTGAGAAAATACATTGTTTGGACAAAATTTTAGGGAAGGGCTTCTCAATTCTGCATTAAATGTAAAGAAAGGTTGACACCATCAAATTCAATGCTCCAAGAGTAACTTGAACCCATCGCCCCTCACATTTTCTGTGTGACTCCAAAAAAGGGAGCCTCCATCTTTTCAGCCACCATTTAAATATTTCTACACTGACCACCTCCAGTAGGACACATTAATATTGTTCTGTTTCAACAGATAAACCTGGTGAAACTGCTCCTGTATCAGTTCATAAAGATGTGTTAAGTTCACAAAATACAGCTAAAAGAATCAAAGGCTAAGTAACTGTAGATCCAATATGCAGCTCCAGGTCCATCCCCAAGGAAAAGCTGTATTGCACGATGATATAAAAAAACAAAACAAACAAATGCCGTAAAATTAATCTGAGTTGTGCTTCGTGCAGATTTGGAGTTCAAAAGAGAAAGACAAAAATTATCAATAACCTGAAAAGTCCTTTGATGAAGATAAACAATCACTGTTCCTACTGACAGCCTCACATATCGAGAAAAAATACCACAGAGTTGATTTGTTTGTCTGAATGAGGAGCTTGAATTCATTTTTTCCTAAATTGTGTATTTAGAAACAAATCCATGAAATAAATTGAGAATCTAGATGTTTTTCCTTCTTCCCCCCTGTTTTTCTATCATTTAAAAATATGGTTCAAAGCACTTTATGAAAAATATTCTTCACCACTTTTCCTCAGGACTATAAAATTTCATATATATGGTATGGGGTAAACAGAGACAGAGAGATTACATTATTTGCCCAATATTTTATATTAAACCAACAAACAGGCTGAGATTACCTTCCCAGAGCTTTTTCTCTAAACAGTTCACAGGACAATATTTTACACCAGCCTGGAGGCATCTGAGATGCTGCTGAAGGCAGAATTTTTGGGTACTCTTTTGGTATTCTGGCCCTAAATCCCCTCTTCTTGTACCAAAGCCAGGCACATTCATACAATCATCTCAAGAACAAATTTCTCCAGCACTAATAAAATCTCCAGACCGGGAGAAGCCGAAGCAGGAGACACAGAGGACTGTGAAGGAGATGTCAAGAGATGAGGAGGGGATTTGATGAGGAGGAGATGAAGAGATGAGATGTGCAGGGGATTTAGCTGTGGCTCTGTGCCAGCCATGGTCAACCTCAGCTGACTCTGCAGAGCCAATCAAGTGCCCACATGGTGCTTTTGTGGGGCAGCCTGGCCTCCAGCATCCCAGGTAATGGATTAAAGCTGTCCAGTGAGGGAAGGCCTGCAACTCTGGCTGTGATTGTTCCTGGAAAAATGTGGTTTGAGACTATGAGAAAGTCCAGTGTTTAGAAACAAACCAATAAAATGAATGGAATCATTAGGGTTGGAAAAGACCTCAGACATCATCAAGTTCAACCTTTAGCCAAATACCACCATGCTCACTCAACCATATTGTGAAGTGTCACATCCACTCACTTTTTAAACACTTCTAGGGATGGTGACTCCACCATTTCCCTGGGGAGCCTGTTTCAATGCTTAACCACTCTTTCAGTGGAGAAAATTTTCCTAATATCTCACCTGAACCTTCCCTGGTGCAGCTTGAAGCTACTTCCTCTTGTCCTATCTGTTAGCTCACGTTATTTCCTTCCTTAATACGTTTGACTTCTGTGTTCTTAAACAAAACAATACGTACAAAGCACTTTCTAAATAATAACCTTTGAAATGGGTTTCTGGATTAGAAAGTGAGAGAGAGAAAAAGACAGAAGGTACAAAGCCCTACTGAAAGAAAGGTCAAGGAGATAGGAAGCACAATGAACAAGTAGTAGTTGAAACAGTTTTCATCCATACAGGTGAACAGGACCAGTTTAGGTTTTTAAATGGCCAGAGGAGGGGTTACTGCCTCTTCAAAACAGAAGGCCAGTCCCTTAGGCACCACTAAAATGTACTTTCTGTCCCTCATCAGCCATGGCCTGGGGGCTGAGGCCAAGATCACAGGGGAGGAGCTGATAATGAGAGCTGGGCAGAGCAAAAGGTGCCAAGCCTGAGGGAGCAGTCACACAGAGCAAAGCACAAACAGTAAACAAATAGCAAAGCACAAACAGCAAGTATTTCACTGCTGATTCCCCACTCTGTTAACCTCACAGGTTACCCAGTGCCAACAGGGAGTTGCACAGCATCTTTACAACATTCACATACCAGAATTGAGAGGAGACAGTCACTGAGTAGAGCACTGCCCAGGTTTCCAGCCCTCCTCAATCCCAATTGCCTATACCTGGAACTCAGTCAGCAGCTGTGCTTCTGCCCCTGAGAAGTTTCCTCCCAGCACCTCGTCCTTCCAAAGCCTGGACTTTTGTTCCCCCCCTTTTCTCTGCTCCCACCCAGCAATGCAGCCCTGCTGTCCTCTGTGCCTGGGCACTCTCTCCTGCTGCTGCAGGTCCCTGCACTCCCAAATCTGGACCTGGGGCTGGCACCTCCCTCATCCTGCTCCACACTCACACTCCCAAAGCAGCTCTGCCAGCACCTCTGCAACAACCCCCTGTGGCCTTTTACTTTCTGAAATATGGGAAAAGGAAAAAAAAAAAAAGAAGAAAAAAAGAAAGGCAATTTTTTGCCAGTATCTGGCTGCTGTGGACAAGCAAGCAAAAAAATAACCAGTAGTGAGAGCCCAAGAGCAGCCCCAGGAGCCGAGGGAGAGGAAGCCTGGGGGCTGGCGAGAGAGGCTGCGCTGCGGGCACTCGCCTTGAGAGCCCTGCGTGGTTTCACAGAATTTCAAGCCCCTGGTTCAGGCCCAGCACCAGCTGTCTTGCACAGGGCAGCAAGCTTAGCTTCAGCCACCTGCCCACACTGCCTGCTGCTCCAGTCCTGCAGAGAGACAGGGAGTCCCAGAACCCACGTCCAGACACAGCCACCCTGCACCAAAACATGACATGAGGGAGGGATGCTGCACCCCAAAGCTGGCTGGGTCCAATCCACAGGGCTGGCCCAATGCAGCCAGTACCAATGGGGATCAGCTGAATTGAATCACTAGAACATGGTCTGGACCCTTGAAACATGCCAGAACATTTCTTTTAGTATTTTCCTCCTCCAATGTTTTTAGTGTGCATCTGGATTGGGTTAGACCATGATTCCTGATAATAGTTTGTGAAATACAGACTGTAAAAGCTGAATTACTTGTAAATCCAGATCAAATCTGTCCACCATAAATTTTTTTCTCTCCCATGGCTGTTATTAAGTGATTAATTTAAGGGTTTTACTTTTAGGGGTTACCAAAATTCAGTAACACAGCTGTAAATGAAGCATTTTATCTTCCTGGAAACAGAGTTTCTCAGTGAAGCCCATGAAAACCAATCCAGCCCAAGAGATTTATTGATGCAGCTGTGGTTACACACAAAGGTGTTTAAAGGCAGGTCCTGTAGGCTCTTCTCCCAGCAGCCCAGAGCTGCCACAGCTGCTTGCTGGGGTAAAGGAGGCAGCCTTTCACAGACACCACCATCTTCCACCAGCAGTGATCCCTGTGACTCTGGATTGTTGCTTTTACCTCACTTCTACCTTGAATCATCCAAGAGCCTCTTGCTGCAGGTTTGTGTTTCCAGACTCCTGTGGGGACAGAATTCCACAGCTGCAGGTGCCACTGCCACATCAGGCATCTACCAGCCTCTCTCTCTGGAGGCTGACAGCAGGGAGATGCTGGGTGTGATGGATATCGCCTCACTGCTGCTGCTTGAGAGCAAAATTCTGAACCCAAGAGAGCTCCCTGGGCTCGGGGCAGAATGAGGAGAGAGAACAACACCCTCCATGGTGCTTCACTTCAAGTGTACACAGGCCTGCAGCAAAAAAAAGAGCCCAGACTAATTGCCTACAAGTTAGCCAGCTAAAATTATTACAGATAATCCTGTTCATAAAGGATGTATCTATCATGGGGTTTGTTTACATTTATATATTTCTATGGCTTTTTCTCACAGATATAAACAACAAACAAACCTGTGATCCTCCAGGGCTGAAGAAGCAGAGGCCAAATTCTCCTTCACTTGCAGAAGGCAGAGGGTCAATTAATTTGTCATCAATATTCCATCTCATATTTGTGAAACAGCACAGCCCAAAGCAAAGCTTGTGCCCTTGAAGTTCAGCATTAGAGTTCATCGTTGTTGTTAGAGGAAACTGCTGATATGATCAGGATTCAGGTTACAAGACTAGATGTTGGGCAGCCTAAATAATTACATCTAAAAAGGAAAATATTTTAGGCCATTAACTCCCACTGTTTTGCGCCAATGAATGTTAGCTTTAGGATTCTTGTGAGCTCTTCATACTCCTTTTAGGATCCCTTTCAGGGATGCACTAACACAAAGTTCAAATAATTCAAGTTTCTCTCTGATTTATTTGGAAGAAATACAGTCAAAAGAAGGAAAATATTATAATGCCCCAAAGGGTTAAACATCGGTGTTCCTGCCCATGGCAGTGTGTTTGGAACTAGATGATCTTTAAGGTGCTTTCCAACACAAACTTTTCTATGATTTTCCAGTGCATCATGGAATAAAGACTAATAAAAAAAAGTCCAGGGTACTGTAACAGGAGCAAGACAAGTGGATGTCCAACAGCTGTTCAATATGGGAAAAGGCAACATGTGCAGAAAACAATAAATTATCTACCTTTTCAGTCTGAAGGTGAAGAAGATTAACTTTGAATATATAATTAAATTAGACAGTCTTTCACCCTCCAAATCCTTCCAGAGCCTCGTCAGAAACAGAAAGGAGGGGAGTGCCTTGCTCATCTCTGGAAGGGGACTCCTTGCTTCATCAAAACAGTCAGTCATTCTCAGAAAAAGCAACTGCTTTCACTTCTCAGTTTAGCAAGGACTCGGTGCAAAGGGCTTTCCTGAAGCAAGCCTGATGTTGCCTCCTAGAGACAGCAAACCATGCACAAGGCAAATGCAGACATGGGTATCCAACAGGCTGGGCTGACAGATGCAAGCTGTGCAGTTCTTTCAGCTTTTGTAGGGGGTTTAGATTAGGCACCAGTGCTTTTACTAGACCCATCTTCATCAAGGACAGCAAAAGTTTAATCCAGTTAATGCAAAAGGTGTTCCCTGCTGTAAATTTTCTAGTGTCTAATTCAATCTGGTGTTAAATGTACAAAGAAGCAAGAATTATTATTCAAATGCTTCTAGGTCACTTAGCCTTTCCCTTGCCCTACCGACTCTGTCCCACAGCAGTAACTCACCCCAGACTGATTTACTATCAGCTGGCCTTTTCATTTCAGCTCCTACAACCCCGTGCACATGTGGGAGGGCTACATAAAAGAATTGAGCCTCCTTGTCTCCTTGGGAATCCCAAAGAGACTTCACGCTGCAAGGTTGAAGGAAGAGACACTGAGTCAAGCACAAGATGCTGCTGATCACCATCAGATGTGTTTCTCTGTTCGGTGAGCACAGAGTGGCAGACATTTCTCTAAGTACTTTAAATTTAATTAAATTTTTAAGTTAGTCTTCACAGCTAGCTCACAGCTCATGGCTCCAGTAATGAAATCTACTGCTAACAGGAAGAACAATTCCCAACCAGGAGATTTTAAAGGCATTTCCACTCCCTTTTATCCTAGTTTCAAACTTCTAAAAGTCATTGAGCTAATGGGAGCTATCCCTACTGGTGGGAAATGGTGGGAACTGAATGCAGAGATGCACAGGCCCAGCAAGAGCCTCACCTGGGCTGTTGTCTCAGCCTGAGCTTGACTGCAGCTCCCTTGGCTTGATGCGAGCAGAGCAGTAAAAAATCCCTCACAAGAACACAAGGGTGGAGGTGCTGGAGGGAGAATTCAGCTACAAGGCCATTTACAGAGAGCAGTCAGCCCATGAGAAGTTCCTTCCCCTGCAGCCAACATGGACCAAAGCTGGGACAATTACAGGAGTCATCCCTGATCTATGGGCAAAGCCATGCCTGGACATTTATCACAGCTAATCCTACTGGAATCAAATCAGGGTTTTTTTCCTTTTTCGGGGATCAATTTCCACCTAAACTCGCCACCAGCACCAGATCTCATCAGTGCCAAAAGAGCCAGAGCAGGGAAGGATGCCAAACCCCCAGTAATGAAAGTCATTCACTTTTTTTGGTTAATAGCAACACTTTTCAAAACCCAGGCAGCTGTCATTCAACATTTTCAACACATTTCTCATACAATATTTTTCAGCAGGTAAATGACTGAATCACAGGGAAGGTAGATAACACAGGGTAGAAATGAGGTAGGAAGGCTGCAAGATTTACTTTAGCAGGACAACTAGGAGCAGACTGTTTAAAGGTCAGCAATGCCTCAAGATGTTTTCATTGCAACATCCACTTGCAACGAGGCTTGTGAAGGTGAAGGAATTCCTGGTGAAGCTTGGTGTCAAGGATGGAAATAGTTAAATCATCTGCAGATGCAGTGGCTCAGATTCTGGGGCAGGAAGGAGGTGACACCGGCCCCAACGGCTGAGGCTCTAAACCCTGCAGTAGCTGCACACAGCGGGAGGGAGAGGTTTCAGAGCGGTCCCCTGCCACTGACCCACTTAGTGCAGAGATGTGTGTGTCATGTCCTGCCTCTGCTAGGGGATGCACAGGCAAAAAAACCCCAAATAACCTCTCCTGTGCAACACCAAGTTATGTACAGAGTAGAGAGAAAGTGTGATTAAGGATTTGGGCTAATATTAATTCCCTGCATATTTTTCTTGCAGCATTGCTCAACCAAGCTTAGCAATAACAATATTAAGACCGCTGGGGAATATTCCACTCTGAAAAGAGCAACATGAAGTATTTCACAGGCCTCATAAAAAAGGAGACAATGGATGATCTCTCACAAAATGGAAATATCACAACAAACTTTGCCTCGGTCCTCGATGGACTCCTTCAGCAAAGGGACTCAGAAAAAAAACCCTAAATCCTTGGACCCTCACACATTCCACTTGAAGAAAGAAGGAATTGCTTCTTCCACCTCCTTAATGCCCTTCCTCTGATTTGGGAGCATTCACATTTCCATAGCATGTAGCAACTATGCAGCTAAAATTTTATGGCACTGCTGAAGAGAAAGGGCTTGTCACAGATCTGCGAGTGGGGCACAGATTTATTTATCCCTGGTAACACCTCACTGCTGAGGCCCTGCTCCTCTATCAGGTGACAAAACTGTGGCTGGTACATCTCCACTGCTGCATTTTGTTAAGAACCACCTGAGGGACTACACCCAACTTTAGAAAACCTTATCTCAGATGGCATTACAGGATAAAGGGGAGAAAAAAGTACTGTATTTTGAAACACACCTTCTCACACATAGGTAGGAAATGGCAAGAATGAAAAGCTTATATATAAATTTTGACTTAAAGACTGAATTAAAGACTTTTGAATTAAAGACTGTTAGAAAGCAATACATTCCCATGTGGGGAGGGAGAAATAGGAGGAAAGAATTTCCTTATCATTAATGACTTCATGTAACACCTTTATTTCACCACCTATAAGATGAAAGTAATACATTAACTGTCAAAAATACTGAAATCCTCTCAAAAGCTCAGGCACTGGAAGCTGGTACCTTCTTAATTGTTTGCCTGTGGAAACAGACTTGTAGGAAAAAAAATCCAAAAACCCAAGGAAAAGGACCCCAATCTCTCATCACAAAAAGTTTCCTGTTTATTTACACTATGAGTTCAAAGCATTCTATGGCAGTATTTGCAACTGAGATGAAGTAATTATAATTTACCCACTGCATGCAACTAATATTAAAATTTGTCAAGTTAATTCCAGTAATTACTTGGGAATATGCTGAAAATCAGGAAAGCTGTGCTATCATGAGTAATTTAATTTCATACACAGCACTAAATTTACCCTATTGGTTTTTCTTCAAGATTTTTTATTAAAAGATTTTCCAGACATTTAGCAAAGAGAAATCCTATTCTGCTGCTTATAACTAGATTCAGTTTAGTTTTGTTTTCCTGGAGGAATGGCACAGCTGTTTCAGAGGATTTAGATCCCTTGTATTTATTCTTTCCATCTTAACATAGACAAGCAGCTCTCAGCCACTTACCGGGTATATTTTACAGAACAATTCTGTTTATACCTTCAAGTTTCAGAGCACCTATCTGAAGCAGCCACCTGAGATGGAATATTATGTTGTCTCTGATTTTTCTCACTCCAACTAATTTTTTAAGTGTAGAATCATGCACTTGTACTGCCACTGCACTCATCTAATTGCTTGTCAGACTCATAAAACATGTTCCTCTTAAGATCTTTAATGCTGCTTCTAAAATGGAAGAAAATTTTGAAATTAGGTTTACTTTAAACAGCACCTCTCTTCCACAACAAGCCAGATTGGGAAGCCTCTGGGATGTGGAGAGAGATAAAAAGGCCGTGTGGAAACTGTACTTGTTTGCTTTCTGTGTGCAGCTGAGATGATTTAGAATGCAAAGGAAATTTATATGTGCTCCATTTTTCATAGCACTGGGAGCTTAGATCAGCTTTATTGAAAGCACAGTTTGAGAAAGTGCAGTCACAGAACTGCTGGATGGGGTGAAAAATTGCCAAGTGATCAAATGCCCACAGAAAATAAATTTTCTCCTAAAAAGATCCTTAGTGTTTAATTTACTTTTTGTACTCTCTAAGAAAAATCTTTCTTCTACTTCTATCCATGACAAGTTTTTCTTGTCACGGAACCCTTTACTGGGTATTGTACTACCCAAAATATGTAACAAAGGACTGGGTGGCCAGACAATGCATGGGCTTGTACAGGACAAAACACTCTTCTCCCTTAACATAAAAGCTTTTCTGAGATTAATTGTGATCAATCCATAGTCCATTCACATCTGGACTTGGTGTGTATTCCTAATAGGACAGAGGGGAAGAGGGAAGGTACCAGGGACCTACTTCGAGGTACTTTGCAGTGGCCTCATCCATGCCACCGGGAATTTCTGGCATGTGCAAGGCTGGAATTAATCCCATTAAGGAAAGTGTTATCCCACAGAATTAGCCATTAGATGTGCATTAATTATTTCAATCTATCCCTTGAAATCCATTTGTAGAAGTTACCCTGCTTTTACAGACAAAAGAAGTGAAGCTATTGGAGCCGATAGCACTCACGAGGATTGTGGTGGGGCTTATCGCATCCAAACGGAGGAAGAAATGCAAGTGAATGTAAACAATTGTCCTGTTTTCTTCCCAGTAAAGAGCAGATTCCAAAATGGGCAAATTCATTCCCCACACCATTGTTTTCAGATTAGCAAAGGCCATTTAATTCAAAGAGAACAGGTTTAGCCACAGAGCAGACAAATGCACACCTTCAAAGGTGCACAAGAAACAGGGAGTGTGTGTCAATAATTAAAAGACAAAGGCAAATGTTTTTTCTAACACATTATTCATTATATTATAAATATTTGTTCAATCTAAGAAATTTAAGTTTGGAGGGTATGACACTACACAATTTTTTTTGGAAAATAAACCTTTTCATTACTCTTTAAATTTGCTCTATTCTACCCTGCTTTCAGAGTAACCTGACAGTTTATTCCTCTGCAATTCATTTTCATGTGCCTACACACTGGAAGTCAGGAAAAAAAAAAAAAAAGAAAAAAAATTTCCTCTGAACTCTTTAATTTAAAAAGTTGGGGTTTTTTAATAAATATATCCCAAAGCTGTATTTCTATTTTATCAACAAAAATTATCAGTGGTTTACTCCAAGTCCACTGCAAAAGCTGTATCTGAATGATTTACTACAAAGCAAAAGAGCAGGAAGGACCAGATGGTTCAGCTCATTGCACAGCACCAAATATATATATTTAACTCTCCAAAAATTTCTGCATTTCCACTGAAGAAGAGCACAGCACATGCACAAAATACAAAGGTCTAAGGAGAAAGTCTGTGCACATGAAGCAAAAGAAGTCTGGCTTTGTAACCTGCTCTACCTGATACTGTTAAGGATATAAAACTGGTTCACCAAAAAATGATGGAAAAATAAAATCACTATGTATTTCTCCTGCCAGTCAATTTTGTGCTTGGAGGACAAAAAAGTAATTTCCTAACAGATTCCATGCACCTGAAATTTATTGAACATGACAGCATCCACTGTCACATAGTGGGTTTTTATCTAAATTAAATTACATAGAGATGTAGATATAGCTATAGAGCAAACATTATCTTAATTAATTAATTTAATTTCATAAAGATACATTTAATTTCGTATGCTGGGAAAAACAATGAAATATAAATTGTGAAATCATAAGCAAATCTGCATAGACCTTCGACAATTTTATTTTACCAAACTAGTGCCACAATCCCCTGAAGCCAAATTTCCCTGCTGGCAATACCCATCCTCCTCCAGTGTCCCACTGTTAAATATCTCAGTCTTGTAAGTTTATGATCAGAAAAAAGTCCCTAAAAGAGAAAAAGTCTGACCAGCTGGGACAGAGAAAATCTGTTCAGTAATTTTATTACCATGCTAACAGTCGGCGATCCAAAAACTACGGTTTTCAGACGTAGTGTACAACAATAAAAGCAATTTCTTCTCTTTCCCCTGTCACATTTCTAGCACTATCATGATGGTGGCAACATAAAAAGTAAAAAATTACTGATCAAATCCTATGCAAAATTATGTACTCTTTAGAAGCAGCGATTGAGTGGCAGTTTTATGCTGCTATTTATAATCTAGGTAAAGCTAAATAAAGTATAACGCTGAACATACTGCTTCACTTAAAATTCTCAACTGACTACGACACAGAAATACCCTCTTGGTGGGCTGTTCGGAGATTAGTATTTCTGCAGCTTTTAAGAGATTAAATTCTGCAGCTAGTTATGCTACCTGCAGATATTAGATGTTGGGTACAGTTAGAATTCATGCACAACCAATTTGTAATTCAAGGCACAACTGTATAATTAAGATTTTTCAAAAGCTGCATTTCAAAATTAGTTGTACTTTCAGTTTTTTGGGAAATGTCAGTAAGTCATGTTTTAAAAACAAAATAAACTTTGCCATTTGAATTTCTATTAGCAGATAACTGCAATTGGAGTGAAGAGGGTATATTTGTCTTGCTTCTGATCAGAAACATTTTCTTCTGCAAACTCAGAAAGATCAAGCTCTACTGGTAGATGGACAGCTTAAATTTTATCATCCAGAAAGTTACCCAGCAGTGCTAAAATCAATAATAAAAACTCTAAATAATGTTATTAACACATGTGGATCAACCTGTGAACTCTTGACTCCCAGAAACCCTGACTGACTACTGATTTCTACAGAAATGTTTTGTGCTTTTTCTGGTGCGGTGGAGTCTGATGGCACCAGCATTTTCATGGAAAAAATACAGAGTCATTTTGCTCAATGATTACTCATTTTACAACTGAAGAAGCAAAATTGATATCCTTATCTTCAGTCAAGATTTGTATTTTATTTTTATTACTGAGCAGGAGTGTAAAAGTGAAAGAAGGCAGGTCCACATGCTTCTTGCAATACTACAGAAAATTTGGCATTATTCTCCCCATTGTTTTTGTCCAAGTTCCTCAAATCACAAATGCATCACTAGGTTAAAAGAGAGTCCCAGCAGTTTCTGCAAAACCATCCTTGACTTAATTTTAAAGTAACCGTATTAGGTCACATACGAATCAAAATCTATAGCACAAGGATATGCATGGAGATTATTATAAGGGGTTGAATTCCAATGATCCTACTCAAACAACTGCTGCACAAACTTCCTGAGTTTGTCAAAAGACCAAGAAAGGGCATTTTATGCAGACAATCTTAATGGTGGGAAATGGCAGAAAACAAAGTGATGTCATCAAATTATTTCCTATTGTTACCAGAGTGTTCAGTGCTGTTCTATTTGTTAAAATCACTCTGTGCTATAAAAAGTTATAGAAGTTATAAAATAGGACTTTGAGCATGGAAAAGTACTTGCAGTGTAATGTTGTTCTCAGTGCTTGTTGGGAAAAGTTCAGGGAGGAACAGAAAAGCCGGAGCCATGACATCAGCCAAGGACATTGTTTTATGTTTGCTGTCCCCCTGGGCATTGCACACCAAACACTCTCCAGGCTGGTTTTAATAATAGCTTTATAGCCACAGTTAAGGAGAGAATGACTGCTTTATTATCCTTTGCAGACAGATAAATCACATTTCATAAGAACCTACCCAACTGGCTCACCTCTGTGTTACAGCTTTCCATCCTGATCACTAGTTGTCCTTTTATCAGGTTTTGTTAATGATACACTTGTCTTTGTATAGACCATAATACAGATACCATATGACTTACCTTTGCCTTTCTTTTACATTCTGGATGTGCTGTACTTTGGTCAGAAAAGATCAGGTCTGTGTTTCAAGCGTGGACCATACAAATCAGAGCTTGATGCCACACTCTCAGAAAAACAAATGCGTTTTCTTGCTCCAACACCTTGCTGCCGCATTCCAGTGCAGCCCCAGAAAATCCCATCATTTACCACAGAGCAGCTGCACAAAACCAGCCAGGCCATTTTGGGAGCTGCTCAGGAGCTGTTTGCCCAGCAGATCACCTGTGATTTTTCTGGTTTATTCTGGCCTGCCAAGGGACAGGACATGGGCTCAGAGGAGGAGGAAGCCCTCTCCCTGTATGCTCCCCTTCAGCACTGCACAAGCTGGCTCTGGGCCCCATTGCCACACCACAGACTGGCTTCTTCTGTCAGAAATCTCCATCCTTTTTGTCTCTTCAGTCAGGTTACTATCACTAATCATGTTTAATTTTTTTTCCTATTCCTTTTGTTCAACCTTTCTTCCTTGTTCAAAACAACTGACTTCTGGGAGACCTTTGAGTATTTTGAAGATCTGGCTACGAAGGTGACTATGAAAAGGCTTGAACATTTTACACAGATTTGTTCCCTTGCGGAGACACTCCTGGGGGCTGTGCTTGCCTGCCTGACAGCAGCCACAAGCTCCATGCCCACTGAGTCCCTTTCACTTATAAACTGTGGTGACACAACCAAGCTCCTGGTCCCCCACTCATGCACACCCTGGCCCCCTCGAAGCCTCAAAGCACGATGCGACGCTTCCCTTTGACAGATACGGATCTACCCCCCACACACCGCCCCGGCAAAAACACATCTGAGGCTCTCCTGAGCTCAGACAGCCAACGCCAGGTGTGTCTGGGAAAGCACTTGCTCAGAGCAGCTGAAAACTCCTCTGAGATAGAAATTGTTACCTCAAAATAAAGTAAGTGTAGGAGCAAGTTTTATAATTTCAGGGCTCTTCAGCCTCTCTTCTTTTACAGCAGGAATGAAAAAAACCAACCAAACGAAAAAGAGCTTGACTTAAACAGGGCAACACCTTAAGTCTGGGTAACAGGTATCATTTTCCCAAACTTGGGACCTTAAGGGGACTGAGCAAGCAAGCAATCCTCTGAGAAACACACGAGCAGGCAGACAGGTGACAGCAGGGATGAGAGAAGCAGCAGCAACATCTGGGATCAGTGTCCCACCTCTGCTCCGTGTCTTTCCTGCAGAAAGGCTGCACAGGTTTTTCAACCAACCCAAGAGGTGTCACACCAAGCCCACTACACAGCATGAGCAGGGGACTGCTTTTCTTTTTAAGTACCTGGCTCCAAAGAAAGCCCTTTTGACAGCCTCCAGGCAATACATGTATGACACAATCTTATACACCAACACTTATTTTTATTATTTTAAATTAAAGGGGTGGTGAAAAAGGTTGTTTGTTTTGTTTTCAAAACATGACTGTCTTGTGGGAGTTACATGCTTGCAGACCTCAGCAGAGCAGACCCAAAGCCTTGGCACAGAATGTCCTGCACCTCTGCTGCCTGAGCTGGAAAATTTGGCTCTCAGCACATCCAGAGAGCTTAGAGAAAAAAGAAAAACCCAACACTAAATGATCTTGTGTCGTAGTGCCAGACTAAGGCTGCAACAGGGCAGTGTGAGTCCAAATGCTGCCAGACAGGCTAAGTCAGAAAGGGAAGGTGATAAGTTGTTTCTACTCCTTCTTCTATTACTTTTAAAAGACAAATACTATTTTTTTTTTCTTTTCTGGATTCAAAATTGCCAGACACAAAACCAAATTCACATCCATACAGAATAACCACTAATACACAAACTCTCTCTCCTCTTTCAGGAGCGGGACCATGAATTGCAGCATGAATTTTCTGAATATTTCTCAACAACTCCCACTCCTTCATAATTAGCAACTGGAAAGTTTCAATCTGAATAATTGACTTTATAGATTTAGGGAAAAACAAGTCAATTTACTATGACAAAGGGCAAAAAAAGCCCTGTTTGTGCCCTCTGGAATATACTACACCGGCTCCTATGAGCAAGCAACAAAAGTCAGTTTGTCATTCAGAAGTTTAAACTTAAGTTTTATGAGGTTAGGCTATATCTTTCTCATAAGAAATACAAATTCTAGGTAATCACAAAGTACAATACTGCTCACAGAACTGTGGTATTTTAGAACTTCTGAGATTAGCTGCTGCCAGAGATGCAAAAGCATCAAAATATCTGTATTTGAAGGTTTTCTTCTTATTCAAGAACATTTTGCCCGTTCATTCCAAACACGTGGTGGAGTTGGAATAATCAAAATAAAAATCTATGCTGAACTTTCGATAAACATCTTCAATTTGACAACGCTGGTATTGCCTTTGCCCCATTATTTTGCATTTATGTAGCCTCAGAGCATTCTCCTCCTGAAATTACTATTGATAAGCCAGTGACAGATACACTGAAAGAAACACAGAGATATAATAGGATTCCCTTCCTGCCACCTTCCAGAGCTGCAGGACTTGGCTAAATCAGTGATGCTCCTCAGTTTAAGTGAGTGCCTCAAACTTTTGGGTTCACCCATTGCCATGTTCTCTCACTTAGGTGCAACGTGCTCGCTGTTTTTCATTTCCACATAAACATAGATGCAATGCCACAGACCAAGGGTGTTTGTACATATATTTATATATATCTACATTAATGGATACACCCACATAACCCTCACACATATTTTTATATGTGTCTAAGTATCTGCATACACTCACCCAAGCCATTTCTTCTCTCTGTGGAAAAGAAGAGTAAGCAGCTCCGAATGGATTCATAAAAACAGACAATAACATATTTTCCACTTGAGCGGAGAGGAACTAGAGATTCATTTATAATTTTACTCCTCTATTTAAAGGAAGAGACCTAAGCAATACAGACAAAACAGTAGAAAATTAAAGCATTTCATCTCTTCAGCATTTTCTGTCCTGTTCTTGCTAGTGGTAAACAGCCCTACCAGTGGGCAAGCCATGCCTGCAGCTCAGGAAGCATCCCTGAACACCCTGGTATAGCCAGGGAACAGCTGGTGCCCCAGGCACACAGCGAGGATACATCTTACAAAGAGAGACAGGGCTCTCCTCCCTGGCCAAAATCTGTTTTTCTGGGCGAGAGTGTGATGTATTCCTGCATACAGTCTGGGCTTTGCCAGCACTCATGGAGTGCCAACTCTACATCAGGGACAGTGCTGAAGCTTAAAACAACACGCATCCATTAGTTAGTTCTCGCATCCATTAAGCCCTGCCTAATTCACAGTTATCTATTTCAACAATCTATTATCTGGGATATTTGTTACCACAAGGCAATCAAAAATGCTGCAGACTACATTCATTCACACCTCACATCCTAAGATCATGACAAAGAGCAACATCCTCTGTTTTCTTTCTAATCAGGTTCTTTGCCATACACACTTCCACATTTTTCTGTCATTGAGAAGTTAAAAGAGGGGTATATTTATTTTTTTAGGAAAAATCCCTAAAGACCTGTTCAACCACATGAACCCCAGCGGTCAAGGTTTGAAGAAAAATTATCACTTTTTTGAGACAGGTGAGAAATTAATGAGAGGTCAGAGATGTGCTTTTTGGAGGATAAAAAAATCAGGGTAATAAATGAACGCAGCACATGATATCTTAGGTTATTGGGGAGTTTGTGTGGTGCCTTACAGTGTGTCCTCAACTGCATGGACAAAAGAACCATGAAATCAGATGTTTACTTCCTT
The DNA here is from genome assembly GCF_049639895.1 of Pseudopodoces humilis. Taxonomy (NCBI): domain Eukaryota; kingdom Metazoa; phylum Chordata; class Aves; order Passeriformes; family Paridae; genus Pseudopodoces; species Pseudopodoces humilis. Next base: position 110,232,520 of record NC_142201.1, read on the forward strand.
CTCTGTTTATTTATAATGTTCCTAGCTACTGGATACTTGTCAAAGCCCAGCCACCAGTCACAGAAGCTAAATAGTTAATCCGTAAGCTGAAAGCAAAGTCTGTGGGAGAGCAGAGTTGCATCTCCTTCAAAATACTGCACTAGGAGAGCCTAAAAGATAGCAGAGTCTCAAATATCAAAAGTTACAGGGCACCAGAAAGCAAGACAATAAAGTACACAATCTACATTATGTAAAGGCTGTTAATGTTTGTAATAAAAAGGACTAAATTATTTACAGAAGCAGAGAGAAAGGACTTAAAAATAATAGTATTTTTAAAAAATTAACACATTATTTCTCGCTTTCTTTCAACCATAAAGTCTTCACTTGTGAGCACGTATTATGTTGCATTTGGTATTTAGACCATGTTACAAGAACATTTTTCTTTGCAAAAGTAAGAACACATTAAATTTCATGCTTGATGTGTTCATTTGTGCTAAAGGAGAAGTAACTGCCCAGGGCCCAGATTATATCCTCCTCAAAGCAGCAAACCAAAGCTTTAACTTAAACTGGTAAGTTAATTGCCTGCTTGAACATCCTTTTTGACCTTGAGGTGAACCTGATAACTCACCCCAAAAAAGCTGAAAAGCTCAATTATTTTTGTCCCAGTGCACCTTGCAGAAATTGGTATGTGAGCCCTAAGACACTCCAGTGATGGAAATTCATATCTTGTGGTGCCCCAGACTGTTAGCTGAGCTTGCATGCTAAAAAGTTCAAGTTAGGTTTATCAATTTGCTATAAATAAAAATGATGTTTTCATTGCAAACACTCCTGTTGGTTTTATTTTAAAGAAACAAGATCTTGTAGCACTAAAGAGTGGCAAAAATGCAGTCTTAATACTTCATGCTGCTGACTTGCATCCATTGTATTATTAAAAAAGAAGAAACACTCTGTCTTTGCTGAAAAGCCCACAACAGCTCAGAGCAACCCTTTGGAGGAGATACAATTTGCAAGCATTTTCTTTCTGAAAAATTAAAACTCAGATTTTTTTGGGGTTGTTTCTCTGAAATATCAAAGGAAAGATAGAACCATGTACACTTTCATGCAATATTTCATTTTTAATTCTCATGAAGTCTCATTTTAAAATATCAAACAATACATATTTTCTAAATCAAAGAATCTTCTGGTTGTTATAAGAAAACTCTTTAAAAAAACCGAAAACTAAACATATAAAAGGTTTCTACTTGACTCTGGAAAAGAGTTTTTAAGTCTCTCTCTTTTGGGGTCTAAGTTCTGGTACGATTTAGTAACATCTCTTTGCTAAGCTAGTATTGCAAGGTCATAATTTATCTATTTAATTTACTACAATTGTACAAGAAACTTTGTAGCATCTTGAATTTTAATTTAGTCTATGCCATTTCAGATGGAGAAAATTCAACAACTGAATGGGTAAAAACCCATTTATTTAAAACATTCCCTTGTTTAGTGCTCCAGGATCTTCTCTGGGACATTTCTCACCTTCATCCTTATTGCACAGACCCATATCCCCCAGCCTGCTATCCAAGGGGTGAGTGGGACCCCCAGAGTGCAGATTTGACCTGGCTGGTTCAGCACAAAGTCAGCCCTGAGTTTTGTGTGGCTCAGCTCTGCCTGGCAAGCCCCAGCCCAGCTGCTTGCTGCTGTTTACGATAAAAGGTGACCCCACGGGAGGCAGCCTCACCCACGGAAACACCCGAGTTCACAGAAGTCATCGTCCTTCTGACTCTGCCTGGGGTTTTCTGCCGCTTGTTTTCAGTCTCCACAGTGCCAGGATGATTGTTCCACTGCCCAGGTGTGCCCCAGAGTCACAGCTGGGGGATGCTCTGGCTATTGGTGGAGTTCATAGAACCTTCTCCCACCCAAGACCACCTCCTTGCCACTACACCCCTTCCCACTGCAGAAACCTTTCCAGTTCATCTCCACATCTGCAAATTTCAGACCAATATCCAAGAGGTGCAGTAAGGTCAAAAATTTGAGACAGACCACTGAGAAGCATATTTATCAACTCCCAAAGCTACAAACACAGCAAGGGCTCCTGTGCCAGCTACAGGAGAGAGAAAAACGTGTAGAAGCAGGCAAGTACATGACTAGTGAAAAGGTAAAAGCAAACTGAGATAGGATGTGGTGGAAACAGCACAGGCACTGAACTGCCAACCCTACACGCTTTAAAATAAAAATAAAAAAATCTAGGGTTATAATTAGATTGCATTCAAAAGTAAATGAAAACAAAAGCACATGATACTTGAGAAAAATATGACACATTGGTAGTTCTATAACAGACAGAACCGAGCAAATGTTTCATGGGACTGTTTAGTGATGCAGCAAGGCAGGGATTAATGCCCATTTTGGACACTCTCACAAAAGCCAAGCCACCACCTTTCATTTACCACCTTCCTTCCAAGAGCCACATTTCCCTGCAAACTTGTGCTTTCAGCACTGACTAAAAATACAGGAAAAAAAAAGTTGGATTAGACTAAGATTCCCATCCTGCTCCCTCCAAATTTCACAGTACACTCAAAGAATAGGATCCATTGTTGGACAATTAAGTATTTCACATTTGATACTATTAATGAATTTCTTTTGATAGGCATTGAAACCCATTGAAGGTAAATGCATGCATGATACACCCAATAAAAATCTCTCGGGGAAACACTGAGCAGGGCACGGAAATCCAGGTTAAACTGGCAACAGGCTTGAAGTGGAGGAAACGCTTGAACACTCCTCTGTTTTTGTTTTAAACAGGAAACAGTGATCTCTTGTTTACTAAGGCAGAAGGCAGCACAGCAGCAAACATAAGATCTCTGACATACCTGACTTACACTGACCTGATGCCTTGTTATTGAGTAAAACATAACTAAGGATACAAAACACTGCAATACTTGTATTGAAAAGTTTAAGAATTATGAAATTCACATAGCAGTCAGTGAATTCCAACAGCATTAAAGCTGGTGCAAACTTTAGCTGAACTTCAGATACCAACTTATATCTAATTTTTTCTTGTACTTCTGACAGGAGGGAAGGGAACCCATGAGCTAAGCAGTTTACCACTGATTTTGATTAACTCTAAAGACATAATCTGCAGGGAAATAAAGCAGTCGTATTCTAGAATTTTTAAAACAAAGATAAATGGGACACATTGGATGAGTTATTGTATGTTTGTAATATATCCATGAAATTCTGTCTGATATTGCAGACTGCTTCTGTGTTGAAGACGTGTTCCTAGCCTATGTCATCTATAAGTTTTATTCACATACTCCTACATTTTTCTGCCAGTGTTATTAAACATGATATTAAAATGCCTATCAGTTCTTACAGATCCTCACTAAGGATCTTCAGACCCAAATTTTCACCTGCACATCCTACTGACACTTTTTTGTGAGCTTCACTGTGCCCTTTTCAGGACCTATACTCCATCAGGAACAATACCTCCCTTGTCTCTGTACTGTGTAGCACCAGGAAAATGATTCAGATAAATCCATCATCCATTTCTTTGTGGAGATAATTAATAATAATTTACTGAGTAATCAGTTTAGTTATCCTCATACTCTTTGGTAAAGCTACTTTGCATTTTATCTCTCTTTCCACATTCCTCTCTTGTGCATTTCCCAAAGAATTTATCCTGAAACATTTCAGCCCAGTGAGGTGCAACATGAACAGATTTGATCCCTACTCTTCCTGATCCTGGGGAATTAGCAGCACACTTGCTGGTTTTGTGTCATGCACAGAACTGACCCTGTAATAGTTCAATCCCAATTTTACCAGCCAGTGAAGGAATAGTAAGTATTACTTATGTGCAAACAATGAATAAATTAAATACCTGAGGACACAAAGTATTCAAAGGTAGGAAAACAAACCCTGGTGGTGGACAGTTCTGATGGACATGATACATATTTATCCAAACCTATGTACTCACCTGCAAGGAAGGTACCGCTATCACAACTTCATGCTGTGTGCGATTCAACCACCACAACCCACATGAGGTGAACCCAGAGCTCTCTCTGGGATTCTGTGCTCGTCCTCATCTGTGTAGGCAAAACTTTAGGAAGGTCATTTCTACCTTTGCCTTAGGGGTCACCATCAAAGCAGTGTTTGAATTGCATCTTGCCTCTGAACCACAGCTTGGCTCCTCAGGATCATTTCTAACATGAAAAGGGTGATATAAAGGTGAGTTACTGGGCCATCATCCCTACAATTCCCCCCTTAACCGTATGCTTTGCTGCTTACCCTCTGATGCTTCCCCTTTTGTTCTCAACTCAGCTGTCTCTGCAAGAAGCCTAACCTTGACAGAATATTTGCCTCGTTCTCTCCTCCCCTCCTTTTAATCTTACCCCTTGTCCCCACTCAATGTGCATCCCACCAGAAAACTCTCCAATTTTAAATCAGCCAGTAAAAAATTCCAACCAAACTCAAACCATCTGCAACCACATAACCCCAGGTAACAACAGGGGGCCTGACTGTGCAAGCATTGAGGTCTCACTGCTCTTATCCACCCCAAACAGAAGGTCTGTGTCTCTCACCATGTCAGGCCGAAAGTTCCACCTGCCCCGCCTTATAAACAAAGGACCTGAACAAATCAGGTACTTGACTGAAAAATTTTAGGACATTCCTAAAAACTATCCCAGTCTACTTTTGCAGCATTTTGGCCAGCAGAGAGAAACTCTGGTGATAAAAGCCCTTTTGTTCAGAGCACTGAGGGAAAGATGCAGGTCAGATGACTGATATTGCTTTTCTGTAAGAAAAAAACTCCTTATTTTAATGGCCATAATAATAAATACTTGCCCCAGAGCCCAGCTTTGAGACACGAGCTGTGTATTCTCTTGGAAAGCCTCAACATTATTAGAATACACTTATTTTTAGCATGCAGCATTTTGAGGTATTTTATATATCAATGTTGTATTCAAAATAACATAAATGTAACACATAATTATATATATCTTCAATGCTTCTTTATCTATATTAAACCAGGATGATATAAGAAAATAGACTGTAATAGGTTATACTGGTTTAAAGCTTGAGTTATTGAAATTGCTTAGGATATTTGGATAATTTAAAGTTATCCAGCAGCAATGAATAGTTGGTAGTATTGCCAGAATTTCAGTAATTTAAATTATAAAAAAATACACATGCACTATACCCAGTACTTCAACATACTATGAAAATTAAATCGAAGTTTTAATGCACCTGTAAATGTTTTCATATTAAAAAAAAAAAATCTATCATAGAGTATTTACTCAAAATAACTCAAATGCAGACATTTTCTTTTCAGTGTCTGGGATAAAAATAAATCTAAATCTAATTATTCTATTTTCCCTTAGCTATTCAGGGAGTAGCTGTCTCCCAGGAGTCCAGGTGGGCTTTTTACAAATAACAGCACAGTACACAATGAAAAATTTAAAGATACTCTTTATTCCCACTTAGCTGTAGTAAGTGCTAGGCAAAGCCTGCCAGTGTCAGACTCAAAACAAGATTCCCACTTCTGAGAGATAAGGCACTGAATAGTATTGCCCTAACACTATAGGGCCAAGATACAAAAAATAAGTTTATAAACCAGAGACATAAAAAATAAAAATTAATGGTTTTGGAGTTATGCTGTTACAATGTGAAATAGGTTACACTAGCTGAGCCCACACTATCTCCTCTTATTTATATATTTGTCTTTTTAAACTAAAAACCTGGAATAAGAATTCGTAACAAATTTCCTTGAATATATTCCAATTAGAACATCAAGGACTCTTAACAAAAAAACACAAAAAAAAACAAAACCAAAACAAAACCAAAAAAATCCCAGCAACAGTTTCATGTGAGAGAAAGATAAAAGAGGAAAATGGAAAAGCAAAGTTTCCAAAGAAGTCCAAAATTAGGGTATATCGGAAGCAGAAAATGAGAACTTTATAATTTCATTTAAACAAACTCTTAATTTCACAAAACACATTATCCCTGTGAACTGCAGGCCCACTAATTCGTGTCCCCACTTGTTTTCTCTTTCAGCTGAGTCTGCAGCTCCCAGAATAAAGCTGTCACTTGAGCCAGCAGGTGCCTCCATCCCCGCCTCCCACCTACAGCAGTTATGACACGAGATTAAGAAAAACAGCCACCCCTGGCAGCCGGGCTGGCGCGTAATGAACAGTTTAACCCTGGATAAACCTAATGACAAGTGTGGGTGGCTTTGATTGAAATGACAAGGCAGTTTGTCACCCGTGGCTCTGTCACAGAGATCAGCAGTGCTAGTGTTTTCTGCTGAGTTGAGGGGAAAGCAGCCTGACACTTGCGCATTTCAGAAGGGGTGCACAAAAACATTGAAAACAAAAGAGTCATGTCTTGGTGTTGAAGCAACTCTCTGACCCTCTGCAAGTGGAAGAGATGCAGTCTCTAAGATGCTCTTGTGAGAAAACAGCACTGTCTCTGGAGACTGACGGAAAATTTTAAACAAAAAACCCACACCAAACCCACAAAGCTCTCTTACCTTAAATTACCCAGAAGCTTTTGACAGAGGTACTCAGCTATCCAGCTGACCTCCACATGAAACTCCCAATAGCAACCTGCTTTGCTGTAAGGGTTGTATTTCTCATTGATGAATGTTCAGTGCCCATAAAATGATAACAGCAAGAGCTGATTGCCATTGTAAATCATTAAATAGTCTTGAGGCCCAGCCATCAATCTCTGCAGTTTTAGATGATACTGCTCATGGTGTTACATGTGCACCTGCTTAAATACAGCAGCTGTCCTCAAAAGACTGCATGTGCCTCAGACCTGCAGAGACCTGTGTTTCCAGTTAATCCTAGCTTCAATTAGTGCATTAATTAGTACACCAAGAAGTACAACACAATCAGAACCCAAGAAAACAAGTAACAAGACAAAGAAACAGGCAATGGCCATTTGATGTTCATGTGGCAGATCAGCGACTGTCCTGGATCCAAAAGGACCACAAATGGGAAAGGCATGTGACAGCATCATGTGATAACCAGCAATGTGAGAGGCACCGTGGCTTTCCTGTACAAGAGGAAAATTAATATCACAACCTCAGACCCCATGATATTATTGAACTTATTCTCTGTATTAATTTGAAGACTGTAGTCTAACCATACTTTCATTTTCTACACCCACACGTGGCTTTCCTGAAAGCCCCTCTGATTCTGGTCCTCAACTTAAGGCAAACCCAAAGGGGAAGAATTCAAAACATTTTCAGCCTCTGTATCTGGAGAAAATTTATGGTGGCTCTTCGCCACCCACTCTCCCCATTTTCAACACCTTGGAAAACCCCTGCTGTTTTAAATTTACAAACCTTTCCAGTTACTGATGCCAACATTTTGAGGCAGTCAAATGTTCATCATCTTGCTGCTCTGCTAAGATCAGTAGCAGCCCACCTGAGGGTTGGCTACCCACAGTAATCCTAGGACAGACATCTGGGTTGATGCAAACACACTATCCAGTCTCACAGCAATCCCCTGGGAACTCAAGACTTTATTCCTGCTTTTCATGTGTATTTTGCTTGGAAACAACAACACCAAAAACAAGTACTTCTCTATTCAAATGTTGCTAGAAATAAAAAACAAATCAAGAAGGTCCATGAATGCACTTTCTCCACTGAAGCCTCTAATTTAATGCAGCAGTTGCAGTATTGCCTTTACAAGAGAAAAGCAGACTCAAAGCAAGATTTCCCTCCTGGCCATAACACCCTTCTCTTTCTTTGCTACAGAACACATCCATGGCAGTTTTTTTGGAGGTTATTTTCATCTTGATTCCCTTCAGATGTCAGCTATTAATGTCCAGCTCCTTTGAGGTAAAGCCAGCTTCACTGTTTTCTTCCAACAGATGGTTGCTTAACCAAAATCCTGCTGCCTTGTGGTTTCCAGCACATCTTTAGCATTCCCAGTAACAAGAATAATATCACAGAGAGTAACACTTTAACAACCAGACTCAAATCTTGTATCTCAGTTAAGGTTTTTCCAATGCCCTATCTTAACCTAAATCCTCACTGATGTATCTCATTTGCTCCTTATCTTCTTTGCACATGTCCTTTTGAACTATACTATTTAGTAAAATTTCAACATTCCCAGCATCCTGTTACGAGTCACTAAATGGATTTTAACTATATTCTGTGTCATACTGCTGTGTCTGGGCTTTTCCATACTGGACATGACACTTAGAGGCATCTAAGTGCTATCAATCAGGTTGGCTCTAGTTGATGATTTTTAAATGTCTTTCAGTTTGGTGATTGTAAATGTAGAGTATCTAACAACTCACCTACTACATGCTTCAGCACTGCTTTTATCTTCCATTCCTCTTCATTCTTGCTGCAACAGCTTGTGTGGAGATACTTTTCTTATTTTAATATGAGTTTCTACTTGTATAGCAGTTTTTGTGCAAAACCAGCAACATGAAACAACTTCCCCTTGCTTTAGCTGAAAGCTCATGGACAAAGCTCCTGAGATATACTTTCACGTAAAGAGTTTCTTGCCCACTCTAGTCTGGTTTTCTATTCTATTAGTTCATCATGAATTCAAGCATGGAAAGATACCATATTTAATGGATAAAGCTATTGGGAGTTCTGTTGCTGACTTTGACAGAGACTTTCTGAAAAACAATTAACCATTCTGCACTTTGATTTACCCCATTAGAATAGAAATTACAAGAACACACTACTTCAGGAGAGGAAGGTGAGGACCTATTATGGGTTATGAAGTATTTTCAGCTCCTAAGGAATCATTAGATTAATGAAAGCAATGAGATGAGTAGCAAGTCCTGATTCATTAAAAGATTAAAAATAATCTTCAGTGGGGGAGGATAAGGTACTCATCAGATATTTGTTCAGTCATGCTGGGAACATAATTTATTCTGCAGCATAGATGGTGTCAAGCCACATTCCCAAATCACGTTACAGACCAGCCAAAACCAAAGGCTATCGCAGAATTCAGGGACAAGGTAAAGCCACAAATCACAGTCCTGTCTGCATTGCAAAACCAAAATGTGTTAGATTCACTGTAATGTCAACTGTCAAGAAGCTAATTTTAGCATAGCTTGACTAATTTGCAGCATGGCTTCTCTCTGTCTGCTTTCACAAGAGTCCATTTAGGGTGATGCTTTTAAGAGATGTTCCATTCATACTGCTTAACACTGCTGTGGTGCTGTTAAGGGCCAGAAGTCTGGTGTAGCCAAACTAGACTAATTTCAGCACTCACACAGCTACTTTTTGATCCACAGTGCTGAATATGGAGCTGACATCTCACACATTTAACAGGACACTGAGGTCTCTGTCCTTTCATGAGTTCACACAACCCACCCACCAGCAGTGGTTCCCTTAGAGAAGAAGGAACGTGGCTGCAGCAATGACCTACACCTTGGGATTAACAACATGAACAGGCCTCTCTGACCAAAAAAGACATATCAGAGGTGTATTTCCTTATAGCAGAGCATCACTCCTACTCTTCCTTTATGAGAGGCCACAGACACTTAGACTTGTCTGCTCCTTGCACTCCAGTATGTCTCACTCTCATACACACAGCCACCTAGATGTATGGCACTGGTTTAATGGTTTGTTCTCTTGACTTACTTCTCCCCTAAGAGAACAAGCCATCAACACCTTTCTGCAGCTGACAGAACTGCCATGGTTATGATCAGCTCTCTAGGTATCTCCTGTCATGAACTCAGACATTTTATTGAAAAAGAATCTAAATAAAACATTATGCTCTTTCTTAAATTTTGAGTTCAACAGGCAAGCTGTCTATATTTAATGGTAACTGCACAGGCAGTTACTGCCATGCCAAAAACTTCAGACATGTTATTCAGAAAACTAGGGCTTGATGTAAATTTTAGAACCTGCATGTCACAGAACTGCATTATGTTCACACCTGTAAACTGGCTAACAAGGTCATCAGCAACAAAAATTCAGGAATTAAACATATTCATGTCCATCACTGTTTGATGAACCCAAGCAGGGAGGCTGCTGAAAAGCCCTTTCTTTAAATTTAGTTGCAACTACCATTTCTCTTCCCACACTACTGACAGTTCAGAGACCCTCAGAATGAAGGGATTACAAAGGGAGGGGAAAAAACCCAACTTGCATCTCACAATTCCATTAAAAGGATCTGTATTATTCCTTTCTCCACTCACAGTTTTAAACTCTCTTGAAGCAGCGGCAGTTTTAACCAGATCTTTCTTGCAGCAGGGAGGTTATACATCTCTCAAATAGTATCAAAGGTGTTACTCCTGTCATTCAACAAATTCAGTATTTTAAAGACAAGAAATTTGCCAGCCCTTAAGTTGCAATAATGTAATTCTAAAAGGTGACAGGCACACATACAAAGCCTTTTTCTTCTTATACAGGAAACGTGTGTAGGAGAACATCCAGGGATATATGTGTAGTATGGTCAGAGAAAGACAAATAGAATGAAAGTTAAAATTATATTTATGAATTCACATTTCTGGATTTCCCAACTTCTGTTTGCATTTTTCAAACCATTTACTATTACAGAAATGATAATAAATCTCAGATGGTGGGGAGGTAAATAACTAGGAAGACATACTCACACCATTTGATTACAAAACACAAAATCCTGGTAGTAAAAAAGGGAAGAAGTAGGAGAGAAACAGAGGAGGTCCCAGCAGCAATACCCCTCACTGCCTTTGAAATAGTAATACTAAGCTTAAAAAAATAAATATTCCATTATTCCTAGCACCTGCTGAGAAAACATTATTCCGTCCACCTTGAGCTGCATGTATCTAATAGCAGAACTTCACTTACTCACTGTTTATCTGATAAAAGATGATCAATAGATTTTGTAATTTTAATACATCTGCAGGCTGCAGTAAACAAATGTAAAAGATCATCTTTGATCTTCATGAAATCTACATTTAAAAACGGTTTTGATAATAGCCATGGAGCACATTTTCATGCTGATATAGCAAAGAGCACATGTGAACTTAGCCATTAAATTAACATAAATATGTCTGTAATGTGATGGATCAAACATTTCTGTTCTCATGAACCTTTCAAATGTGTAAATTAGAACAAATTAGGACTGAGGAAGCTCTCCTTGGCAAACTTTGGCTCCTACAGCCAATCTGAAAAGGTGCATTCCATAAACTCAGCCAACAGTTCCCAAGTAAGGATTTGAGTTCTTACCCCCTTTGCTCTATGCCAAGCCTATGTGGATAGTGTGAATTCTTCTTCTGATTTTCCTGAAGTAATTCAGCAATCAGTTTATAGCTTTTTTTTTTATGTTTTCTCATTTTCATTTCATCTTCTCTCCCCCAGTATATTTTAGGCAGCAATCATCCCCTGCATGAATGCTCAAGTGGGTCATCTTTTATGCGCTACCTACAGATGTTGAAGGGGCAATGTTTTGTCTAGTTATATGTAAACTCCATTCTAAGTACCACTTGGCTTAAGGGCTCTATCTCCAAATATTTCACTTTTTGTTTTTTTTTTTTTCTCAGCTCAAGACCCCAAGACTGAAAGGCTTGGGAAAAAAACCAAACAAACCTGAAGAAGCTTTCAGTCAAACTCATTCCTGTCTGGTTCACACACATGACACAGAAAACAGGTAAGTGCCAGGCATGGAGCATTTTCCAAGCCCCATTACAGGCATTACCCTGGGTAAGCCAAAGCAGGCAGAACAAGAGCTCTGCTGAAATACAACTCCCCTCAGGCGACTTCACTCCTCAGCAGCCCCAGACCAGGGAGTTCAAGACCAAGGTGCTCTGTTTGGTGCCCGAGGCAACAGAGTTCTACAGACACTGAGCAAATAAACTGCAGCCAATCCCCAAAGGAGGGCCTTGCCTTAATGCCTGGTTAATACTTAATGCATAGGGCAAGTCCTCAGCAGCCAGGAGCTACCTGGGAGGAAAGCAGCATGCACGGGTAGGCAGGCAGACGGCTGAGAGCAGAGCTTCAAAATCCACTGAAAAGCAAGAATGACTTCCATTCAAAATATCACGTTTTAATTAGCCTAAATGAGATATTTAAGCATTTCAATCGTCTGGTCTTAGCACAGATGTTCCTGTAGGAGCAAGAGGTCGCTAGAATCATTGGGTTTGTATTTTTGTGATCCCAGAAAGGCTGTCTCTATACAACAATGCTTGGTCGCCAACCAGGCTAAACACCATCACGTTAAGAGCTGTGACAGATGCGTGTGTTGTGTGGAGAGCAATAAGTGTTCTTCAGCTCCTGAGCACATTTCCTAAAGAGCTCCAGATGCTTTGTATGTATAAAATAACACAGACATTATTTTTCCTCTTTATCCCCACCTCAGTAATACTAACAGCACATACATAACTAATCTTTAACTTCTTGTTTCTTTTCAGTTCAATTGAGTCTTGAATTACAAAGGTTTTTTTAAAGAGTGCGAAGGGAAAAAGTTGGCTGTTTTCCAAAGGCAACTAAAGGCTGTCCTGTAAGCAGGACGTGTCACCGTGTGTGTGAATGTAGCAGCAAATAAGATGTTGGCACTATTTTTATTTCCTATATGTAATTCTCTTATTGAATTTCCTATATACATAAAACACTGCTTTGGAGGATCTAAAGGATGCTTGATAGATTTCAGCTTTCAAAACACTGTCATGGAATAGGCAAATAAACCTCTGTGTTGATTAATCAAATTCTAAAGTACCATATAGTCTTCAGGACCACATATGTTAACACTTTCTAAGTGCTATTTGTGTATTGACAACCAGGTTAACCAGTGCACAGTTAACAAAAAAAGCCAACAGTGTGGCCTATTTTGATTAAACTGGAATTGACTGATCCAGTTCCAGTTTATTGGAAAGCCTTCACACATTCCAGTGGATTTCTAAAGGTTGTAGAGTAAATCATCAACCACAAATGAAAGTACAAAACCTGAAATCCTGTATTTCTATTTTCTTGCTTTATCTAAAAACTAGCACTGTTTCACTACAGGGAGAAAGACCATTGAGGATGATTGGAATTGTCAGAATTATCTACAAATCCTTCAAAAAAGATCCCAAAGTTCAAACTGCCCGATTTAAAAATGTTACATTTCATCCATATTGATTTTTCTTAGTATCTTAATAGCTATCTTCCTAATCAGATGGATTAAAAAACTCCAGAAGATACTTTCAAAATAATCAGAACCACAAGAAAACAAGATAATGAGGTGCTAAAGAAAGATGAAAACCTCAAAACAAAACTGCTTTAGGAATTATACATTTTTAAACTGCAGATCTCATTAAAACTGCTTCATATAAGCATTTATACATGCAAATTGACAAATAAATGCTAGATAATGTAACTACTTATAGGCACGCATTTCCTTGTGTACAAGATACCTTCTAACTATGGATGAGGCTGAACCCTACCATGTTTTTATTACAGTGTGACCCTAAAGCTTCAAAAGACATGTAGACTCCACTGAATGAGAAACCTTCTCCTTTCCAAATGGTTGGCATATACTGCAGTCTTTATGGAGGTGGCAGCAGCTCACAAAAATACCACTAAATTGGTTTTCAACTATCTGATAACAGCACCTTTCTTTCAGCACAGATCTTTGTGTGAGCTGCAAAAGTCTGGCTGAGCAGCTGGGTAAATGCACAAGCAGTTTGTCTGAAGTAAAACTCCTGACACCATTGGGCAGCTGCCTAAGCAAGATAGCCAAATTAGTTTTAAATTAGCTATGCTTAAATAAGTGGCACTTACTAAAACACTGACATGAACTAATTAGAAGGGGAAAGTTTGACAGAAATTAATTACCATCCCCACATTACAGTCACAGCACATCTAGAGGTGATGCTGCTTGCCAGATCTTTTTAAATACCTGAAGCCCTCCAGATAATCCTTCTGTTCAGGAAAGGTCAGCAGCACATGTGCTGGGCTTTCTCAGATTGCCTCTGCTGATCAAATTTCATGTTGCTGAATCCCTCAGATCCTTGCATATCTTTAAAATACAGTAGCCACCTTCTAAATCTTCCAGTCCTGTATAATTTCATGTGGTTTCAGCAGTGGCAGAACCATCCATATATAAGCATAGATTATCAGTTCTCATGCTATTGCTATTTTTATATACCCAGACATGAGGGAACAGCCCCACCTCTGTGCAACATTTAGCAGAGAATCTCACACACAGGAACATGCTCAGTGATCCTGGTTGTGCTGGAATACAGCTGCCACTAAAGAGAGCAGAGTTTTTTGCCAGGGTGGATGGGGAAACTCTTAGAGACACATATTCCAGTACTTGACTGCAAAGGATTAAACTGATTCTGTAAAATACTACCAAAAAAATGAGGTTTTAGCAGTTTTTTTCAATAGGTTTGTCAAGTTCATCAAGAACAAATTCTGATGAACCATTGGCTAAGGAATCTTTCTAAACTCCATTAGAATTTCTCACCAAAGGCAGCAAGAGTCTTAGCATGTGGGAGCCCCATTTGAGGTCCTGCTCCAAATAACTCAGAATAAAGAGCTGAACTATTTTTTCCCTCTTCCCAAATGCAGAACACAAATTGTTTGGCGTCTCACAAAAATACTTTAGAAGGGTTTTGATTAATCTAATGGAAAATGGGGGGAGGAAGTATTAAAATATTTCAAAGTTTTGCAGAAAGTTGCTTCCATTTAAGCTGTTTTAAACCTGATATTTGTTCTACTACAGCCATTATGTCTAACAAATAGGTTCAGGATGTAAAAAGAAGAGCAAGAGAGAAAGGGGGAAAACTTGTTAGCTACTTCTTTGCAGCTGAGAAAGATAAAATCAGAGAAAAACACTTTGGAAAAGATGCTACCATAAGATAGGGCTGAAGGTTCATATCTGTAACTTCTTTAAGAGAGTTATAAAAAGCAGGAAAAAAAAAAATTGTCTCAAGCCCGAAAATAAGCAGTGCTGCTTTTCCATCAGGAGAGACATAGCTAACAGCAGCAAAAAATGCATTATAGCGCTGCTGGGTTTTGAGTCAAGTAGTGAAATTAACATCTGAGTTATTAGGAAAAACGAGATTAATTTATCTGCATGAATAGGCAGGAGATGGAAAATAATAGTTCTGCCTATTTCACATTAATACTAGAGAGATCTGAAATTTAAGAGAGAATTCAGAACAAGGTAAATTAAAGTTGCTTCTTCTAGAGAGAACCAATTTTTAAAGAGAATTCTGGGGTTTTTAAACATTTGAGTCAAGGAAAAACACTTGGAGATGTGATCAGAATGAATCACATTTTCGAAATTAAAGAAAAGGCAATTAACGATGCCAGCTGGCACAACATTGAATATTTCATTATATTTTAGCCAAACCACTTTGGAAAAAGAAAATCAAAACTCTTGAGGATCTGTGGTTCTTTCCAAACCTTTGGGAGCAGACCATAATTTTGAAGTTATAAACAGTCTTCATCAGAACTTTAGATTGCATCAAGACAGCCTCAAAAAAATTACTCTAGGGTCTCTTGCAAACTTACTGTATTAAAAAAAAACCAAACAAACAATGGACAATATTGTGCTATTTTCAATTAAAGTAGGAATAATTTTCTGCAGAAAAAGAAATACGGATTGTCAGCAAACTGTACTGAGTCTTATGCGGAAAACAGGGGCCATCTGCCAAAATTGGGGATGGTTCGGGCTTTCAAATGAGGGCATTTTACAGCTCATCGGCAGTGAACCAGATGGAGCAGGATGCAGCTCTGTGCCACGGGAATCAGCACTCCCTGCACTTCTCTGCTCATACAGAACACGGGGTGTGGGTAGTCAAAGCTTCCATCACCTCCCTGCTCCAATAAAAATGAGAATGGGTCCTACTGAAAGTATAATTAAAACTAATTTTATCCAAAGAGATTTAGAAATATTTTTTTCTTTCATTTTTAGATGCGTAATCTGGGAGGGTAAATTCTAGAAAACCTTTCTGGTGTGTATTAGAGGCTCATTTTTAAAAGTAAGTGGAATAGTGTTAGACCTGCTTTAAATCCGGATGGGTTAACCTTGTTCATCTTCTCCGGCTTGCTGGCTATCCTTATGCTCATAGCACATGAATGCTCAGTTTTACATTTAAAAGATCAATAGTTTAAAATTAGGTAACAAGTGATGGGGTGTATTGATTCCCCTTCCCTTCTCCGAAAGGCTTTCTCATTTGCTTTCACTAATTCTCTTTGAGATTACCACCTGCAAATATTTCATTCTTCCACATCACTCTTCAGAGAAACCCCTCAGAAAAATTTAGGCAGAGAATTTACATGTCCTGAAGGAGACTGAAAGCACCAGAAGCCCCTTAGCAATGAAGATGTGACTGATAAATAAGCAGGAAAAAAAATGCAGGTAACAAACAAGCACGAAGTCAAATCCTTCCCTGGTGTAAGCCTCCAGTTAATTATCACATGGGTTACTTTGACTGCATTGCATTTGTATCTCTTCAAATCCCAGACAGACGTTAAGTGCTGAACCAATATTAATAGCAATAACTTTTTTCATTTCCTGAGAACTATGAAAATTAAAAGTAATAACAAAAAAAATCAAACAGAAAAATGTACACTTTCATCACACAGCACTGCTTTCATACACTTCTCTTAAATTTTTTTTTATCACAAATTACCTTAAGAGTTTCTAGTCTATAATGACTTAGACTTTCAGAATGAGTGCCCCTCTGGACACTAACTCAGGTATTTTACCTCTAGGCAATGAATCTTAAAATAACATAAAACAAGAAATGAATTCTGAAATACAGCAGCAAGTTTTTAGAAAGAAATCTGTAGAATTTAAACAGCATTCTTACAAAAATTGTCCAAAGATACTAATTTGCTACATGAGTGACATTTTATGAACGGAGTCTCCTAGTAATTCACAGATTTATTTATTTGCTTCTTAAAAACTGCATTTAGCTAGAGTTTTTTTACAAGATACCAACAATATAGTATTTCTCTCTGTCTGTATTCCATCTTCCTTCCCTTAGAGGATGATTATTAATCCATCTTGTAAGATGTGATCCTATTTTTGCCATGTCCAGAAATGCACCTGCACGGTTGCACAAAGCGCTGCTGAAATTACCTTACTTATATAAAAGCCCAAAGTGATGACATTGTGCAAATTTGCATCATGGAGAGAAAAACCTCCATGAGAAAACATAAAGAGAGGGAGAGAACTCTAAATTCCATTAAGACTTTCTTTTCTGGAATTGGCTTCACATGGCTGGATGGGCAACTACATAAATGGCAACAACACAGAGTGGATAAACAAAGAAATCATTCCTGCTCCCAAAGATTTGATGTGGGGTTCCCTGACTGAAGCTTGCTGATATGCAACTGAAGAAATGACCAAATGTTGTAGTAATTTTATGGCTACACAATATAATACCATAAGCATTACAATTTTTCTTTTCAAAGGTTTAAAATTCTGCTGTATTAATTGTGAGCTGCAAGCTCAAGAATCCAGTTCGTTTTTTTTTTTTTTAAGGAGTAATGAATAACTTTTAGCTATTTCTGAGTGACAAAATGAACATTTGATACCTAGGAATGCACAGTATCCACCATGAGGAAGCTGAGTTTGCTGAGAGTATTTAAAAAGCAACGTTGTCAGACTATACCAAACTCTTGCTTCAGATTGATCTGATCAGAAGTAAAATACTAGATGTTCAGTTTTAGTTTGAGCCGAATTTCTACTTGAACTAATTCAAAAGAAATGCTTTGAAAACAAAGTACCTCATTAGCTTGAGCCCTGCTCCAAAATCCACATGCTCACAAGAAGAGCCTCGATTGGCTCCCACCCATCCAGGGGTCACCACCTGGAGATTTTTCTGTTCTGTTTCCCCCAAGCCTCAGTTTGCAAGGAGATGTACCCCATGAGCAACTGGAGTGAATTTACAACACAGGCTGATGTGTTAAATATTTGGGAAGCATTTTTGTAACTACTTGGCTCTGTTTATTTTACATTTGGCTGTCATGCAGATGACAGCAACTCTCTAAGTGAAATGAATGTAAAACACCCATGCTCTTGGCTGGAACAAACTCATTATGGAATTTGGATGAACAAGGGAAAGGAGGTTTTTAGTTATGTAGGTCTTATTCAATGGTCAGTGTACAATTACATGAAATAAAACAAGCACCCAAATTAGTACTCAGTCATTAATTTCCTGGGTACTACACTTTATGCTATTAGAAAAGTGTTTCAGAACATTACTGTAATGAAAATAATCATTAATTTATTAATTTATTTTCATAATAATTAATTTATTTTCATAATAAAAATTTGAAGGGGTCTTAGGAAAGCTTCTCTAGGTGTTCTCTGGTTTAAAATGTTTCATGTGCTTTTTTCTTTGATGAGGAAACTATTTTTAGTGTTTGCAACCATGAGCGTTGCAGTATGCTATCGCTCCCCCAAAAAGCAACTGCCTTAAAAAAAAATTATAAGTAACAAATCATATAGCTAGTTTGGTCTTTTATTTTCTTCTTGAGCCATGCAGGCTTGCATTTTCAAGGTTAACTTTCTTGTAAAGTTAGAAAACTTTACAAGGAAACTAGAAAAGTTTATTTGTGGTGAAAGTTAATATTTTCACCTAAGACAGCAGCTTAAATTGTAGGTAAATCATATACTGTGAGATTTCCTTAAAAAACAAACAAAACAGCCCACAAGTATTGACTACTGGCCACCCTCTAGATTTATTCAGTGTGTCCTGCTCCTGTTTATTATATAATTTGTTGAAAATTTTCCAACCATTTTCCCTTGTCAGCTTTCATTGAATTCTAATTCAGAATATATTTCACCTCCACATTATCTGAGTTTTGTTATCATTATGGCTTCTCCTTCACTTAAAAATGTAACAAACAGAAAGGAATGGTCTGCTACTCAGAAAGAGTCAGGACAGAGGTGGAGCTTTCACTACAGATAGATCTCACAGAAGAAATAGGCCAGATAGTATGAGGATTTCATCAGCCTCCAAAAGCACAGAAAGATGGAAAGCACCAAACTTGCTGTTCTCATAAGACTTAACAGAAATATAACAAAAGATTGAGAACAAAATGCACAATGGGCTTCCAAAGGTTGATGGTTTATTCCTAGGGAACTTGTAGGACTTAAAATATTTCCAATCTACAAGGCTCAAAAATTGAGGTGGCTTCTATCACTTCAGCAGAACTTGCACAGACGCCAGTGCTTGTGACCTCTGAGGCTGAGGAGCTAGTTGGTTTCTACTTCTATTTTTCATAGTAATATTGGCAAAGGCCTGAAAGAAGTCTGACTTCCACAAAGAGGGATGTACCCACTGTTTGGGGCTGAACACAAGCATTCTGCTGTGTTTCGAGGCCTGTGCGTTTGGGTGAGTTGATCGAAGAGCTGCAAACCAAGCTTTTCATTTGCCTGCTCGTTTTATCTGTTATATATGAAGTTATAAATCAAAGGACAGACTGGAGATAAATGCTTTCATTGCTTTCCTGAAAAAAAGATGATTTGGACTGTCATACTTTAAAAGCTAAAAACACCATGCATTTCTTAAAGGACCAGGGCTTAAGTTAATTAAGAAAACAATATTCAGTCCCAGTCTCAAAATATTACCTTAGACAACATCACAAATCAGAAAAACATGCAAAATTTCAGCTCCTACCAGACTCTGGAATAGCATAAATTGTTCTCTTAACACTGAAAAGAATCAGCAGTGAAACTTAAATTTAGCTGTTGACCAAAGTCAGCAGAAGAGTGAAAAGTCACCAATATGCTTACGAGTTTAACGTGCACAAGAGAAAGTAGATACCTTTAACAGAATACACATTTTAAGTATTTTTAAGAAGTTGCATCTTCCATTCACGCCACCCTGAAAACACCCTCTATTTTCTTGCCAGAATAGCCGATGCATCTTGCATTTCTACTCACAATATAGGCACTGAAATATATGATTAATTGGAAAGGGGGAGGAGGATTCGATGGTTGTCTACAATTCTGCAAAAATGAGTATTTTTTCTTTCTTTTTGAAAGGAAGTTTGGTTAGAATTTGGAAATAGTTAGGAAATAACCCATATGCAAGGAAAAAAAATATATAAAAAATTTACTCATCATGCTAGTCACCAGTCCGTGTGAGCAACATAAAATGGTTGTCAAAAACATTCCTCACATGAACATTCATTTACACACCAAATTCTTGTCCCCTTGAGCTGCCAGTGAACCTTCTTTTTTAACTCCACTTCGGCTTTTTATCCACATTGTCTTACGAAGGCCACATAGAGGAAACATATAAATATATTTTTCAGACAGCTTTCTGCATTTTGTATATCCTTTCCATCTAGTGCACATAAAAAACCAAAAGGAATGCAATCATTAATTTGTTACTTCACTGATTAGGAATTCTGCTTGGAAGGGTTAAGATAGAAAGCACTTACTCTGTAACAAGCATTACAGAATTGAACATAGCACTGCAAGGGCTCAACAAATGTCCCTTTACAAAGGAAGGCTACATTGCCTACATTTTGTTCCATTCTGCCAGTTCATAGGGTTTCTTCCATGAATTATTAATGAATCATTGTGAACAGGCAGGAGAAATAAAAGAAATAAAACATGTAAAAATTAAGCCTTTAAATTTTTTCCCCCTTGGTGTAACAAGAATACAGCTCAGAGAACTTAAGGCAGCGCATAAGGACACGGGGACAGTATTGAAAGAAGTCTGAATTTACTTGTTTGGATTCCTCAGACAAGCTTGTAAACAACTCCTGTTTTACAAATCCTGTCATTTGCAGAGCAGCTAAATCATCTGATGAAAGGGAAGAAAAGAATTAATGCCAAGACCTATTACCTGTCCCTGAATTAAAAAAAAAGGCTCATGGCATCATGGCAACCCAAGGGGCGGAAGACACAGATATGCAGAGCAGAAAAACAGTGTGGAAATGAATTGTACAAGTAACATCTGGTAAAGACAGACATGCTGTAGTTTCCACAGAGTTAGCTAAAAATAGGGCACTGTCCAGTTCCATTTGGCAGACAGTTCTTAGAAAAGTGACTCTGTAAAGTAGTGTTGAACACTGGAGGGCTGATCTTAAACTCTTGCACATACATTTATGCACACATGTGTGGCATGTGTTTGTATAAATCAAAGCATCATCTCGTCAGCCGTAAAAAAAAAACAGGGGCGGCAACTCCACAGTATTGCTCACAGGACTGTTTTATTGCCATCAAAGCCTGTCACACTTCAGAACAAAAGCTGTGTAAACTGTATGAAGGTTTTTGCCATTTTAGTCGTGATATCCAGGTACAAGTCTTTTAATATTCTTGTCTCAACAAACATGATTTACAAAGTCATCTGCTCATAATTAAAATTATTACTTTTCATGGACTTCTCAACAGAGGGATTATAGGAGGTGTTCATCTAGATTTACAGATGTACACTTTTGTGCCTTTGAAGAGGGGAAATAAAGTAAATCAAACCTGTATACATATATGTGTGTATTTAAAACTGTGAGATGCCTTCCCTCTATTTGCTCAAAGGACAAATCTGAGCATTCTGAAATCTGTGGTAAGATGCCAATAAATTCAAAGTTTGCATCAGAATTCATTGCCCATCTCTAGAATTACTTTAAAACATTTTTTTTCCTCATGCCTGACATATTTGCTTCAGAACTCAAAGATCAAAAAGAAAGGCTTTTCGAGCTCCTCAGTGCTAATCTTGGTGGCATCTTTTAACTGTCCTTTTAAAGAATCAGCACAAACTTTCCCTAGTGAAGTGGAATTAACTCCCTGTGAGGAGGTATGCAGCTTACCAAATCTGTACTGAATCTGAGCTTGTTTCATGAAAAAAAATAAAAGTTAATTTCCCTAGAAGTCTGTCTAGAAGTGAACTCTAAGAAAGCTTGAAAGCACTCCAGGCAACAGAAAATCCTTCTTTCTGCTCACAGCTCTGAGCTGAAAAACCCAACTGTTTGGTCTCATTGTCAGACTAAATTCATGACAGATCTTACATTTTTGTTTCTGTCTATTCTGTATCCACAATGTGGCAACAATTCCACAAGTTTTGATTTATTTTTTTTTATTTTACCTACACTCTTTGGCTAAATGCTGCTATACTTCAGATTATTAGAGGTATCCAATCAGAAATACTTCCCCTCAAATCCACAGACAGCCACCTACAAATGGGTGACAACAGTATCCGGTTCAAAATTTGAACCATGTATTCTCTGCAAGTGTGAATACCCCAAGAGCTTTCCACCAGAGACCTCTGCAAGCTGCATTACATATTTTTCAAAGCTTTCTGCTGAAAATGCACTAATAGGAGCCTGAACTACAGACATTGTGTGACAGGTTAAAAAGGAGGAAATGTAAAAAAATGGGTTTGCAGATGGATTTTGACCTAAAGTAACTTCCATACTTTTGTATGCATCTGTGGATACAGAGCAAGGTACAAAATATGAGAAGTATACTTAAGTACAGGATCCTATTTGGGTATCAGGAAGAGACAGAGGCCCCAGGGGTTGAAGGAGGGCAAACACAAATCATGGCCTGCAACAGAGGCCGTAAAATCCCCTCTCAAAACCCTCCTGGAAAGAAAAACCTCACAAATCACCAGGACCAGTTCCACAGCATTAGAAAGCAGCTGCAAACTCTCCTCTCATCCCCAGAAAACTTTCCAATAAAATGTCTGTGCCAGTCACCCAAGCTCCTGAGGATGCTGGGTTTAAGTACAGGCAGGGTGTGCACTGTGGGGGGAAATCTTCAGGAGGATTTGGTTTTAATGCATGCTCAGATGTAGCTTATAGCACATTCAGACCTCGCCTGAGGCCTTTTCCAGATGTAAATGTTGTTGCTCTTTTGATCTACTACGCTCCTAAGAAGTAAATTCCTCCTTCTCAAACTTAACATGACTGGAAAATTTGTACACACCGAAGCTGCTCCGCTGGGTTCCCAAGCAGGGCCGGCCTATGCACCACACGAATAAATAACACAAAGGAAGAAATGGCTTCATTTTGTGCTGTGTGTGGTGGAGAGGAGCATGGAGGCAGGGACGTGAGGGGAAGGGCCCGACCCTTCTGCTCACCATTTGTGCCCCATTTCCCGCCATCAAACCCACAGCCCAACACCATTAGAGGCCTTTCCCATGCAGCTTACTTCAAGTCACTACTTTTCCATCGCTGCTTCAAATCTCCCCTTTTAAATTGCAAGGAAAGCTGCCCAGGTGAGGGCTGAGAGTTTTGTTTAGTTTACTGTTCAGCTGTGGCATCGCTCCAGCAGAAAGGCCCCTCATCCCAGCCTTCCAGAGGGGCTCTTTATTCCAGGCCAGCTCAACACGGCAGGCCCCGCTCCTCCTTCACAGGAGGACAGACACGGCCGAGGTGCTCGCACAGACACCCTCCTGCTACCAAAATGGTGGTGAATCCACCACAGAAACATCGCACCCTTTCTTCCAGAGAGCTTCAGGAGAACTCCTCGCAAACCCAAAGGCCGCCTTTACCTGTGGTTGGGAGCTGTGCCTGCAGGGTAGCAAGGACGGCGATCCTCCTCCACTTCATCTTGCCCGGCCGGCAGTGCTGGGAACGGGAGGCCACGGGAGAGAAGAAGAAGAAGAAGATGAAAAGAGGCTCCTCTACAGGCTGTGCTGCTGTGCGGCCGCCACAGGAAGAGGCTCACCGCCTATGAGGGCTTTTGGAGTCCACCTGCTGGCTTCCTCTGCCTTCACAGCCTCTGAGTGAGGGCTGGGGTTTGCCTTCTTGGTGTTGATGTTTGGGGTTTCCTTTGTTATTCATCCTTTTCCTCTCTGCAAGATGGTTTTCAGTGAGTTGGGTTTTTTTTTTCCCCACTTTGTCTGATGGTTCTTAGACCATCCCCACTCAGCAGCTCCTGGTCTCTGTTTCTGGTATCAAATTTGACTTGACTTCAAAAGGGATGTATGCAACTATTCCCAGTGTGCAGCACAGGGCATAAATAGAAATTTAAAACTGTAAGTTACAGTCACTCTTGAACAATATAGCTGTCTAAACTCATAACAATATAAAACTAATCTTTAACTCCCAATTTGTAAGAAATCTCACATTATCGTACTCTTCATAAATGCAGGCAAATAAAAATTTTCACTTTTTTATTAATAAAAAAAAGTTAATTTTAGACAACTTTGAATTAGGAAAGCTTGAAACCCTAGCTTAGATGAACCCTAAGGCTAAAAGCTCAGCCCCACTCCCATCAAAATACATCTGGCTCAACAGATCACCGAGATTTACAACCGTAACACTAATAATGCACTTAAGGATCAGAGCTTAGGCTGGGAGGAAATAAAAACATCTTAACATATATTTTTTTTTCCTCCTGTTTCTAATTCTTATAAAATAAAGAGGAATGTGTATCCCCAGGAGGTACAGAAACTGGTGATAAAAATTTACCTGAAGTATGGCAGGGTGTGAGTTCCTGTGCACACAAAAAGTAATGCTTAATAGTCTTTTGAAGGCAAAGTAAATTGAAGTTCTTGGAAGAAATTTGTCACCTTGCTGCCTGGAGTAAAAAAGACCAATACATGGATAAAACTGTCTTTTCCTCTAATTGAATAATTATATATTGTGCCAGTCACATTGTGCCAAAAGTACTAGACACCATTAGTAGTGTAGCACCAGGTGTAACAGTGCAGCATACCCTTCTGTGATACCCAGGCTGTGCTGCTGAGCCTCTGCTCTCTCCCAGCCCAGGGGAGGGTTTTCTTTGTGGCTCTTCTACCCCAAAAACTCCAAGGAAAGGCTGGAGATGGGCTCTGACACCACCAAGCAGAAAGCAGAGCACAGCCCAGGAGAGCTGCCATGCACTGAACCTGAAAGAGGTGTCATTAGTCCCAGAAATGGCTGTGCTCTGGTACATGTTCTATATTCCAATGCAAGCTGGATACAGCCCTTTCTGGCCACTTCTCTGTGTGACAGAAGATTGGCTGAAACAAGGCATTAGTGAGCAGAAAAAGACCCCGTTCTCACTGCTGGCTGCTTCAATCTCACTGATGCCTTATCCAAAAGCTGAAATATCATCCTAGTTATTGATATTTTTGGGTAACGGTGTTTCCAGAGAAGCAGATGGCACTTCTCATCACTATTCCACTGACCCCTGTCTCCTCCTGTTATTGATCATAGCTTCTCCCTCCGGCAGAAAGCCAGCAAATTATCACTTTGAATAAAGAGTTGAGGCCAAAGGTAAGGAAAAGAAATGAAGAGCTGTGTAAGAAAGGGAGATTAATGGCAACAGTAGGCACACTGGGAGAACAGCAGTTGAGCCAGTGTGTTTTGATGTCTAGATAGGGAAAGGTCAGAGAAATTGAGTATATGGACTTCATTTGGAAGTGTGGGTAGAGTGAGAAAAAGGCTTTGCATGACAGTGCCCCTAGAAATTCTCACCTCCCCATCCCTCAGCTTTTGAACTAAGGCAAGCTTATCATTATCCAAATATAATCAAACTATACAGAAGAGCACTCGTGCTTGTATTACAAGTTATTCTCAAAACAAGCATGGCATGGGAGAGATGCAAATCACATGCAGCCAAGCAGGACAGGAAAAGATAAAGGGGAAGAGGTCTCCTCTCTAAGAAAAAGCTTTTCACTGTTCATAAGGCTTACAATTCTATCATGAGGAATGATTTGCTTAGAGTGCCACTTTCTTTTCAGCCTTTCCAGTTTTTGCATCTCTAGGAGCTACACAGCACTGTAAAAACTTCAGCACCTCCTGCCCACATTGTGCATTGGCCAATCTTGCAAATGCATTTCTACCAGCAGTTTAAACCATAGTGATGTTTCAGTTTACTCACTTCAGTCAGACTGTAAGGACTTTGTTAACCCTGGACTAGAAATGAATGCCAAACCTCGTTCAGCTGAACCAGCAGCATTTTTTCTCAATACAGACAAGGCCACACTGGAAATATAAAACCCTTCCTGCTGTGTTAAGAAAAGCTCTCAGCTAAACTTGACTCTTCATCTAAACATATGGGTGGAGAAAAGTACGATTTCAAGAATTACCTGCACTGGGAAGACTGCAATATTTGATCTGTGGTTTGTGAAACAGAATGGGTCAGGGAACTGAAGTGGTCCCCAAGCACAACTCAATGTGTTTAATGCTAGTTAAGGTGCAGCTCATTATCCGTAAGGATAAGATCTTTCGTAAAATAGTCAAGGCATACATTCAACTGGTTCTGTGCATCCATAAGCCATCCTTTCTCTGGACACAAAAAATCCTGGAACAGCTCTAATGCAAGGGGCTGATTCATTCCCAGAAGCATTCCCTTTTCACGCTTACTGGTTATGCTTTGACTGTACTATAAAAAAAAAAGCAGCAGGGTTTGCAGTTTTAACAGGAAATAAATGAAAACTAAAAAAAAAAAAAAACAACAAACCCACACCACAGTCAAGCTGAGGATTAAAAAAATATATAACTACACACTGCCCTCTGGCTCCTGTATTGCTACCACAGAGATATGCCTGTAATCATCACCGCAGACTGCTGGGATTGAGAACAGGTCGGTTATCAGGAGCTCTCCTAAGCCTGTTTGATACAGTTAGCACTCACAGGCAAAATTAGTTCCTACATCACCTGATGGAGGAGCTGGCCGAGTTTAGAGACGTGAGAATCCAGACAGACTGCAGAGCCTTGCCCCTGGTCCGGCAGGGAGCGACGCTTGCAGTGCCGTAATTAACTCAACAAGTATTAAAAATATTTCTGGAGATGTTCACACAAAGATAATGGGTGTTAAAAAAAGCAACAATTTTCACTGGTGAGCAAGCTGTAGCCTCCAGCCAGGTATGCCATTCAGACTAATACACTGAAAAGAAATGGTCTGCTGTTTATTGCGTGTAAGCCCACAATTTTTATTGATAAAAATGTTGCAGACTGACAGTCCTACACTGCTTCACTGCATCTCAATGCACTGTAATGCCTTACAGTGCAGCTTCGATTTGCTATAATTGGGTTCAACTGTGCTAATCCCCTTGGAATGCAGCAATTAATACTTATTTAGTGGTAATGGCTGCATTCCAAGAGGATTAGTCCCTGCCCTGCCCTTTTGCCAGCAAATGGAGTGCTGGAAAGAAGACAGTGCCTAACTATAGGTCTTGCTTTGCAGCTCCCAACATGGAGACAGAGGAGTTGCTCTTGCTACAACTGCTCCCCTTTGTGTATGAAAATATTACTTTTCCAAGGAAAACTCGCCTCACCATCACTGCTCTTTGCAGCTGTGTTGAGTAAATAGAAACCCTGACAGGTGCAACAAGAAAAAAATAAACCCCAAACATAAAAAGGGACACCTGTGCAGGATCACAAAGACAAATACAGCCAGGAGTGCATGTTTCCTATAGGAGATTATAGACAGGCCTTGATGCAATTCCAAAACATATTTCTATTCATTATTTCAGGGATTTTTGTGACTGGCAGTTTCCTGTTCCTGCTATGGTCTTAAAATCTTCAGTGCAACAGGGGTTGTGAAAACCTATAAAGGAGTTGTTAGGAGAAAGTTAAAATACATCCTCTTTGAATGCTCAATTTTGAGACTACTGAATCTGTAATATCCAATTTTTCCGTCCCTAGTGATGCTTTTATGATCTGCTCTGGATTTTGTTGTTGTTAATGCACTCAAGAGACCATGGCTTGTCATATTTTAAGGAGGAGGAACAGTGCTTCTTTTCTTTTAGGCTACTCAAACTACTCTCTCTGGCATCATCAACAACCCTGTTAATTGCAGGTGAATTTCCCCCATTACATTGCATCACACGTAGAAAAGTTCTGTGACTTTATCACTACACACATTCTTGAAACACTCTTTTTAATTATAAAACACCTTCAGTATTGCAGCATTACAGCATGGCTGTACAAAAATCAGGTTATGCTTTTTATAAATATAAAAATATTGTGAAGCCACATTTTAAGGTCTGTGACAAGCATCCTCTTTTCCTTTCTTCTCCTCCCCTCTTTATCCCTAACTCACCTGTTCTGCATTTTTCAAATGCTCACCTGAGGAAAAAATTAAAGTAACTGAAATTCATTTAAGCATTTAAAACAAAACAAATATTCAATTCATGCTTGATTAGGCAACTGTTTTTTCTCTAAAGGACAAGAAATTAGTGTGCAATGTTCTTATATAATGCAGCGTTTGTGCAACTATTTCTCTTATCTCTAAACAATTGCCACCTTTCAATCTAGAAAGTTACTTGTTAACACTGGAAGATGTTTAACAGGTTCCATTGGCATTAAAACATTACTGAAACACAAATTATCTTCAATGTTTTCACAAAAGTACACACGCTTAGAAATGCAATTACACACTACTCCTTGACACTCTCTCCCCCTTTGCACACACACCCACCCTCTGGTTTTGTCAAATTACTCTGTGACTGTAGTAACTACAGATTTATTTTAAAAACCTTAAAATTAATTACTCACAGATGAAAACCAAGTCATCTTGTTCTTCAAATTAAGCATTCCTGTCATCTAAGGGTATCAAGATGAGTTACAAGTATTTTACACGGGTGCTGCAAACTGGTATCTACATTTTCACAGGTAAGGGGAAGGGAAAAGTAAAGATGCAAAGTAAATTCACAATCTGAGTCCTTGGCAGTAGCAAAAACAATTTGAAATAGTTCCAGACCTGTGTGGATACACTGACAATACTATTGAGGTCAAGGGAGAGATTCTCCTGTTTCAACAAGACCCACAGCAGCTGTTGGGACCACCACCAGAAACATGGCACCTCTTTTGTTTAAACTGGAGAAATTCTATGCAAAACTAAGCCTGGAAGCTGCATGAATCAGAAGCAAATAGTAATGTGGAAATTTTAAGGCTTTTCAATGTAATATATTAAGAAGTAGAGGAAGAAAATAATTCTTATCATCATTACAGCTATCAGGTTCTTTGATTAAAGCCTGACATCCTCTACAGAATTACCCCTTCTGGTACTAATGCATACCTGGTCACACTCAACCAAAATACTCCAGCTCTACAATTAGCACAATTAATGAAAGTCAAATTTTCAAAACATGACTTTTGTACCTTTAATATACATGAACTGGGGCTTGTTTCCTCTCCCCAGTTGTCATGACATTTATAGGAGCTTGGTAGCTTTGAGGTCAGACTTCACATTTCAAATCTGAATCCAACACAAAGTAAAAACAAATCTGACAAATGCAAGTACCCAGAAATGTTACCTAAGCTTTGTTTCCACAGAAAGAACATTGACCACTATACCCAGAATGAATAAGTCTTACAGCCTAATCTTCTTATACACCAATTCAACTTAGAAACGGAGGAAGCCTCTAGGCACAGAAGTTCTTAAGCCAAAAAGCCCTGGGAGCAACTGCAAGAGGCTTGCATGAGAAACTCATGGGCTGAGCTTCCCCCCCAGAGAAAATACAATTATTGGAGAGGACCAAGCAAAGGAGCTGGCAGGGAAGACAGGCTCAACCCCAAAACTAGCAGTCCCACAGTACCTGAACAAGAACAGAGGCTGGGTGACAGCAACCAGGGTCAACTACACTCAAGTTGGACTTGAGGCCAAGACAGCAGGACTGAGCAAGCAACAAGAGCCTGAGCTCTAACACAGCCTTCATGGAAAAAGGGGAAGCTTCAGGCTTTTCCCAGCTCTGCCTCATCACCCAAATATTGCAAATCATCTGGGCAGCCCAAACCACTGGAGAGCAGCCTGGGAGCACTTGAAGAACCCAAGATTAATTAGCTGTTGGAAATTACAAATCAGAGTCGAGTGGTTTAATTCAGCTCACGATAAGCCTTAGCCAAAGCATGGTCATGTTAATGAACCCCCCTTTCTCTGGATTTGACAGAAATATACAGTGTCGAGTCTGGAGCTGGCTGCTCCAGCTGATGTTCCATAGCATTCTATACTTGTCTCCATTTCCTTTACTAGAGTTACTTAATTTAAAAACCTTTAAATCATTTTCATGGATATTACTTCTGAGCTCTCCGTAGCACAAAATGATTACAAAACACAAAAAAATGATGAATGCTCCCTTTTTTTGCAGCCAGCAGGCTGCTGTGTTTATGGAGGGAAGCATTCATAATGTAAAGCACCGTAGAAAAAGAATTTGTTCGTATTATGCCTCCGTCGTTTGCTTTTCCAGCATCTTTGAGTTATGATGAATTCAATAACCACTTTTAAGTATTAAACATTTAACACTCCAGCCGAATGTAAGTCTGTGGCACCCTCTTGTGTTCAGCAACAATATATCAGTTTATTGGATTTTTATCTCGATTCAATTTTTTGTTTTTATTTCGATTTCAATTTTGGTTTTGCTCAGGAAAAACCTTTTGATAACAAATTCATCAATTAAGTTACGATTAACACCTTTTGTGTTAGTCTGATACTCTGACTGACCTATCTATTTTATTGTGAAGATCACAGGCACAATATTAAACAGCTAAGAAATTAATTCCTGAGACAACTGAAAAGAAAAAAGGATTAAATGAATACCTGAAATATTTGAGATCTATTGTGTAATGATGTTGTGTGATGCAAGAGCCTACAGGGCACAAGTCCTACATTTAAAAATCAAGAAAGAATTTGAAAATCAAGAAGTAGAAACACAAACATGTCAATAAGTGAGATCAATAGAAGGAAGAACATGAAGTAGGAAGTAGAAGGAAGAACATGACAAGTTGTGATGACTCTTACCAGATTCTCAGCTAACAAAACATCCTGTGGCTTAGTGGGATGGCTGCATTTATCCTGTGTCAGATTCCCATGTGTGCAGGTACCTCCCAGGTATGGAGGCTGACTTCACTGCTGTTGAGAATATGCTCAGGTACTTCAAGCATGCCCTGGGAGAGGATACACACAGAAATCAAAACACTGATTCATTGCTTACAGCTGTATCAATTGATTATACTCACCCTCTTCTGTTCTAAGCCACAGCATTAGTCCTGGATAGCAGGAAGAAAGGAAACATGCTCACAAAGGAATTCCTGAATGAGCTGAACGGAATGAAGGTGAGCACAGGGAAAAGAGGGGAGGAAAAATAGGACCAGCTGATGACTTTCTTGGGTTGGTGATATAAACATTTACACCCTATTATCAAGGGAGAGGACTGATAACCTGAACTGCTTTACATTACACTACTAGGTATGAAACACACCAAGAAGCATTCAGTGAGATGCAAAGATACAACTCCAGAGTTCTTATCTAATTGACCCTCAAATCCAGGTCTGTACATGCAGCTTAACCAGCCTACTGTTCACAATTTTCCCAAAGAAACAGCTGGTTGGGGTCCTCCCAGATTTCAAAGGTGAAGAGATTTGGATGATCTACAATTGTTGTAGTAGTATTACAAAACTGTTTTAAGATCTTACTGTTACCAAAAAAAGGCAAAGATTTTGCCTTCCACTTCCAAAGAGAAAATATTTGGGAATTGATAGTAAAAGGAGAAGAAAAACAGAAACAAAGCTATACCTATTCTGCACCAAACCCTCAAGTCAAAGCAATAGTTTTGAAGGTGCTGTACTGGTTTTGGCTGGGATGGAGATTTGGGGTTTGTGGTTGGGGTTTTTTTTCTTAGCTTGCATAGGGCTGTGTTTTGAATTTGTGCTGAAAACAGCCTTGACAACACACCAATATTACTGTTGTATTCTACAGCACATTCAATATCAAAACCTTTCCTGCTTTTCACTTTGCCCTACCAGTGAGGAATCTGCAGAAGCAGACGGCAGAAGAAGGAAGTTGGGCATGTGTGGAATGATGGCATTTCTCTTTCCAATTTTCCATTTCACAGCATAAGATGCAGGAAAGCATGTGAAATACAAAGACAGGATTTAATCCAAGGAGGGGAAGGCATGTGTAAGTAGGGACATTTCCCCATAAATTCTAGCAAGAATGAAAGACATCAGAGAAACAGTAAAACAAGAACACTGAAAAAGAGAGTGCTTGTATGAAAGACAGTAGGAGGGAGAGAATAATTCTTGGACATGTAATGAAGAATGCTTGACACCACTTGTCAAAAAAATATTTTAATTTTTAAAAAAAGCCCAGCATCATCAGTCTCACACATCAAAAGTTACAGGGTTATAAGTAATGCATTCAAGTGTCCTCACAGAAAGGACTGAGTGCATAACAGAGATGCATTTGAGTTTTCACAACTGTAATACCTTATATAAAAATATTTTTCAATTTCACATGAAATATCAATGTTACCTATTCAACATAAATTGTTTCTATACTATAAGTTTTTTTGATCCTAAATTAGTTTTAAAATAGTAGAACAGAACAATACCAAGTACCTTCCTTCCCCTTGTGAAGAAAGAACTCTTAATAAGTTACATAAAATATACTTCCACAAGTCATCCCAGTATTTGAGAAAAGGAGTGATATAACAGCAACATTAAGACACAACAATTTTACATGACATATCCCACTGTTCTATATATCAACCTCCTCTAAGGAGTCTAAATTCTTTACTCTGTGTCAACTAGGTAACATTTGCTCACTGTAAAATCAACCTAGTCCTTCATAAACATTTTTTAGTGTTTGTGAACTTAGCACACAGCAGATTGGAGAGGATATTAAAAAGGTGGTTTTTTGTGGTTGGGTGCAACTTACTTTAACACAGAATTAGTTAAGCACACCTTTCATTAATTTTCAGTCTCTACAAATCATTAAACATTTATGTCATACTGTATTGCTTCTTTTTCACTTCTGGGTTTACTCATCCAAAATTGCTGTGTAAGGCTTCCAGACCCCAAAATCTGCTCAGTTCTGCTGTTGAGGGTAATAAAAGCTGATAAATTGCCATTTGACCACTCTAATAAAGCTGAGTATTTCAGAATCTCAATTAGAAAACATTTATCCTTCACAACATTGTAAATTCTCACTGAATTTACAAGACACTAGTCTTCTTAAGTCAGATATTTTAGGTACTAGTGATCTGCTTCTATTACAGAGTCAGGGCACATAATCAGCTGAGGAATTACCAAGAACTTATCCTGAGTTATAGGTACAGCTGGCATGAACACAACTGTATTCGACAGCACATTCAATAAAACAGAAAAGTGGCTCAAACAAGTGAGTTTCTCAGCATGCAAAGAAAATTCTTAACAGGATTTGGGAACTCAGCACATCATTTGCCACTGTAATACAGGCACTGCTTTCCATTTCATCAGCTGAGCCATCCTGTAGAACTTCACCATAAAATTCTAAACTAAACTGGTATTAAAAATAAAATAAATTGGAAAGTGCTCAGAAACATTATTTAACTAAGGCACTGAAAGCTTTAGAACTGGACTAATCCTTTAGATTCCAGTAAACACAACATTTCTGAATGCACCATGTCAAATTCGCATCTAGTGAATAAAATTTAGTTATTGCTTATGCACAAAAATTTTTCAGTGACGTGATTCAAGTTAGTGAGAAGTTAAATCTGTTTCATAAGAGTAATACATGTTCATTAACAATGCAAGGTGTTTGATTTATTGTATTATTATTTCAGCTCTACATTACATAGAAAAAACAAATCTTTCATGAAACAGCCAAAGTAATTCATTTCCATATCAGCATCACCAAGGGTCTTCTTCCACCTACAAGGAGTAAGAATAAGAGTGAAATTAATGCATAATTCATGTTGACTGTGCTAAAATATATTTGAAAGTTTTGAAGACTTGGTTTTATGTAGACAACAGAACACAATTTCTCTATACTTCAATATCACAAGGACAGATTCAACAATTTTCTTTTGGAAGTATCAGCAATATTGCTGCAATCCCATTAGTACAGCTTAACAAATGCTGAAGAGTCTCGCTGCTATTAATTATTGGACTAAAGCATCATCTATCTTGCAATTAATTCAAACAGAGGACAGTAACCATGCCAATTTTACAGGAGCCACTCCTCCCTGTTAACAGCAAGAAGTTTTACAAGTGTGAAATATAATGAGAGTTAGCCATGAAAAACTTCAGTACTTACTAAGGCTTGGCACTGTAGTACTCTTCTGGTGTCACAATTTTCAATCCACCAAAGTAGTCCAGGACCCAAATATTGGTGATGTTGAATTTGGCAAAGAACCAATTATGATCCTTGGGCCAACTTTCCATTTCAGGGTGGCGACTGAATAATGCTTTTTTTGCTAAGCCTGCTTCTGTATCATTCACCTAAACAAAAACCAGGAAAATGTTACAATATCATGTAAAGATGAGTTTTAGCTAAAAAAACACTGCTGACTGCAGTGCTTTTTTTAGTTCAGCCATGTCTTGTCTCAGGGGACTCATTACTGTGGCTGAGTCTGCTCATCTTCAGTGTGGTGTGCAACTGTGTGAGACGGGATTTCAACATTCAGTCAGAAGGCTGCTTTCAAGTTAGCACGAGCAAGAAAATACTTCATCAACGGAAAAACAAATCTCTAAACAAATCACAAAACAGAGAAGTATGGATTCTAAGTGAATTACTATAATGTGATGTCTGAGGTGTAATTTTACCTCCTCTGCACCTGCTCTTTCAAACTGACAGAAACAGATCCAACTGTGCCCAGACATCTGCAAATACACACTCACACACAAATAGGATGGTATAACAGATTCTACAGAGAAGGGAAGCTGAAAAGTGTGATGGTACTTAATATACAATGTGCATATGTTCAAGGGTTAAAGCAACAATTTAGAGCTCTGGGTAAGGTACAAGAAGAACCACCTAAATAAAATCAACTCCATTATTAACGAGAAACTCAGGAAAGCAACTAAAATATTGCTGAGTGCAATGTACAAATATTAGAGCTGTGAAAACACCAAATAAGAATTGAGACTATCAAGTCAGAGAGAGTAGTGATGACTAGTCCTCATCCTCAATCATTATCCCCAATAATGGGATTAGGATCTTCAATGAATAACACATGCAGTTCTCAATTCCTCCTATGAGATACCAAAGTGGTGGTGCACAAAAGAACACTGCCCTGGCAGCAGCACCACCAGATCACACAATGCACGCTTTTTGTCTATAATACCTGCAGCTTTGTAGCTCAGGTTAGTATTTATTTCTACAGAGTTTCAGAAGCAGGCATGCCACACTGCTTGAACCAAAGAATTTAACTGAGCAAGAGAAATGTGAATGAAGTATGACGGTTTTTCCAAAATAATGGCCTCAGACTTCTTACTTTCAGAACACATTGTCAGGAATGAGGAAGATTTCCTGCATTATTGTCCGTGAAAGCTCCTTGCTAAAGGCATGTCAACAAAGCTCCTGCAAAAATCAAGGGTTAAGGTTTTCTTTCCTCACACAAACCATGAGCTGGCCTTAGGCTATCACAGCATATGTCAGAACATGTCAGCATATGCTTCTGCACAGAATTTCTCACCTTTCTCATCTCCCTCCACTGTAACACAAATCTGTATTTGATGCACACAACCTTGCCCAGTGTCAGCTTTCAGCTGCTTACCTTTACAATGCTCCCAACGAAGATTATGTGGGCACAGAGGGGGTTCTGTGGATCATATCTGTGCTTCCTGCAGTAAGGAGTCTGTGCCAAGGACACAGTCAAAGAGGCATTTGAATTGACCTGAAATGCAAGAAGTAAGATAAAGAGATTTATGCTTACTTTTCTTATTTGAAAAACACATCATACCCACCACATTTTCAGCTCTTGGTACTTTATTGAGTTTTTGGTACTTTATTCAGCTCAGTAATACTGGCAAAAAGAACAGAGCTGTCATCACCTTTTCCTAACTACATGTGAAAGGCTCCTTGGGCAAGCTCTGAATCTGAAATAAAGCCCAGTTCAGAGGTGTGCTGAGTTTGTTAACATAAAATGCACACATCACAGAACAATACTCCTTAAAACTCTGAATTCAGCCAACCTACTTCACAAACAAATTATGATATATTGCAGTTTACAGACACAAAGGACAGTACAGAGCACAAGGACATACAGTGAACTTCATCAGGTTAGTTCTGGTGGAAGGGTTGAGTGTTACTGAGAAGGCAACCAACTGCGCTTCACAACTGTTGGTAAAATTACTTAGAACAAAAACAAACACCTCTTCAAAACACCCTCCTGGCTCCCCCAAACAGCTCTTTTGACACTTAAAGTGAATTTTAGAAGTTAGGTTTTAAAAAAATTCGGAGTATTTAAGCAAAACACCTAACTTGAAGAATTAAAGAACCTGTATCTGATTGGTTTCTCTGAAACCTAATTTTGTGACCATGGCTTGAAAAGCATTGGTGCCAAACAGGACTGCAAAATGCCACGTACTAAGGGTCACTATCTCCTAGTAAGGGAAGTTCCCCTGCTTTGAGAAGTTTCATTAGAAGGGCTCATGTCCAAGAGAAACCCTCCAAAGTCACTTGAACCCTAGAGAGAGCACCGGTGACCTCATGAAACAAGCAACCACTTGAGAGATAGGAAGTTGCTTAACTCCCAAAAAGCTGACTCATGATTATTCAGCACCCTCTCCCTTGCCCCTATCACATGTCAAGAGTTACTGCCCTGAAGCAGCAAAATAAGGACCTGTTGAGGAACCTTCTGAAGGAAATATTCATTACCGGTTTATACCATGGGTTTTATGTTATTCTGAAAGCAAACATCTTCATCTGGGATGGAAAGAAAGGTAAATTAATCTCTCTACAGTACTTAGATACATAATTAAACTATTTTAAGGTAACAAACTAAAACCTGACAGGGAACAAACAAAAAATGATAAAACAGTGGTAATTTTTCAGACTGTTTTGTGTTTACTAATATTGTAACAGATACTAAAACAAACAACCAAATCTAATAAATGAGGCATACAACTGCTATTTAATCAAGTTTTTAGCGAACTCTTGGCCACAAAAGGTCAGGGACAAGGCAAATTACAGACTCAGAGTCTCAGCATGCCAACGCTGCCTTTCCATGTGTGCTTCCCTGTACAGTAAGCTCCAAAGATTTAATAACTATTCCTTTAGCAGGCTCAGTAAGACTTCTCTTTGCTTAGGTCCTACACTGACAAGTTGCAGTCCTTTTGACTTTTTTTTGTGTGATATTTTCTCCGTTCAAGTATTCCGTGGTGTCTCGCTGCTTTGTTCAGTGCTTTTGGAAGCTGCAGACACTTCCTCTGCCTGGTGCTGCCCTTTCATTCTCAAGGCCACGACCAGCAGGAACTTTTCAGGAGAGCTCCTGTCACCACAGACAGCACTGCTGGTGCTCAGCTGCTCAAAGGCTGATTATAATAACTGTCAATATAATAATTGATCAAATAATTGTCCCCAGGGCTGACCAACCGGATGACATCCATGGAACAGCCAACAACTAAAACACAGGCGAGGAAGAATTTTGCACTGAGGGTGGCAGTGCACTGGAGCAGCTGCTCAGGGAGGCCGTGGAGTCTCCCTCTCTGGAGAGCCCTACCTGGCCATGTTCCTGTGTCACCTGCTCGAGGTGACCCTGCCGTGGCAGGGGGGTGGGCTGAGCTCCCTTCCAGCCCCAGCAATTCCGCGTCTCTGCGAACCAGCGCTGGCGCACTAACCTGGCACTCACCGCTTGCTGGTGAGAGCAGGCCTGACTGAGCTGGCTGCTTCCCTGAGTGCCCTTCGTGGGGTCACCTCACACCCGCCGTGCCAGCGCAGTGCCACCGCCCTCCCGCTCACCTCCAGGTCCTGCACGGAGATCTCCATGTCGGTCAGGTACAGATAGGGGACGCCGCTGCCGCCGCAGGGCCCGGGCGGACCGTCGCTGAGGGAGAAGATGTTGGCGAAGGGGCGGCCGCGCAGCCCCTCCTGCGCCGACAGCGTGGCCAGCGCGCCCCAGTCGCAGCTGTGCAGGACGTAGCGCGCCATGCGCGCCGCCTCCTCGGGCGGCGGGATGGCCGCGACGGCCGCCAGCAGCAACCCCGATGCGGCGCACAGGAGGAGCGGCAGCCGCGCCATCGCTCCCCGCACAGCCGCGAACCGGGACATCTCACCCCGCCCGGCGCCGACCACCGACTGCCGGGCCCACCCGTACCGCCCCCGCACCGCCCCCGAACTGCGCCAGGAGGGGCGGAGCCTCGCCGTGCTTTACCAATGGGGGCAGCGCTTTCCCGCCCCCCGAGCCAATGAGCGACAACCTCAGGAGTGAGGAGTCACACCCCCATTTCCAGCCAATAGGCTTGCGAGATCCGCGCACCTCAGCCAATGAGAGCTGCTGGGGGCGGATCAATGTGCGCAGCCGTTGTAAACAACCCAGAGAGCACGGCCTGGGAAGGGGCGGAGTCACCGGCAGCCCGACAGCCAATGGGAGCCCTGCTCTGCGTCACCGAATTGATGGAAAAGACCCCAAAATCTCCGAGTCCAAGCTGTGACCCAGCACCGCCGAGTGACACGGACCATGGCACCGAGCGACACAGCCAGCCTTTCCTTCAACACCTCCCGGGGGCGGTGACTCCAACGCCTCCAGTGAGCAGCCCATTCCAATATCTAATCACCCTTTCTGTGAAGAAATTCCTCTGAAGAAATCCCTGAGTGTCCAACCTGACCCTCCCCTGGCACAGCTTGAGGCCGTGTCCTCTCATCCCGTCGCTCGTTCCCTGGGAGCAGAGGCCAAGCCCCGCTGGCTACACCCTCCTTTCAGGGAGTTGCAGAGAGCAGTAAGGTGTCCCCTGAGCCTCCTTCTCCAGACTAAACACCCCCAGCTCCCTCAGTGGCTTCTCATAATCCCTGTGCTCCAGACCCTTCCCTGGACTCGCTCCAGCACCTCAATGGCTTTTCCAAGTGAGGGGCCCAGAACCGAACACAGCATTCGAGGTGGGGCCTCACCAGTGCCGAGTACCGAGGGACCATCCCTGCCCTGCTCCTCTGGCCACGCTATTCATGATAGTGGCCATTGTTGGCCTTGTCGGACCTCACCGCGCTGGCCCCGGCCCACAGAATTCCCTGCCAGCCCCGTTTCCCTGGAGCGCCCGGCGGGGGAAGAAGGGAAGGCGGTGGCCGCGCTCCCGCTGGCCTGAGGGGGGCGATGGCGGGACGCGGCTCCGGCGATGTCCCCGCCATGTCCCGGGGATGTCCCCGCCGTGTCCCAGGGATGTCCCCGCGAAGTCTCGGGGATGTCCCGGGGATGTCCAGGGGATGTTCCAGCGGCTCCTGACTGTTTGGAGCCAGTCTCCCCTCCAGCACTCCGGAGCCGGCCCGTTCTGGGGGGTCTGAGTGACACAGGACAGGCCACGGCCCGGTCCCCTGGCATCGCCCCTGCCTTGTGTGCCCGGAGAAGTCCATCACATCCTGGAAGTGCCCCAAAACCGCGTGGATATGGCATTTGAGGGCATGCTTTAATGATGAGCACGGCGTGCTGCGTTAAGAGGTGGACTCGGTGATCCTAAAATTCTTTCCCAACCATAATGATTCTGTCGTTCAGCAGTCCAAGGGCCTCTATCCCTGCCCACTGCTGAATCAGTCTCAAAGGTTCTTTGCTACCACAGGTGTTGGGGGCCCAGCCTGCCCTTGGGAAAACCTTATCCTTTAATCACAGCAGCAGGGACTATCTGTTTTGGGCCACAAAGCCCACAGAGTGACTAGGCAGAGCTCAGCTGTTACCTCTTGCACACTGCAGGGTGTATGTCAGAGCCCTTGCCTCTACAAGACTTGGTTTTGTTAGTTGAACACCATTGGAAGGCTCTTCCAATCATTACCTACCCAAATAAACACTGAGCTAGCTTATTTTATCAATCACTTGGTGCTCAATAACCTTATAAAGATTTGTATAGAGAGATGCACTAAACTGAAGAAATACTGAGACTTGATTCAACTTGGCGTAAAAAATGGTGGATTTTCGTATTTCCACCTGGATCCAAAATCCAGTATGTTCACACTATGTAAATAGCAATGTAGCACTGAGAAAGCCAAATTAACTTGCCCTGTGACCAACAACTGCCCCAGGTGCCCCATAGCACCCACAGCTTATAGCAGGCCAGATGGATCATCCTGTTGAGCTGAACTCAGCAAGGAAAACACACTACCTGTCCATCCCCTACTATTTATCTGCTGCCCTGTACAGGCAGAACAAAAATAATTTTTCCTCCAGTATTCCCCTTGTCTGCAGAGCATGAGCAGAGATCCCTGCCTCCTCTCCAGTACACATGGAGACTTCTGCTGCTGCCTTCTTCTGGAGATGCTCAGGAGAAACTGAAATTTTTTGTAGAAAAAAAAAAATAAAAAGGAAAAAAAGGATGCTCTAAACCCCTGATGTGCAGCCACCAGGCTCTCTCACTTCCTCAGTTAGATCTCAGAGAAAGGAGAAGGATTCTCTCTGTTGTCCTCCAGTGTTGCTCAGGGGCTCTCAGCATCCTTGCATAACAGGGTCAAGAAAGTATTGCTAGGCATTACTAGTTCTCCTTTTCAAATCATGTGCTTCATTGCATTTAAAAAACAGTAAATAGACAGTAATATCTCACCATAAGTGGAGCCAAGTTTACTTCCTCCAAGGCTGAGTTCATGGAACAATCTTAATTTCAGTGCATTTTATATGTGATGGGCTTCAGGCTGTGTCTCTGGAGAAGATGTATTTTAGTCAGAAAGCGGGCAAGGTCTCCATCCTGGCTTGTGTCATGTTTTGCCTGCCCTCTTCAGAGCTGGTTTTGCCTGATCCAGCTCTCTCTGTTGCCAGCCTGGGCTGGGCTCGGTTTCTCCTCAGACACAGCCTAGCTGTGCTCTGGTCCAGGCTTCCTGTCTAGCTCATGCAGTCTCTCCATGAACAGAGACTTTTCTGTGTCCAGATAACACTCAGGGGCTGTGCAGTCTCACTGTGCAGCGTTTGATTCCTGAGCCAGGCCCGTTCTCCAAATCCAAATGACAGCCAGGGTGATTAAATTCACTTGCCGGGGTGATTAAAGCCACTTGCCGCTGCCTTTGACAGAGGAGACCGACCTGTGAGTCAGCTCTGGCAAAAGCTGAAGTGCTCAGTGCTTTGAAGTGCCAATGCTTGGTGCCACATGAGACCCACCATGCAAATTGTTTCTAAAAATGTTGGTTAGATTCTCTCCTGGGGAGATACCAGCCCTGCTGCTGCTAGAAGTGGCACACAACACAGACCTTTGCTGAGCAGGGGAGGCGTTGCATGCTTGTGCATAAGACATTTATTTGTTCTCACCCTCAAGCTTCCTGAATTACCCTGGTTGGGAATTTAGCCTTTGACTCTTTCCTTGGTGTATTTTTTAGAAGATAGGTAAAGTTATTATAGTGGTGGCCTGCTGTTCAGCCTAAAGTCCTTTTTTAACAGCCACCGTGCAGGCAGTGGCAAGGCAAGCTTCCTCTGTGCATAACCTGTTAGGGACCAGAAATGTTGTTCCATTTTCAGTCAGAAAATCTTGTTCAGTCAGAGCTTGGGCTGCATGCTGAGGAAGCTGCTGGAGGGGGCCACTGCTTGTGAGGCTGCTTTCTAGGACACTGAGAGATGGGCAGTAGGACTGGCCTGAGAACAGTGTAATCAAAACCAGCACATATACCCAGAATTGTGCCAGCAGCCATGTTCTGACTGGTTTTGTTGGTTTATATTAAGCCTGGTGTACTAAAACTAGTAACTTTAGAGGAATTATTCTGTCTGGAAGCAAGTTATCAGTGGC
The DNA here is from genome assembly GCF_049639895.1 of Pseudopodoces humilis. NCBI lineage: Eukaryota > Metazoa > Chordata > Aves > Passeriformes > Paridae > Pseudopodoces > Pseudopodoces humilis. Next base: position 110,273,924 of record NC_142201.1, read on the forward strand.
TCATGCCAATAATATTTGTCCCATCACTATATGAGTACAATGGGATGCAGCCATGCCTCCTAACACCCTAGCTTGGTTTGTTCTCTGAAGTCAAGCAGACCAGCAGTGAAAGAAGAGCTCTCCAAAGACATTTAGGTGCTGCAGGAGATGACACCAGTTATCTGAAAACAACCCACCAGCCCCTGGTGGGATCAGGATGATCCAGCTCACTGCGATCTCATTATTATGAGCTGAAATGCCCCCTGTGCCATGCAGCATTTTTTAACTTTGCTCTGCTTAGAGACAGGCTTTTGCCCAGAACCTGGCAATTAGGAAGCCCTAATGAAGAAGCCTGATTAGTCTGAACCACAATGTTAGTGCTCAGGTGCCAGCTGACAGTCAGGAACACATGAAATGATTCAATCTTTTAGTTAGTCTCTACCACCTACTTTTTTACACGGCCACCACAGAAAACACACAAACTCACATTCCAATTCAGCGTAGTGAGAGCCACTTTATAGCCACATCCTTCCATTTAATTCCCTTTGGTAATGGGGCTTTCCTACTGACATCAGTCCCCAGAGAGCCTGGCATGCCGGTCCGTGTGTCCGTGTGGGTGTTGGCACGCGTGTGTTTTTGTGTTTGTGCTCTCACAAGTGCCTCGCTGCAGCTGCAGGACCCCAGCACAAAAATGTCAATGGTACGAAGCGTTCCAGCTGAGTTCATTTCCTGCTGATAAAGTCCCTGAGGAGGAGGGTGAGGCTCGGCGTCCACAGCGTTGGTTTAGTGCTGTGGGGCACAGGCAGAGAGCTCGGGGCACGCTTAGCAGAATGGTGGGTTCAAAAAGCGAGTTTCTCATAGAAAAACATTGCTCACCCTTGCTTCCTTGTCGGACTGCCAGTGTCAGACCTGATGTGTAAAGCCAACCCAAAACAGGATGTTGGCTTTTTTGAGTTGATTAATCTTTGAAATACAAATGTTGTTTCTTCGGTGGTTACCTTATCCCCTCGTTTTTTGTTTCGGTTTTTTTTTTTGGGTTTTTTTTTGTTTTTTTTTTAGTTGAGAATTGAGTTGCTTGAGTGGGAACAGGAAGGGTTGAGACCCCATTTTCAGGAGGCCAAAACCCCAGTATAATAACAGCTACTGGTTAGTGGTGGGAATTCCAGGAAATGATGTGGATAATAGCAGCCAAGGCCTGGCAGAGAGGTGGACAGAACATCCTCAGATACTGGCACTGACAGGTGAGCTGTACTAAAACCCTCAACAAATATCTTAACAAAGCACAGAATTGCAATCTGTTTTGCAGGAACCCACAGCTCCCTCCACCCTTCGCTCTCCCACCACCCTGACAAGCATACCTTCCCAGATTTGGCAGCTAGGCAGACACACACAAATGAGATTACTGAACGGACACACATGCCAGAGACAGTTTCAGATGGCCTCCAAAACTCTTTTAACTAACTGGTTTCTGAATAAAGCATAGCCATCTCCTTTTGGTTGCTCCTCTGAGCACCCTGCAGAGGCTCCATTGCCCATCCTTCGTAGCCAAAATGCAAGAAGCCAGCAAATTTTGCCCACGATGTTTCCGAGCATGGCAGAACCTCTGACAACACCTGTTTTGCAGGAATGCCAGGATGAAGGAGTTCCTTGCACCTCTCTCCTACATGCTGCCTGTAGCAGGAATGCCAGTCACTTATTTTGAAGCAAACTTGCTGTGTTGGCCTCACATGTCTTGAAAAGAATCAGACAGGAAGCTGCAAAATCCAGGGGGCCACAATTGCAGCCTTTTCTCAGTCAAATGAAATTTCCCCCTAGAGCCTGTTTTAATGGCACTAGCAATGGCTATATATATATTTATATATATATTTTTTCCCTGCAGAGCAGAACAGATGTGGAACTTTTTTTGGATGTAAGAACAAGTTAGTCTCACATCCCAGGTTTGTAAGCAGGGATATACAGAAGGATGCAAAGAGTCATACTTGAAGATAGCTCAAAATACTTGTAAATGCACATCATGTAGAACACACAGTTTCTCTGTAGAACCTCCCTTAATAAGGTTTGTTTCAAAGTTCTTGCAGCTGAAGCATGTGGGTTGTTTGTTCAGATTTTCTAGTGGTTTCCAGTCCTGGAACAAGAAAGAGGAGAACAAATCCACACCGCATGTCTTCCTGTCTGGAGAAAAACATACACCATATTTCTGTGCATTCACCCCTTGCTCCTTCAGGAAGGAAGATTTAGCATGGAAAAGTGTCAAAAGTACAGACAAAATGACAGAAGTACTCTGAGTACTGCCCAGAGCAATGGCATATGGGAATCCAGCATATTTGGAGGCAGAAATAAATGGAGTGAAGAACTGTGGTGGGGCAGCTGCAACGGCTTTTGCTTTACTTATATGGGTGAACAGATACTGCCTGTACCTAGCTGTTTCCTTTTCTGTACACCTAAGCAACCGGTTTCCTCTGCACAGCAGAACCCCTGAAAGCAGAAAGAAAATACTGAAACAGCCCCTGGGCAGCAGGAAGCAGTCATGGGAGGTGTGACTTTGATGGTGTGTTACATGGCAGATGTCTTGAAAACAACATTTCAAGAAACCCATGTCCAGTGAAATCCCTGAGCTTGAAATTCTTCTTCTAGCCCCACAGCAGGCGAAACATGGACAGTGGGAAAACCCTGCCCTCCCTGCCTCAACCCTGCTCCTCAGTTCAGTTTCTATCCCACTCCTAATGTACCACTGTCAGGACTTGAAGAAATCAATAGGATTTTCAAACAAGTGGTGGTTTCATTTTCATATTTATTTTAGATTTTTTTTTTTATATCTACAGTTGCAGCATCTTCTGGTTGCTTACAGCAGAGAGGTTTCATCTTATCTGGTGTTTCAACAACAGGAGATTAATTAGTCCTCTTGCCCAATCTCCAGATTGCAGCAACCCAGCCTATCATTCTTGTGGCTAAGGACAGGGTGACTGCTGTATATTGAATCTGGGAGATAATTGGATCACAATTTAAATCTGCAAATTCCATGGGAGTCCTGCAGCACGCAGGACAGCAACAGTTAACTACACTGGAAGAACCACTATCAGTAACAGGGAGCTAGGATATCATGATGCTCACATCTAAATCCATGCTGGAGCGTTTTCAGCCACAGCCAGCAGGGACTTGTGAAACACTGCAAAGGAGAAGTATGCATCCCTTCTAGAAAACATGCTTTAACTCTCTTCTGCCCCCAAGGTATCGTGCCAAAATGACGATATGACATTGTGTCACTTTGCAGCTGCACTCCAGGCAAGGAAGCCAGCAGAAGACAAAGGGAGGGCTTCCAAATTCCTCTGCACCACCCTGCTCTCGGGAGGTGGGGACTGAAATTCTTTGAGAAGGAGCATATGCAAACAGTTGCTAAAGGAGATGTCCAGTTTACAGCACTGTGATCAGCGTGGAAAGGGAAATTACAGCAAAAAACAATTCCGGAGGCTTGTTTTTCCCCATCCGAATTTTTCTACCACTGCAGAAGCTTCTCGCTTCCAGTGCACGTCTGTCCATCCTGCGAAGGGAGAGGAGAACAACCTGCACCTTCTGACCTGGTGGTGTGAGACACAAATTCAGGGTGGAAAGAGCAGGTCCTGCCTTACAGCTGGACAGTGAGAAACTTGCATGGGGACCCTCTGCTAGTGCCCACAATGAAGCCCTGTCTTCTCTCTGCGGGATCACCCAGGAGATATTTGCCCTTCCTGGGAGTCCCAGCCGCGCACCAGGACAACGCCTTAAATTCTGTTCAAGCCCAGTAATAATCACCCTCGCTCTCCTCCTATTCTGCCTTTCTAAAGACAGTTCATTGCTGAGTGAAATTAATGAAGAGGGAAGAGAAAGAAAAGCTGTAGTTACAAGGAAAGGGATTCTCTCCTCACAAATAAACAGGCAAGAGAGACCCTGGGAGAGGGAAATGTGGACAGCGGAGAGATCGAAGCAGAGATACCAGGAGAGGAGCTGCAAGCGGTGGAGAGAAATAAAGACTAAACAGAGGGATGGGAGGGGAATAAAGATAAGGTGATAGAAAATAGGAAGGGGGAGAGAGGAAAAGGGAGAGGAAATGCACATGCGGCGTCCCCAAGTTTGGGCGCGGAGGCAGAGCTTGTTGCTTGTTGTCTCACGAGCCCAGCGCTCCGGGAAGGACAGTATCTGTTTAGATTTGTGTCTAAATTTAAACCCTGATTGCCTTGCCTCCCCCTCCTCTCCCCTCCCTCCCTCCCTTCCTCTCACCCACCCGCCCTTCTTCCTTGTTCGTAGTGCAGGGCCACTCGCTGGGCTCCGGCAGTCCGGGCTGAGCGGGAGCCGGCATCTCCCCCCCGTCCTCGGCGGCTCGGCTCTGCTCCGGCCCGGCTGGACTTTTCCCACAGACAACAAGGAAAGGGGTGGGGAAGAAAGTTTGCCCCGAGGACACCTCTCTCTTGCAGGACATGGAGGTAAAGAAAACTTTTTATTTCCCCTAGCTTGTGACCGGCTCCGCGATCTGCTGTAGCTCCACCTTGCAAAGCAATTTCTCCCTGAAGGCGGCTTCAAAATATCTCTTTGCTGCGGTTCAGATGAAGGGCTCTTTCCTCCCACCCTAGACTCTTTTGCAGGTTTTAGTCCAGATTTGGAAAGCAGGGGGATAGTTTGGGAAGAAATTACCTCTGGGAAAGGGGAACGAAGAAGAGCTGCCATTTATTTATTAGTCTCCGAGGTGCGATTAGAGTGTTAGATGTTAAAAGGTATCATTTTAAAAGGAGGTTTTAAGGGGGCATTAAAAATGGGGACATAAGAGAACAAACCTTCCAGGACTGACAAGCTCCTTGGGGTTGGTTCCTTCCCAACCCGTACAGCAGCAGATTCACACGCTCAGCTGTGTGTAGCCCCTGTCCCACGTGCATTGGGAGCTCTCATTTTCCTTATCAATCGAGCATTTTGGGTCAGGGAAGGGGACCCGAGAACCTGTCCTTGAGCGAGGTAGATGAGAAGCACAGCCCCAGAGGGTTTTCTGTCCCTTTTTTCTCTGCGTGCCCTGTGCTTCAGGAGAGTTGGATCTCATGTCTCAGGGTGGTCACACGGCTGGTGAACAGGAGTCTGGCTTCTCTGGTGTTTGTGTTCAAGCCTTCTCCTGTCTAACACCCTCTTGGGCAAGGCAGTTCGCTTCCCTCTGCCTCCTGTCCCATTCATTCAAAATGGGAATGGTGGTGCCTGCTTTGGTCATGTCAGGCTGGATTTGCGAGTTTTTCAAACAGTTTTTTAAAGTGGCAAGGGAAAAGGAGTATTTATTTTTAGGAGGGGCACAGGAAATAGAAAGGTGATTACAACATTGGCAAAACCTCAAATTATGAAAGAGGACATTTGGTATTTCTCTCTGCTAAACAGAGACCTTACTAAACACTTTATATTATCTTCCCAGATAAGTCTTTTTCTGTGTGGATGCAGCCCCAGTACCAGGGGACATGCAGCAGAGCCAGAGAACACTGTGCTTCAAGCACCAATTCTTCTTTGAAGATTTCCATTGCATAATTCAGCTGGCCAATTGTGATAACAGGTGCTAACCATCACCATCCTTGTTATCTGTGCTGACCTGCCCCACAGGCAAGGGTTAAAGATTTGGCCTGTTCAGGTGTGTTTGTTAAAAAAAACAAGTCCTCAACTGAATTACCTAAATACATTTTGGGGTGGAGAAGGATCAAGCCGTGTTGAAACCAGCCCAGCACAGACTACTTACATGACATGACAAATGTTTGGCTTTACAAGGGTTTTCAGGTTTGACAGACCCCAGTTCACTTACTGTTCACACTTGTTTTATTCATTTTCACTGTAGGATCCTGTAATGTTTCAGAGGGGAAGGGGAATTGAGCTCCTAATTTGTTAGAATTTAGGGCTGAAATGGTATTTTAGCACACTGAGGACGCTCTCCCTTACCCTCTCTTCACTCCACACACAGAGGACTGCACCCCTGGAGTATTTTTTCCCTCTTTAGGGAGAAAAGTACAGAGTAGAAAGTTGAGTAGGAAGGAACACACCTGCCATTTCCTTTTTGGAGACACATGTGACACATGTTCTGGTTGCCAGGAAGCTTCTCTGAAGTATCTGACCTAAGAGCTTCCTGCTCTTGATTCTGTCCTGTCCCTTTACCTCTATTTCCCACCTTTTCCCTGTGTTACCTGCTTTTTTTTTTTTTTTTGGTCATCTGTAGATTGCTGAATCCATTCTTATTTTTAAAACATCTCCATTTCCAAAACATTTTATGAGTAGTGCAATTGGTCCTGCCCAAGCCTCCAAAAAGATGTTTAATGTCCCAAATGTAAGGAAGTATTAGACCAAAATAGAGCCAAGAACAAGAACTTGATTTTCCACTAGCTGATTCTCTGCTCTGTTTCTTCCTGAGGGCTTTTCACAGGCAGGACACAGAGGCTCACCACAGTCTTTTTGCTTTAAAACCAGATTTAATGATCCTGTGCAGCAGGAATGAGAGTGGTCCTGTCATTCCCCAGTTTGCTTCATCCGTGGCAGGCAGAGCTGCTCCGTGCTTTCCTGCTGGCATAACTGGCAAGCTCTTTGCTCTAATGGGACACATGAGGATTATCCAGCATTAGGAGGAAAAGGGCAGAGGGCTGACCTAGCCAGCTGATTTCCATCACATCTCTGGCAGGAGGATCCTAGTTTTGAAAAACCCATAGAAGATAGTTGGAATCTCTTTCTTAGAGGGGTTAGTGTGGGTTTGCTGCTGCTAGGGACTAGTACCTGTGGTCTTAGCCATCCTGCTGTCAGCAATGTGCCACATTGAAAGCAGCAACTGAAACTATTTAAGATCCTAAAGAGGGAGAAAAAGGCAGCAAAACCCTGCCCTTGCAGTTCACGTAATTCTGTGAGTCTGTTGATCTTCAGTGTTTTGTTTTGGTGTTTTGTTTTTATTTTTTTGGCCCATCTTCTTGATGCAAAATAGATTTGAGAATCAGTTTTCTTTCCAGTGTTATGGCAGATGAAAAGAAATCATGAAGTTTATACCACAGATTGTTAACATGAGTTCATATCAAAAATGTGTTAAACTGCACTGGGGAAAGCTGAGCCACTTGTAAAGAAAAGCAGACACGAAACATTCTTTGCACTCGTGCTACAAAAAGTATCAGAAATTTTTGTGTTGGTTTGTTAGTTTACATCTTCAGATTTGGCCCCAGCTGTCTAATTCCCATGGCTTGTGGGTTCCCAAACCTTGCTGCAGATGTTGTGAGTTAAGGCATCCACTGAAAGTGCTTGTGGCTTTCTGCAGCCCATATTCCACAGCAGTCATGGCATTCCTCTTCCCAGCCTCTCTGTAGGGGCTTGGGAGCATGGAGACACTTGAACTTTACTTGCACAGCAAAGGGAAACAATCCAAGACTGAATTTCACTTGAGTGGCTCCCTATGGTGTGATGGGTTCCCTAAGCTGCAGAGGTGCAGCAGTCAGGTGTATTTTGGGAGGGCTTCCCTCTTCTTTGTGCCTGCCAACAGATGTCATTTAATTCTGTGACACCTCCATTGCCGTGTCACTTTTCTGCAACTACTCCAGCTAGAACTCCATTTTTCCTGTTGGTGCACTGACTCAGCAGAGGGAAAGCTTTTCCAGGGGTGAGGGCAGTTCTCACTGCTCAGTTCACCCTTCTGGGCAACCTTCTGGGCAGCACTCATCCTGTCCTGAGGAAAACTGCACTGAGGAGATGTCACCCGAGGGGACCGAATTGGAGGGGATGCAGAAATGGGTAGTGTGCAGATGAGGGGGCTGAAACCTGTGACCATCCTGGTCCTCAGAGAAGCAGGACAGGAGGTGAGCTGGGCTGCGAGAGGTTTCTGCCCACCCTTGCAGCTCTGGAGCTGAGATTAAGAGCAGGCTAGCTCTGCCAGGAAGCAATATCCCTTTCTCAGGAAGCTCTGATGATTGGCTTTTGTTCTAAAAGTTAAAGTGTTCCTTTTCCCCTCTTCTTCTTTTTTTTTTTTTTTCTCATTTTGCTTAACAGAACAGTTCAACCTCAAATACACTTCTTTTCAGTGTTTCCTGCCAAACCCATCAAAATGACATGTTCGCGCAGTGTGTCTGCAAATAAAAGGAAGAGTATTTAAATATACTGGGAGAGGTGCTATATGACCCCATTTTACTCCTCAGGTCTGGGCAGATTTGGGACCTGTTTGACAGTAAATAGCATGTCTGCAGCAAAGATCCTGGAAAGAATCAGGTTTGCCAGACTTCCACATCCCTGTGACTGGAGGCCTCCCTCTCAAAGGACAGAAACCAGCAAAACCAAACCCCACGGGCTGTGCTGCAGCCCTTTCTTCCACCTAGCAGAGACCCCAGAATAAATGGAATTATGGCTTTTCCTGTGCCACCAGAGAGGGATAATTTTTCTGAACCTCTCCTCGCTCCCCAATTTGGTTGTCTGTCGCAAGCCATGGTGACAGCATTCTGGAAACGCTTTCTGTCCTGTGCTCCACAGTCTAATTGGCAGGATGCTTTGCAGTTGAGCAGCATATCATGCATACCTTCTCATACATTCCCAGGAGCTGTTTATCTGAAGAACAGGGGAAAACATCAGCACTGCTTTATCAATAGATGCTGCTTGGAAACTTGCTGGCTTTTATCATGGAAATGAACCAGCCCACACAGGCTGGGGTTGGTTTTCCATTCTGTTTCCACTTCCCTCTGTTAACAGAGGTGTTCTAGAGAGGTGGATGCTCTTCCTAAAACAACAACTCTACAGCCCGAATCTGGGATCTGAGCTGGCAGCTGAACCCAGCAGTGAGGAAACCTGTTTGGAGGAGCTTGTCTTGGTGCTTTGCAGACAGGGATATGCCTTTAGCAGTTTGCAGGGTAGCAGGCATAAGATGAACATGGTCTAGGGACAGCAGAGCTGTTGTGTAAGGAGAAGTTGTTATTGCACACTCACTGCAGAGTTGCTTCACATCTGGTTGTGACAGAGGCACATTCCTACAAAGTCTTACCTAGGCATGGATTTAAGTCACACTTCATGCAGGTCACAATGTATCCAACTGTGCAGTCTCATGCCAAAAATGCTTTTACATCAAATCTGAGTTGTATCTTTAGATCTTAGCACCAGTATCTGGGTCCTGGTAATGTACTGGTAAGGATAAGCCTTATCTGCCCCATTAGTGCCAAATGAAGTTTTCACTTTTCAGAACAACAGAAAAGACACTGGACCAGACTCTTGTCAGATTGAAGCACATCACTTACTGAAGATGTTTCTGGAAGTCTTGTGCAACCGAAGACCCACACCTCACTTGCCAGATTGATGTCAGATTTAAGTGCATGGCTTTTTCTTCATTATTCATCATCAGATTTTAAAATGAGCTCAAACCCTACAGAACAGGTAGCAAAGTTGTAAGCTGTTGGTTTGGTTATTTTTTTTGCATATGCAAATACACCTATTTACCCTTTCTAACTAAATGTACGCAGGGTTTTGGTCAGTGTGGATGACTGGTGGCTAATCTGCAAAGGATATTGATTTACCAGAGGTTTCAACAAAGCCTCTGTTCATCCCAGGCTTCTCAAATGCACAGAGAATTAACATATGTGGCTTGGAAAGCCTGGATATCTAAAGGGTGCAGACCAGTGACTTCTTGTGCACAGAAATGCAAAGGAGAAGGAATTCTGGCTCAGAAGATTGGAATTGAAGTGTGGCTTTGCAGGGAGACTGAGGACGGTACTGTAAAACTGTTAGCACAGAGGAAGCAGAATTTGTTAGTGCATGGGAAAAATAGTATGCCTGGGAATAGTGAGATCCAATTAAAGGAAATATTTATATCTCACCAAATAGCAGGAAGGATTTCTGACAGTGAGGTCTGGCGTGGTTTGGAGTAGCGTAGTGGAAACCAAATGTAGTAGAAATCTTTTTCACATGAATGATTCAAAAATAGACTGGACTGAGCATTAGAAAGATAAGAAGCAATCTTCAGTTGTATTCAGGTTAGTGCTACTGATAGGGTCACCAGAGGGGCAGCACCATGCCGTTTCTGTAGTTCTTCCACATGTGGGCTGTTAGGAGAAGCCAGTGGCTATTCAGCATCAGGTCCCATAAGTGTTTATGATTCCTCCCTGCTGCAGTGCATTGTTCAAGCCCAGCAAACTTCTGCCTGTGGGAAGCTTAGGTCAAAATAAATTGGCATCACATCTGCAAGAGGCTGGGAATGGTTGTTTTATTGCCTGTGTGAAACACAGAACCAATTTTATTTTTATTCTTTCTTCCTGTTTTTAGAATGTGTGTCTTTATCCTTTAAAACAGCATACACAACAGCAATCATGGCTTACTCAAGTCAATCATCTTGAAATATCTTTCTGCTGAGTGCCACGTTCCTCCTGATGTAAGTTCAGATGAAACATGCCCTGTTTTCATAGACACACACTTAAGCTGGTGTGCCAGGCTTCCCAGGAATTTCACCCCTTGGGCCTTGCAGTGAGGGCATGTTTAACTTGTGAAACGTGCACAGTCTAATTTGGTTTCCCATTCAGTCTTTACAAGGTGCATGGAGTTGTCAACACTGTCCCTCTGTGAGAACCCAGGGTTTCCATTCCTAGTTTGAAGGTGTTCATTCCCAGTTAGAGGCAGAGGGAACAAACAAACGTGGTCCTCCAGACAGCAGGTGCCTGTGACAAGGACAGAGTGGAAGAAAAGGGGTGGATTGCTGAATACACTGGCCACTGCTACAATAAGGAAACAGTCAGCATTGTGTCTTTTGTCTCCCAGCTCAATGCAAAGTTGCCTTTTCCACTCACATCAGGACTTCAATCTCATGTAGTACATCCTCCTGACATAGTCAACTGATGTGCTCAAAAATCACTGGATTGTTGCAGTGACTCCAGACATCAAAAGTTGAATTTAATTTCTCTTCTCAACACCTGTGAATTCAGGGACTTGCTAGCCAGAGCTTCCTAGTGCTGATTCTCTCATTGAGCAAGTGTTGTGCAGGCACTGAGCCCACACTTCCTGGACACCTGGTTCCGGTGGCCCAGCTTGAACCTGGGGAAACTGTGCCTGAGGCTGAAGGAGCTTTAGTTCCTCTTCTTGCCAGAGAAAGAACATGTAAACGAGTTCCAATCAGCCAGCAGCTAAAAGAAATAGAGCACTGAAGTAGAGGTACAGTGTTATAAAACTCCAACAAACACTGGGTTTCTCCATTAGAACATTTTGGGAGAATTTTGTGAGCAGTTTTACTCAGAAACAGAAACAGATCATTACCTTCTTCACATCACCGAAAAATAATCCGTGTCAAAGGCCAAGCTGCAGCTCAGGAGTTGCTTGTGTGCATTTTCCTTAAGGTGTATAGAGGAGTTGTTTACCTGTGGAAAAGACTAAATTTCTTGTCCATCATTTTGGCTGATCCAGACTGGGCTGAAAACTCAGGCATTTTCAAACATGACAGCAAATTACAGCTGCCTGGGTACATTTTCCCAATGTTTGGCCCAATTTTCAGGATTCTCACAGACTGGAGACTCTGGATGAAGCCAAAGGGTGGGAAAGCAGCTTTGCAGTCCCAGATCCTCAGTGCCACTGGATCCACTGAGCCCTCCAGGGTCCAACTAACAAGACATCTCTGTGGGTAGAGCTCAGCACTCACACCTCAAGCTGGCTGCCAGCAGAGTGCTTGCTATCACTTTCCTCCACTCCATATCTGTGTACCTTTTTAGACTAAATTCCTGGCTTAGATAAATATGAACCTCCTTCTCTGACCTGCCTGTATCCAGCGTAGACCTAATATAATAGCAATGTGTTACAAAGATAGCACAGTCCTAACTGATGAGTCCTGGAAGCCGCTCCAGTTGGAAGCTCTGTGTAGGCTCATTTATCCTTCTGATTTTCTGTTCCCAGCCTGATAAATTAAGAGGAGTTTGAATCCCTGTGCTGCTCCAACAAGGCTGTCTCTAACCGAGTTTAAATGGGGAGGTACCACAGTCTACTTACAGCATTTATCAGAAGTATTTTGAACTGTCCTTGCATCTTACATTCTTTGTGCACCTTCTTTGACAGTTCAGTGACTTCAGTTTCTAATTTAACCTTTTGAATAGCTTCAGATTAGATAATTCATGCATTTTGTGTATGCATTTGCTTAAAGTTCATCCTCTTTAACCATTCCATTAGGCCAAGAGCAGTCCCTTCCTCGTCCCACCTGAAGCATCTTGAGTCTGAGCCTCCTTGTGTTGAAATTAGTTTCTTTTTTCAGACTCTGCTAAAAGCAGGGCTTTTTTCCTGACCCCCTGTGGGGCAACCAAGGGAGAAGATCTGTTTCCCTGTCTGCAGGTGGGAGTAGGCTCCCATCATGTCTGCAGCTGCAAGAAGTCACTTAAAGGAACACTGTGGTTGAGATAGCATAAAATAATGATTTATTTTGAGGCACAACAGAAAACTTCTCATCTCAGAGATCTGTATCACATGATAAACATAGTTTATGCATTTCATTCCCCACTGAAGTAGTACACATGCTAGTCCAACCTTTCTGGCCATCTCTGTCTTAGTCTAGAATTCCTTGCTCACGGGAGATCGGAGCACCTGCCCCACAGACTGCACTATTTCCTGTCTCCTGTGGGCTTCCTGGGAGGTTTTGCTGGTTGTTCCTCCATTAGCTCACCCCTTACCCTTCTAGAGGAGCAAGAGCTCCCCAGAAGAAGGCCTGGAAGTATACACAGAGAGGCACCAATTAATTTGTGAGAACTTGACAAGCTGTGTACAGTTCCCAGACCATTAAGAAAAACAGATGTCTGGAAGGGAAACACGGGGAAGCAGAGAAGGATCCTGAGGGAAGCCCTGGCCAGGAGCAGAGCTCTGTACAAGCAGCTGGTGGAGGCAGCTCACCAGGAAAGCAGCTACATCTTACAGTGGCCACCACTGCTCTTCATCAGAGCTGCCACCCCACCCCTCCAGCCATGGAGCCTTTGGAAGAAGCCTTTGGAAGTCTCGAGGACACATCCCAGAGCCTGCCTGGACAAGCTGCTGAAGACACACTGGAAGCAATGCTCTCCAGGCCAGCCAGACCAACATCTTGCTAACAGCTGGTGTCAGCTGTAGATCAGGACATCAGCATCACCCTGCCAGGGTACAGATCAGCCCTTGGCTCCAGTGGACCAATTCCACATCGGGAGTGTCTGTGGATTCTTAAAACAACACAATCCCACCAATTTACTTATTCAATGGATAATTTCTGAGAAATAACCCATTTCCCCCCCACCCCTTCAAGCATGTTATCTGCAATTTAGATATCTCCTATAGCTCATGTCTGGTTGTATCACCAAGCTTTCAGACAGTATTTATTGCTAGAGGGCTCCCATCAGATGGAGAGAAGGACTCTATATCCATACCAGAAAATCCAGATGTCTTCCTGAACTAAGCTGAAAACTGTGTAGGTGTTCACCTAATTTAATTTTGGAGAAATGAAAAGTAGTGCTGCTCTTAGGAGAGTGGGGATCTTCAATTACTTAAGAAAGTGGTGCATCAGCTCTCAAATGACACTGAAGTCCTGCTGCCAAGTTAATCACAGAATCAGATAGATTGGAAAAGACCTGTGAGATCATCGAGTCCAACCATTAACCCAGCCTTGCCAAGCCCACCACTAAAACATACCCCCAAGTGCTACATATACATGACCTTTGGGATGGTGGCTCCATCACTTCCCTGGGAACCTGTTCCAGTGCTTGAACAGCCCTTTCAGTGAAGAAATTTTTCCTAATATCCTATCTAAACCTCTCCCAGGCCAACTTGAGGCCATTTCCTCTTGTTATATTCCCACTGGCTTCCTTCATTGTGGCCCTCTTTAAGCGAGGAGCTGAGGGCTGTATTTGATAGGGCATTCCAGAGTAATGGACTTTATTTTCAGCGTCCCAATCTGAATTTTCATAACCTCAAATGATCGGAATGCTCAGTGTATCTGCTGCAAGGTTCTGGTTTACTGATAGCACTCCCATTTAAGCAACACAAACTATTTCCCCAGAAGACTTAGAGATATGGTAAACTTGATGAACAGTTGCTTCAGATGTGTCCCTGGTGTTCACTTGGAGCAAGGGAAGAGCTCTGCAACAACATCACCACTGCTCTTTTAAGGCCAAATGAGCAAAAAGAAAATCCATCTTTTTTTTGAAACTGTTTGTTCCAGACAAATACAGCCAGTATTTTTAAAACAGGTATATTAACTTGAAGGAAATAGCTAGACACTGAGTTTCCAGGACTTCCTAAAGGGAAGAGGTGTATAAGTTTAGTCTCCTAGTGTAGTGAAACTTAGTAGCTGTAGAGATCTGTGCTAAACTACTTGGTTTTTGTGTCTCAGTGCTTAAGGTTACTGATGGCTGAGCTCCAGTTTGCAGTGCTAGAGTTGTAGTTAGATGGTTTGAAATACATTTCCACCTACAGTAGCCACACAATAAACTACCAGCTTTTCAATCGTTCTGTACTTCTTTTTTATTCCTGGAAGCTGTATCATCTTAAATACCTCAGCCTCTGAACAGAGACACCAGTACACCCCAAAGAGTCGAAGGGAGAACCCTGTGTATTATGTCTGGACTTAAAATCCAGTATGTGCACGTTTCTGAAGTTGTGCTGCTTCAGGTGGCAGGAGAACTCCGCCTTGCATGGAGCCTCTCCAGGGAAAGGCTGCCACGCTCCCTGTGTGGGCACAGCCCCTCTGCTCTTCCCTCTTTTTCCACTTGTGTGGCTGGGTATGACCACATCCAGCCACATATCAGCTTTATCCACGATCCCTTTCCTGCTGCCTGAAATTATTTCCATGTTGGCTGCTCGGCCTGTCTGCGAGCAGCTGTGCTGGGCTTGTCGTGGGGCCATTGCAGACGCAGGGCCCTTCTACAGGAAAGGCAGAGGCCGTTTCTCCTTGAATTGGTTGGGATTCTCAATGAGGCTTGTATGTTTTCCCTGCTCTCTGGACACCCCGGTCACCTTGTCTGTAGGCAGCTGGCCTGGCTGCCAATGCAGATTTTTGCTTCTTGGCTTAGCCCTCCTGTTTTTTCCTTGTCACTGTCTGCAGGCAAATGTTGTTATGTATCTTGTAAACCAAATAATCCTGACGATCATGATCTGTTTTTACTGTATGTCCCACAGCCTCTCTCCCTCAGGTCTCAGTGGTACTTTACAGCCTTTTGTTTCACCTTCCTACCTCATCCCAGCCTCCTGTCCTCTCCCTGCAGTCATCTTGTAATTTCTTTTGTGTCTTTCCTCTTGAGCATTCTGGCTTCTGGGACCAAATCTCCATTTAGTTGTTGGACTAAAATTCTTTCCTGAATTTTTGAGTAATTGAGGGGAATTATTGTGTCACAGATCAACTACAGGACTAATGCAGAATGGAAAGGTTACAATCCACATCTTGCAGCCACTACCGGACCTTGTAGGTTCCTCCAGTGCACTGGACACCGCCTGCTCTACATTAAAATTTAAAATTTAACCAGTGTCTGGGATGCTGCTTCTGCACAAGCCTGGATTTACCCTGCTTGACCTGTCCTTGGGACCCTATTGCATTCCCCCTGTCCCACATCCTTGTCTCTCCGCACCACTACTTCCCCCTTTAGAATACTCTGAGCATGGTGAACACAAGCAAACAGGATCAGGCATCTCACAAAAACCACTTTTTGCAGAAGAGGAAACAGTGACACCCATGTTTTGCTGGAGGTTTCTGTGGTCACCTCAGTCATGGATTCCCAAACCGCTATGAGCACACACAAAACAATTTATTTAAATGATTGATTTGAACTGGTTTGCCATCCCCTGCACAGAGAGTGGTGGCTGAACAGCCAGATACCTTCTCCTGCTCAGGGCACAGCAGAGCCAAGAGCTGCCTGTGTCTCTGTAGGGTACAGGCTGAGGTTTCACACATGCTGCCCCTGCACAGGCACCCTGCCCGGTGGGGACCAGGTGCTGCAGTTCGCTGCCTCTTTTGGTAATGGTGGTGCTGGATCAAACCACTCTTGGCAGCCTTTGCCAGATGCAATAAGACACTTGCTCAGGAAGCCTGGGCTCTGTTCTGTCCTCTGAGAGTGGGCTTCAAACTCTGATCTGCCCAGGAAGGGATGGGTTTCAATCCAAGGTTTTTAGGGCAGGCACTTTCCAGCCTGCTTGTTAAAGCTGTGCCAACAGATAGCAAAGAATTCAAGGTTTGCTGGGGCAGAGGAGACCTCACACACCTGCCTGGTCACCTGAGTGCTCTCCTGCCAGATGAAACCCTGGCTTGCCTCAGGACCAGGTCTGGGGGGTATGCAGCAGTAGCTATATAGGCATTAAGGTGCACAAGCCCATACATTGCCCTCTCAGCAGATTCTCCTAAAAGTGATTTGAGGTAATGCTGCTGAGATTAATCAGCCCATGCAGTGTTGGGAACATACAGGCAATTGCCAAATATTCTCATTACCAAAAGGGAGAATCAAGATCTCACTTGTGCCTTTCACAGTGACTCTTGCTGCTTTTGCTAATCTCACCAGACAGAGAAATTGGCAAGCACAGGCCAGAAACTCCTGAGAGCTACGTACCATGGCACAAAGGAAAGAACAACTTGCTTAAAATAATTATCTCATTTTATTTTCGCTGTAGTCACTCTCTGAAACAGAAGGTAGATAGTTTATTCACCACATTGAATATCCCGATGTCTACAGATGTTTCCTATAATTCTGTTGTGAAGGACACAGCTCCTCTCCTGAGTGTCTGGCACTGGCTGCTCTCCTCTGCCTGTCTCCTCCTGCCTGGCACTGCCTGGCTCTGCTCACACCCCAGCATCTCACTCCAGCCACCACCCAGTGGTCCCCATGGCCCAGCACACTTGGGCCATTGGTATCCCATAGGTACCTATAGACCTGGGTACCTCAAACCACTAAACCATGGAAAACCATCAGGAGTTTCCCCTCTACTTTTAGGAAGCAAGGCTGGGAGTGCATGAACCATTTATTTACAGTTCAGGGGACGAGTTCAACACAGTGCTTCTTCCTCTGAGAAACATTTGTCCCTTTACTAGTTTTGGGCTACTTACTGGCCTCTACCCAATTCCCAAATCTTGCTTTGGTTAGCCTTTAAATTTGGCAGATCCAACCCTCTGTAGTTTTCAAGTGAGGTATTTGGGAGATTTTCTTGTAGTCTTCTGGATGAAAGCTGCTGAGCTGGAATATCCTCACGTTACCCTTTGGGCAGTGCTTGACCCCAAGTGCCAAGATGGCAGCACTTCACAAGGGAACTCTCAGAATGAGAAAATCAAGACCAGATCACTGCAAGTCTTGAGAAAAATGTTGCCCTAAAGCAAACTCTTTCCAAACTCAGGGAAGCATTACATATTTTTACATATTTTATGTAAAGTGGGTTTTTTCTGCCTGTTTCTCTTAAAAACAAACAATCCCTTGTAGTCCACATTCCTCATACTATTCTGTCCTGGGTTATAGTCAGAGCTCCTTCCTCGTTATCACCCTCATTACAGCTGTGCAGTAGCCTTGCTGTTGAGGTTAAGCACGCACTCATCCTATATTCATTTATCTGTGGTGGGATAAGCTTTGACTTGGGTGCCACTCTGAGAAGGAATGTCATACTTCTGAGTTCTTGTGGCTAACCTATTCAATAGACTCTAGGAGAAAGGCAGCAGTGATTTACCCTCAGGCAAGAAGTTTGCTCTCCACTGAAAATGTTTCAAAAAGCAAGAGTTCAAGAGAAGGCCTGGTGTGTTTTCCTGCCACTTGCATTTCAGGAGTTTTAGTTGAATCTTTGTTAGGGCTGCTGTGAGAGGTCCTGTTTTCAAAGGGACCTGAGGAGAGCTGCTAGAGATCTCTGGGTTTGAAGGCAGCACATGTAAGCAGGACTCCTTACTCCTCCTGATTACCTCCAAAACTTCCATGTTCAATATTTCTGTACTTTTTTGGCATTTCTTAATTAATGAGCACTCCCTTGTCTCCAGGAAACCACAATCTACAGCTATGGAGAGATACGTACAGAAGAGATGTGTGGCTGGGTCAGAGGAGTCTAAAACCCATACTTGGGGCCAGGAGCTCAGACTGGTCCCAAACCTAATCTGAGGTCCTGTTATCTTCACAGGGTATTCAGAAACCTGGAGCCCAAACTCCAGCACTCACAATATAATTCCCAGATTGCTTTCCCCAAAGCTGCGAGAATGAATCTGTTGTGTGTGACATCAACCAGATGTGGTGGCTTCCTCTGCACTGGCTGAGGCTTCACAATGTAGATGAAGCTTTATCTTGGACATGCAATGCTTCTGCACAGTTGTGTACACTCTCATATGAGACATTAACTCTTTTTGTTGCAAGTCAAACTAGAAACCTGTTTGCACAACCTTCAAAACGCCAGTCCTGGCAAACAACAGCCAAGGATTCTGCAGAGCGTTCTGGGGTCGTCATTCTACTCCTCCACAAACCCCTACACTCTTTCATAACCAGATTTTATGGCCAGATATTAGCCCCAGAATTCTTCTTGTATCTTTCAAGTGGAAATCTTACTTTCTTTGCTCAGCTTTCTATTATATTTCATTCCTGCATCCTAGCAGTGAGGGGCCCATGGCACTCTGAGACCAATTACTACTTTTTGCTCAGCCATGTGATGGCAGCTTGGGAGAAAAGGGTGAGGACTCTGTGCATGCTGCCATTCATAAAGCTCACAAAATTCTCATCGGGACTGTGAAATGGAGGTGTTTAGCATCTGGTAAAGGCTGATCAAAGAAAATATTGCAGAAAGATAGACATAGAAAAATGATGATTTTTTTGTAGTGTTTAGGATACATTTGAAAGACCTGCAAGATATTCTTGTCTTGTCCTCTCCTGGAAAGTAACTGTGGTAATGCTCTAAGTGCTCACAAAGTTCTCAGGGCTAGCCTAGCCCCACCTGAAGAAGGTGCAGGGGTGGCTCACCGTGTAGCTTTTGCTGTGGTGGAGCGCTGCACAGTAAATATCACCCCTGTTGTACAGTACATGGTAGGAAAGGCAGGTGAGAGCCTTGGCCTCTCTTCCCAAGGTGCTACAGGCTACACTGACACAATGATGGACAGGACTGGCTATGAGGTATCACAGAGCCACAGCTGCAGCCACTTCCAGCTGGGGCTTCTGCCAATAATTAGTATTTACTACAATGAGACAAGGAGCAGCTTCCTTGCCAGATAAGACGCCAAGTGAGTAAATAAATCACATAAATCCCTCCTGAAACAGAGAGCTGGAAGGTCTCCAGTGAGAATGATTTGTGAAGAAGAGTAAAGAGAGAGATGGGAAGAAGGATGCTTTGCTGGGATGAAGAGGGGTCAGTGTAACAAGAAGTTTTTTGTTTATTCAGGGCTTACTCTTGGGATGTGTTGCTTCTTGAGCCAGTGGCCCAGCATGGTGCTGAGCTCCAGTCGGAACAAGCATCGTGAGATTTCCTTCTAGGGATGTAAAACATGGGCCAAGGCCAGTGTGAGCCCACCCACTTCCTGGGCAATCTGTGTTCAGCCTGTGTTTGTCCTTTTGTGGGTCACAGGGAGAACAGGCAGGCTCAGCTTGTGGGTAGCAGCATCTCCTGCTTTGTACTGCCTGATTCCCCCTGCTGTGATTCAGGTGCTTTCCCACCCTCTCGTCTTTCAACTTGCTCTTCTGGGGGAGTTTGTGTTTTAAATATACCCTGGTTAATTGCCTCTCCCTTCCCAGTACAAACAATGTTCCCCTTTCAATGTGATCCCGATGCCACTGATATACTCGCATGGGTTCAGATAAACAAATCAGGTTATGCTGGCAGGAGGGTGCAAGTGTGATTCATCTAAATGTCGGATGCAAAGAGATGACGTTGAATGAAACTACAAACTGCATATTAGAGAGGTTTTTCCATTCAGTAGCATGGGTCCAATCCTAGTTAAAAACTATTCTTGAGCTTTTTTAGTTGATTTAAAGAGGAGTTCCTTATGAGCTGCCCATCTAATCTTATCTGCACTTAAAAAATGTGAGAGCCAAAATAACTGGGATGCATTTGTGGTGCATTTTCCAGAGTGTAAGTTCATGTCCTCTGCAGATAAACAGGAAATGTACCTTGGATTGTGCCCTGTGTGACTATTCAGTGACCTTTTGCCTCCAGCTGGCCTCTGCCCTTGAATAAAAGATGGGTTGGGGAGAAGGGATTGGCTCTTACCAATGGAAATGGTCATCCCAAACTGGAGCTGTACTGTCATCACTTCTCCATTGCTTGGTCTGAGGTATGCAGGACATCTCCAGTTCATCAAACCCCAGCTCTACAGGGGAGCCTTTTTGGGGAAAAGGCAGCACCTTGCTGCAGGCGTAAGAGACATTCACCCCCTCCAACCCCTGGGGAGCCCTGAAAGGAGCCGTGTTCCCTGATGCAGTTTATGATGTCACTCCCAAAATGCTTTCTGTGTCAGAATCAGGTACTTGAGAGCTTGAGAACAGCTCCTTTCAGCCAAGCCAATTGCTAATGAGTTTAGCTAGGCAGAAAAGCCGCGCCTCGATCAGATTAAGGTTGTATTTTGCCCTGCAAGCTGAGAGAGTTAGCTCTCTTTGGTATAAACTTTCCTGTGCAGACAAGGGCTGTGGCTGGCTGGCTCCTCAAATCCTGCAGCTACCTCACTGAAAAACGAGAAGGGTCAGTCCTGGGAAGGCTTTGTGCAGAATGCTTTGCCTTCTGAGAGCTGAGCCAGGCAGGGAAGCAAGGCCCTGCAAGAGGCTTCGTTCCCTCCTGAGATCCAGTGCCTTGGCTGGGATTGATGCTTTAATCCCAGCAAAACCACAGTGCTGCTGCCCAGTTGCTGGCCTCCAGACAGAGTGTGATGATGGTTTGACTTCAGGAGTTTCCTCCTCACAGATGCATCCCCCATCCCTTCCTAAGCTGAGCAGGTCCTACAGGTGTAGAGCTTGGCCTCTGACATGCAGCAGAGAGAACCTGCTTACCCTCTGTGGCTGCTGTTGTTTGAAGCAGGGCTGCTGGGGACGGCTGACATGGTATTTATGAGTGGTTTATGGGTGCTTAATGGCAACTTCTTACCAGTGATGTGCTCTCTGTGGTGGCTCACAGGTCATGGCCTGGACTTAGCTGCACCTCAGGTGGGTGGCAACAGGATGCAGGGTGAAACACCAGTGCCAAAGCCCAGCCTCTACCAGCAGGCATGCAAAATGACGATTTTTCTGTCTTATCAGAGCAGGAGGACACATAGGGATGTAATTTCCTCAGGCTCTGGCTGGAGCAGTTAAAGAGAAGCCCTCCCCTCTGTGCTTTAGGCTGCTCCTGCCGCCCCTCCATCCCCTTCCACTACAGCAGGGCAAGCGCGTGTCAGGCCGTGCTGTGAACTCCAAGGCTGAAATGATCTGGGTTAAAAATAACTGTGCAAAGAGTTAAGGGGTGTATTTTAAGCCCAGATCATTTCAGTGATCCAGTTTACAGCACAGCCCCACAAACTTGCACGGGTGCAGGGGAGGGGGGAAGGGGGAAAGGAAAGGTCAGGGGAGAATGAGTGGTTGGAAACATAAGCTGTCTGAAATCAAGGCCTTATGAAACTGTGCCCCAAAAACACTGACACTCTCTTGTTTTCCTCTAGCACACCGACAACTCCCTTCTCATGGTGCAGCATTGGGTGCTGAATATCACCCTTTCTGGGTCTGTAATCAAGACACTAGCCCTGCGCCTTGGATGCCTTATTGTATCTGCCTCTGAGACATTATATTTGTCGTTATTTTTGACGTATTTGCTGTTGCTGAGGTAGATTGTGTGTGTAGCAATGAAAAGATCCCTATGAGACTCACAGGGGAGCTTTGCAGTGCTTGTGTGAGCACAGGATCTGGCATGATGGGCTGGTGTGAGAACAGGCTGCAGGGAATCGTGGAGCTTTTCTGGAACAAAGGAGGGATGTGGAGATCAGGGACTGGCCTCAAAACCATGTTGAGATGCAGCTGCATGAGAATTGGGCTGATAGTTGCACAGGACCAGTACCAAAATTGTGTAACCATCGCTGATTTCATAGCTGCTGAATACTCCAGCCTTGCAAGGTGCTGTGGAGGTGCTGCTTCTCAGATAAAAGGTGACCCATCTGGCCAAAATGTCCTACCTGCAAAAGCAGACAAGGCAGAAGATTCGTAGGGGAGGGAAGGAGATTAGGGAAATATAGATCTCTGCTGTTATTCAGCTGGTATTTAGCCAAAACACTCCACTGTATGACAGCCAGTAGAGCTTTCCTCTTTTCAGCAGTCAAAGCAGGTACATGATGGGACATTTCTGTGTGGATCCAGTGGACTCAGGCAGCCTGTGAGAGGAGCAGGATCTGTGCTAAAAACAGTGGCCTCCCTTCACACAATCTGCAGAGTCAGGGGTTGGTGGGCAGTTTTGCTCTCACAATAGAGGTAGGGACTCTGATGCATAAGGAAGGTTTTGGGGCTCAAGTTGGCACATTTGTGCCTCAAACACGGATAAAAGCAGAACTTTCTTCCCCAGTGCTGCTGAAAGGGACTAGGCTCAGTTTTAAAAGCAGATGAAGAAACATGGTTTTGAAAACTGTTTTCAAATTTACTCAATTTTATGAACTTATTTGGAAGAGAAAAGTGAAACAAACCCTGTACAAAGAACCTGGTAGTTGCACTTCCTTTTTTTGCAGACAGTGCCATGCTTACACTGATGGTATAATTAAATTCCTGTTTACAGCTCTGTCTGACATTTTTCAGAATGTACAATGCTCAGACACTTATTTTATGGAACAGTAAAAGACCTGAGAGTAGCAGTCACCTAATTACTGATGGACTAAGTCTTTAACTTTACCTCAGGCTGACCATGCTTTTCTTCTGAAAAGGAAAAGAATCATCAGTTAGCTGCAAAAAGCACAAAAATCATGTCTGAGTAACTTCACCATCGCAAAAAAAAAAAAAAAAAAAAAAAAAGAAAAAAAGAAAAAAAAGAGAGAGAAAAGGAACAGAGCTACTTCTCATCACCATTTAGAAAAGTAGTGGTGGGTTATTTCACCAAGGTGGGAAACGTGACCAGGAATGAGAAAGATGGCATAATTAATATCGTGGGGCAGGAGAGAGCCAGCTCTGGGGTGAGAGAAGCAGAAATCTTAGTCTTAGGTGTGGAAGAGGCTGAGGGCTGGTACATGCTGGTACATGCTCTGGGTTGAAAGTGACAAAATGAGGCTTCCCACCTTCCTCACAGTGTTGGGGAGCAGGAGAGGGAGACTGCCAGCCCAGCTCCTGGAAGTCAGAGGAATGATGTTCTTGCAGTGCAAGGAAGGGAACTTTTTGCACCCAAATAGAGCACCTTCCCTTGACACAGAGCCTGGCACATCACCTGGGGGCGGACAAAAAAATTCGTAAAAAAAGCTGGATACAGCACAGCAGTGTGACTGCCAGAAGGGATCTGAGTAAGGATCCTTTCCTGTTCTTTATTTTCCGTAATGGGAGAGTCTGCAGCTGGCAGTTTCTGGAGGACACAGCCCCGTGGGCTACTGGTGCTAATCTTAGAATGGCATGTTCAGTGCTTCCTGCGCCCCGGCCCCGCGCCCCGCGCCCGCAGGAGCCGCCAGCACAAGACACCCATGGAACCATGCTGGCCTCCCAGCTCTGATCAAAGAAAGGCAGCTGTGTTTTCAGACTGAAATGAAAAGAAAAAGAAAGAAAGGAAAAATTCACCCCAAAAACAAGAGGTCAGAGAGGCCAAGAGGAAGTTCTGTGTCTGTTCTGAGTAAAGGCAAAGGGATGTGAAAGAAGCATTTGGAGAAAAATGGACTACAAGGGAGGCAGTCGTTCTGCCACAGACGCTGAGCACTTGCAGCTGCTTAGTTTCAACTGAGTCCATACTTCAGGTGTCCATTGTGCCACCCCCAGGTATCCTGGGAGCTGGTGTGATGAGCCAAGCCTCCCAGTCCATCCTGCATTCTCCATTCTTTGCTTTCTCCTCTTTCCAGCCTGCCCTCCCTTCACAGCAGGGAGATACAGCCTGCATCTTGCAACTGGTGTCGTTCCCCACTTAGCCCGACATCACTTTTCATGTGCAGCAGGTTGCCCTGCTGATCTGCTTACCTCACTCTTTCTTCCATTCCATTATCTGCCACTTTCCCTGCCTGTAATTACTCAAGTGAAAGGTAGAAAGATGAGGGGAAAGTGCGTGAAGGTCACTGGGATGCGACAACTTGATATTACTTCCTTGGATTCAGGAAAGCTATTCCAAAGTGTATGGGAAATTGAACAGGGAATGGCCGACACCTACAGGGGCTTGTGGGCCTGGGAAAAAGAAGATAACATTTATTTGGGACATTTATTTGCAGCTCTCTAAGAAAGGGAAAGGCCTTTTTTCACAATGCAAACAAAAACAGAGAAGCGGAAAGATCACTGAGACAGTGGGGTGGGAAGTGTGGTGTTGGTCATGGGTTCATGGTGGTGGTATAGGGAGCTGTGAGGTGTGAGGCTCCTTACTGATGGTTTGTAGCCTGGGTTCTTTATTTGTGAGCTCTCCACCTCTAACAAAATCAGGATTGTTATTCCTGGTTGGAATAACATTTGTTGGTTAGTTATTCTCAGTTCCTCTGGTTTGGTTTCCTCGGCATTAGATACTAGAGATGAAGAAAAAAGATTTCCTTTCATCAGCTTTGATTTCAAGGCTTTCTACTCACACTGCTCAATAGACACATAGCAAAGAAAACAAGGTAAATGTGGAATGACACCAGGGCAGTGTGATGGGGAAAGAGCTGCATCATCCAGACTCCAGCACAAGCCTTCTGCTTCTCAGCCTGCTGTTGACCCGGAGGAGGGGAAGCTTCTCTCAGCCGTGGTATTTCCTCCTCCCCCCCCCCACACCCGCCTCAGTATTTCACTTGAGAAAAAAGCAGAACAGCAAGGGACACATCTCCAAGCAGATGTTGGCTTGCTGTGAGGACTGGCAATGGCTTCTCACAGCAGAACCACTGGAAAAGCAAGGCTGATGGTGACCAGGGCAGTAACAAGGGTATGAGAGAGCTGAGGAGGTGTATGGGAACTTACATTACTGCCTGCTCCATCTGCTCACTGCAAGGATAAGAGGAGCAGACACTTGGCTTGAGACGCCTTGTTTGCTTCCATTGAAAAGTACTGAGTGTAGGCTCTTCAGCTGGAGCTGAAAGGCTCTGCATGAATTACTGATTTTCTGGGATATTTGAAAATGCTGCTAAATCCTGTCTTCCAAAGCCTCTTGCTCTCAGGCTGGCTGATTGATGCCAGATGTGAGAAACTCTGCTTCAAGTCCTTGCTTTCTCTTGAACTTTGTAACACATACACAGGCTTGTTTTTCCCAACCTTCACTCACAGCTTCTTGTTCCTGGTTTGTCAGAACAGGCCAGCAGAGACCAGCTCAGAGGTGGACAAGTCAGCATCACCCTCAGTGGCTCAGCTAGCAGGAAAGTTCAAAGAGCAAGCAGCCAGTATCCCTGGAAAAGAGGTAAGGTGCCCTGCAGCCACCAGCAGGAAATCAAGTGGGAAGTTTATCACTTGCCTCTTCCTGCTGGAACATCAGTGATCTGAGCATAAATCCACCTTGATTTTGGATCTGCACAAAGGACTCATCTCCTCTTGCGGTGCAAGTTGTGGCTGTATCTTCCATGCATTGCTGATTGGTGAATGGGTATTTTGGTAGAGCCATGTTTTGGGAGAGACTGTAAGCAAGACATTGCAGAGCTTGTAGGATGCACAGATTTACCCAACAGCAGCAGACAGCAGTGCATTCATGTCCTATTTGGGCTGGCTTTTGTGGGCAGACAGCAGTAATGTATAATGAAATACCAATACTGACACGAGAAGAAACAAACAGATGGTGCAGTGTAGCAGCCAGTGGCAGGTCATCAGCACCTGGTTCACAAAAGGAGGTTTCCTCCAGGTTATTACTTCTGTCTAGGCCTCAGAAAGCTGCCTCTTTACTTACCTGCATTGCCTCTTCCCAATGATATTTCAGACTCTGTGCCTATCTCTATCATGCTGAAACTTTATTTTAATGAAATCTCACCATGCCAAACATTGCCTCGCATGCTGACTTTCTCCAGCTAAGTAAAACACTAGAATACCTCTCTTAGGAAGAAAGGAAAGTCAGGGCTATTTATGAAATGAGGTTGACATTTTCCATAGAGCCTCCTGTATCATTATGCCTTTTTCTTTTAGAAGCATAAATGTTTGCTGGTGGCCCTTTTCAGGCACCTTTTGAAACTGAACTGCTCCCTTCTGCCACTCAGCTCCTGATCCCAGCCTGGCCTAGGGGTATCCTCCCTGTCACCCCTCCTGTCTTTGGCTGGATGCAGTGGTGACCTCTGCCCTGCAGGGCCGGCATGCCATCATCTATCAGAGGTTAGCACTCCCAGGATGGGAATAGCCAATCTTTTCCCAAGCACTATTTTTTTCCCTCCGGTTGCCAGCACACCACTCCATCTGTCCATCCCATTACAGTAATTTCCTCTTCAGAAGGTATGGGATTTAATTGCACTAAGCCACTCACCCTTCAGAAGGCAGAAAGTTCCCAGACCTCTCTTGTGTTATCTGCAGACCTCTGCTGCTCCCAAGCCAGGGCAGCATGGAGGGGCCTCACAGTGCGAGGAAACTCATTTTCTCCAGAGACAGAGGAGGACAAAGTTTCCTGTCTTTTCTCTCCAAGCCATCTGTCACTTCCCCACCAGCTTTCTCAAGCTGGCTTCAGATTAATGGCCCAAGGGATGATCTTTAACCCTTGCCTGGCCCATGCCAGCAGAGGGGAATCCTGTCAGCCAGGGAACCTCTGACACATCCACTGTGCACAGCACAGCATTCCGTAGTTGCAGAATGGTGGGGTTTCCACAAGACACATTATTGCTTCCTGGCATGGCACAAGGATAAGAGCATGGCTTCCCTGGGCTTAGAGACCAGGGCCATGGCTGGGTGCAGCACCTCCAGAATTCAAGTGACATCAGGTCCTCCAAGCTAGCCAGCTGTACAGAGGGCAAAGATGCCATAATACAACTTCTCACATGACAGCCTGTGAGAAGGTAGCAAAATTATCCAAATGGTTTATATTGGATATTGTTATGGATATAGTGGATGTTATCCAAGATTCCCAATATTAGCCAGTTATTTTGGATTATTTTTTTAACACATGAAAAGTGTGTTAACAGCTTGGCAGGAGACTACAAACCTGGCATAAAAATAGAGACAGCTTGGCTTCAAGATCAGAGCAATAGTTATGTGCCGTGCATCTCTTCCTTCTTAGGGAGCTCTCTCATAGTTCTGAGACTCCAAGGACATTCAGAATGAATGAGTGTCCCTGCCATTAAGTTGCCTTGTTTCTTCTCCTCTGGAGAATATGTTTCTTAGTCAAATCTAGGGTTGCAGCTGAGGCCTTGTCCCTGTGTGCTGCTTTCCTTCATTCAAGAGAAATGAACAGGGCTGAAATTCTGAAAAAGTCAGAATTCCTCTTTTTGCCCTGAAAATATATCAGACATAAAGCAGGAAATCATGAACCAGGTAGGCAGCTGAATCTCACTGAAAGGAAATCCTGGTAATGAAAGGAAAGAGAACAGTAACAACCTCTCCAGTGTGAAGGGGTTTCCAGCAGGATGCTTTGCAGACAAAGTTTCTGGGAAGTTTCTAACCCTTCACAACTTAGAAGAGTGTCTCATGCACAAAGGAAAAGATACAAACTACTCTGACAACACTAGAACACGGGGTTCTAGATACCACAAGCACACCCATATGCTAATACCATCTTTTGCTGCCTTTGGATGACTCATTTGGGTAGGCTGAGCCCTGCCTCCCGAGCAGGTCACTCACACAGCACGCCCTTTGGTGCTTGAATTTCACTTCCTTTTTAAGAAAACTGATTTCCCTGCTGCTGAGTTGGTTGTTTTCTTCTCTTAGGTACCACCACATAAGCCAACTCGGAGGAAACCACCCTGCTCCCTTCCCTTGTATTCCCACAAAACTGAGACAAGTGACAATGATGAGCAAGTGAGTATCAATTTAATAGGGGGACAAGGTCTTTCCTCTCTGCAACTTGTTCTCTCCTGAGACACGGGTTTGAAGGTGCCAGAGAGGTCAGGCTGTGCAGCCAAATCCATCAATCATGCAGCAGCAAACCTGCCCCTGCTCTCCCTCATGTACTCACCGAGAGTCAGCTCCATGCTGTTCCCTGCTCCTGCAGCATGGATGCACAGCCCATTTCTACTGCTTTTGTTTTCAACCCTTGGCACATAGATGGATCCATCCAGTTACCACTGTTCAGGAACCACTGGTATTTACTAGATTTGAACAGGGAGCACCCATGCTGTTTGTTGAGCATAATGGGGTAATATTTCTGCTCATGAGATTTTTCTGTCTTTGGAAAAAGGGAATAATTAATCCAGAGTGAAGAGAGGGTTTGTTGGCAATACCTACAGAGTATTTCTTTAGGACCCTTGAATGAGCAGGTCCCAGTAAGCTGGCTGCTACTTACTAAATTTTACACTCAGACTCTCTTTGGTCAATTGTGTCCTTCTGCATTTCAGGGTATGAGATCTACCCACCAAATTTCATGTTGTCACCTGCCCTTAACAAGGAATTAGTATTTTGTCCTTCTTACCTGTGAGCTATAGGCTCTTGCTGCCTCCATGCCAAAGGAGCATTAAGTTTTAAAATGTTAGATTCCTTCCTTTTCTGAAAAAAGTAATATGCCCCTTCTCAAAGCAATGCTTTCTCTTTCTCAAACTGCTTCCAACCTTTTCATTGCTCTACCTTTCCTGCCATTTAGGCCCTTCCTGCTTATACTAATTGGATATCCTTTAACTTGGTTACTCAAGTGGTGACAGAAAGTCTTTCCCGTCACAGAAAGTTCACAATATTTGCCAACATTAAGGCTTTAAGAGGTAAAATTTTAATCTACCTGGTCCTGAAATAATACCAGGGGAAACTGTGCCACAGGCTAGATACCTTAGTGAAGGCAATGTACGTCAGACACTCAGACAGCAGTCCTTTTTCTCCAGAGGAGAGGTACATGTATCTAGCCCTAGGACGGCTGGATAACAAAAGGAGAACAGGAATGAAGAAAAAGAAACTTTTGTGTGGAAACACTATATGAAGCTTCATTTGCCTCCCTCCCAGCAGTTTCTGCTTATCTCTTCCATGTTTTCTGCCTTTATTGTATTTCCTCTTTTCCACCTACTACACTGTGGTGTTTTCCTGTTTCATTTTATTTTGCAGAAGCGGTCGCCAAATGCTTGCCCCATTCCCAAGGTCAAGGTGAAAAGCTCACCGATGATTGAAAAGCTGCAGGTAGGTCCTGGCAGAACCCACATGGCTTCCCCAGCAAATTAAAGGTGATTGGCATTGGTCACAGCTACTTCCCTTGCAGAGCAGCCAGAGGGGAAGGGGATGCAGGAGCCAGGGGTGACAGCCAGGTGAACAGGACAGTGGCCTCACTGGGGAGAAGCAAGCCCCACCACACACAAAGAGGAAGGCAGAGCAGGTCTGGCAATGGTAACAGGCACCAGAAGCAGTCCAGTGATGCCCAGGCGTGTCCATAAGCATGTCAGTGCATGGATCAGGATCATTTGGATCTGTGGAGTACACAGCCAGGCATGGGCATGGCAGCAACACCGCTTGAGCAGGGAGCAGGGGCAGGAGCCTCCGTTTAAGTGCAGCTCTTGACAGAAAATGAGGGGAACTCTGGATGAGGCTTCCTCCAGCTCTTTCCTGACAGCATTGTCACTCCCACTGAGTCCCCTGCACTCAGTGGGGAGCTGGCCTGGAGCACAGGCAGTGACAATCCTGGCAGTGGGACGTGTGCTCCAGGCTCTGGCTGTCCCGTGTGTGTGCCTGGAAGCTCTGCACTGCACTTCCCTCGTCTGGATTCCTGCAGATACACACAAACACACCCAGCGCTTCCTGCCCTTTCTATGTTTCTGTGGTGCCTTATCTGCACTGCTGAGGGCAGCTCAGCACTCGATGGCCTGAAGACAGAGTGCCCTGAGCACGTGTCACTGCAGAGCCTCCTGGCCACCCTGACACAACCTAAGCCTATTCATAGCTCTGTCCCTCCTGGTGCACCCAAGGACATTTGCCTAGGGGAGCTTCTCAGTGAGAGGCCAGCAGGAAGTGTTTTGCCACAGCTAGTCACAAGCTTGCTGCTTTCCATGGTCGTCTCACAGCTGCACAGGTCGTTCAGAAGACCTGCAGATCAGGCTGGAAAATGTGAGCTCCAGTTGGGCACACGAGGGAGGGTTTAAATCTTGAACCATTGCTGGCTGTGCATTCAGATTTTTCAGCCACTGCAGACTGTGGTGTCTTGGCTGGGTCACTGGAAAATCCCAAAAGGCCTCAGGATGACAAAAGAGCATGTCCAGAGTTCCAGCTGCCAGGGAAGGACAAATGTCCAGTCATAACTTCTCTGCCCAGACTTGTTTGTTGACCGTGTCACCAGGAGAAACCCACAACCAGGAGGTCTGTGACAGCTGAGAGATGTGGCAGGGCAGGGGTTCCCCTGTGTGGTTATCGTGTGCAGCACACGCTGCTGTCACGCATGCCCCTAATGGGGGTTTCTCATTGCAGGCCAATCTGGCTTTTGCTCCAGCTGCTCTGCTGCCAGGAGTGTCTCCCAAAAGCCCTGGGCTGAAGGTCCTGGTTTCTCCATTCAGCACGCCTCCCTCCACACCCACCAGCCCAGGGACTCAGCCCCAGCCCAGCGAGACGCCAGTCAGCTTTGATCAGCCCCCAGAAAGCACTCAGCTGCAGTTCTACAACAAGGTAGGATCCGCATGCTAGGATTCCTCCATTCCACAGGGCTTGCTTATTGCTTGGAGATGGAGAGGAGGGGGAGGCTGAGCCCTCAGTCCTGCTGTAAGGGCATGTATTTGTGGCCAAGAGGGAAGAGCTAAGCCCCAGGCTCCGAACAGCCTTTCAGTGTAGTTGTGTGCAGCCTCCTCTCTGCCTGCCAGCGGCTCCAAGCAGCCTTCCTGGCCCAGTGTGGCAAGGAAAGGATGAAGGGGCAGGACCCAGCCCCTCAGCTCAGCAGTAACGGGGTGGCTGGTGCCAGGGGGTGCTGTGAGCTGGTGGTGCCACAGGCCAGCAAACATCTGAGGTGGCTGAGGCTCAGTTTAAGGAGCCACACAGGGCACAGCAGTTTCTCAGGTGTCACCAGAGCTCAGCACTTAAGTAAGGAGCTATAACCTGCCTTCACCACCACCAGCTGGAGTACAGACTCCTTCCTCAACCTGCCCAGAGTAGAAAAGGCTGGTACATCCAGTGGTATTTTCCCCTGTTGTACTTTCCTGCTTTCCGTTTCCACTCTCTTGACTGCTTCAATGTCTGCTTTTCCTGCCTGCCAGGTGCGGACGCGAGGATCGATAAAGCGCAGGCCTCCCTCCCGGAGGTTCCGAAGATCTCTGTCCGAGTACGGGGACGGGGAAGATTTAGGGGTCAACTTGTCTTCTCCAGAAAATGGTGCCAGGGAAGATGAGGTCTTTGGGCCCAACGGCAAGACAGAGGAGGTGGAAACAGGGAGCAAAGAGCAAAAGAAAAAGGCAGGGTCTGATGAGAAGCCCCCATCAAGGAGAGGATCCAGCAGATCAGAGGATGAAGAAAAAGGCAGCAAAGAGCAGAATAAACAGGCAGAGTCTGATGAGAAGCCCCTGTCAAGGAGAGGATCCAGTAGATCAGAAGATGGGGAAAAAGGTGAAAAACAGGCAGAGGAAATTACTCCTTGCAAGAACAACACAGGGAATACAAAGGAGGAGGAAGTGTGTCATGATGCCCCAGGAGAGGAGAACTCTCCTCAGCCTCCCTCTGGAAACAGTGAGATGCGTGGCAGTCCCCAGGGAGAAGAGCAGCAAAGCGCTGCCCGTGAACAAGGAAAGGGGGACAAGGAGAAGGAGGAAGCTGAAGCTGAAACAAAGGAGGGCAATGAAAACACAGACACACAGAGAACATCAGACACTGCAGAAACAGCACTGGCACCTGAACAACTGCAGGATGCAGTGGGATTACAGACTGCCAGTGAGCCTGCAGTGTCAGTCACGCAGGACCAGGGCACAGTGTAGCTGTGACACACAGGTAAGATGGGCCAGCATGATGGTGGCTCCTGAGGCACCTGAGGGTTGTGCTGTTAGCAAAAATGGCAACTGTGACAGAACACAACAACAATTTTGCTGCTTCCCACATGTCAAAAGCCTCAGATCTCAGGCCTGCAGAGACTGTGAAGCAGGATACTCAAAACAACCAGCCCTCCTGGGTGGTGTTACGGAGAGGATGGAAAAGAAGCAAAGCTAATTCTGGATTCAGTATAATGGAGAGGCTCTACTCACCAGGCACCCTCCTGCATTGTTGTTTTGAAAGCAATCTGAAAGTACTTGCAGTAAAAAAGCACATTTCCCCAGCAGTAACCATGCATACACTATATCAATATGACTCCTTACATATAAATATTTATATGTGTGCACACACTGTATGTATACCTGTGTACACATATATATATTCCCTATGTGTTTAGCTTGTTAGCTTTGCCAGCAAACCCAGGGCTCACCAGTTTCATGATCAGCTCTGAAAGCCTGCAAGCATGAGCCTTTGCCACTGAAATAAAGGAGGATTTGCTGTGGCTGAAGCAGACCTTGTTCCATGCACCTTGTGTGTTCTATAACAACTGGTAACACAGCCAAATGCCTGAGGATGTGTCTCATCCTGCCTCAACCACCTCCTCTTCAAATGCTTCCTTGGTTTGGCAAGGAGCAGCTGAAGGAAGGATTCTGGTGGTCAGGCTGCAGCTCACCTTTGCCTCCTAGCACAGAAACCACCAAAGTGCCCCCAGGATTTCCCAGCAGTGTCTTTGCTTAGACCCATGATTATTTTTCATTATTTCCTTACTCATTTTCCCCTCTCAAAAGGACATACCCAATCAGGGCAGAGGAGACTTACCATGTGGACAGGAGCCATCTAACCCAATCAAGGTGGAAGCTACTGGAAAACCTTCAGTGGCAGAAGAAGAGCAGAATGCAGAAATCCCCTGATGTCCAGACTCATCACAGAGCTGAGTGGCCACTCGCTGGCTCTCTGCTTTGCACCATCATATTTTGGGATGGCTGGAACAAGAGACTGCAATCTCTTCAGAGTTCAAAACTCAGGTGTTGGCAGGCATTCCTTGGTGATGTTTGGGGACTGAGAGACCTGATACACTCTGTCCTGGAGGCAACAGCCACCACCACCACTCACAGTCCTTCTGCTTCTTCATCTTACTCCAAAATGTCTTTTTCTTCTCCCCTGCATTGGTCTTAGATGAAGTTCATCAGTTACGTACATACATACATGTATGGTGCCTTTTTGGTAGCTTCTTTTAAAGTACTTTGGGTTTTAAAACTTCAGTAAATAATATTTTAACACCAGGAATTTTTTCTCCATATGTGCTGTGTGGCAGACAATATGAACTCTGAATACGGGGAAAACTCCTAGAACACTGATCATAAAACTATATAAATATAAAATATACAAAATAAAATATCTTTGAAGTGGGGCTGATCTGTGAAAAAGCCACCTGTGGTAGGCTGGTAGGTCCTGTGTGCTTCAGCTTTGTGGTGCTTTTAGCGTGGTGGAAAGTGACAACCAGCAGATTGTATGCAAGGAAAAGATGTGCTGAGTAGCCCAATAGGGCCGGTTTTCTTATCTGGCTCTGGGCTCCAGTCCAGATTTAGAAGGGCTGCTTGTCCATCAATCTTTCTCACTTCCAGACCCTATCCAGTCTGTTTTGAAACTTCTGGTGTGTGGCCACCGGGAGTCACTCGTGGTAGAAAGCATCCCAGCTTCCTGGAAACAGCCAATTGATTTTGTGCAGGTCAAAGAAGAAGTCCTAGCTGGCTGAGTTTCCAGCGGCGTTGCCTGGCTGAATTGGCAAAGCTCAGGCAGCCAGTCCCTCTGAAGTACTTATGTGCTGTCCTAGATTTGCATTCACTCTTGGGCTACTAAAAGTCATGGGCTAGCAGTCACTGTGATTTTAATCTGGAGAGTATTTGGGGAAAAGTGGATGTCAGACCCTCACTTGACCAGTTTCCTGACAGCAGTGCCTGAAGCTGTGCTGGCCACACAGAACAAGATGTCCATACTGTGATGTGGGCTGACGTCACACTTGCTGAGAGCCAGCAGCACTTGCCCTCCTGAATTTTCAAGGGGTTGTTGGCAAACATGACCTCCACACCCTTTGGAGCCATGCTGTGGAGCATTGTTGCCTTTGGATCCATTTTAATCTGCTTGCTCTAGCTTGTATTCCAGGGCAGGCTGCAGTCATTGGCTGCCCCTTGTTTCTTCTCTCAATGTCCCATCTGGATGTGAGTGGTTGTGCCTTACTGTACATACAGATATATGTGTGCCTGTGTAGAGAACGTGTATGTGTGTCCCGAGCTCGGGAATGGAAATCCGAGGGAGAAACAGAATAAATAAATGGTGGAATAAAACCAAAGCAAAACAATCTGTGTGTTTTGTTTCCTCCTGGAGAGATGAAGAAACTCGAGGAAGAACGGGCAGAACTGGTAGCAGACGGCAAAATAGGGGCGAGATTTCCACTGGCATCAGGACTTCAACATTTAAATCTGAGAGAGCAACTACTGAGGAACGGGGAGGAAGACTTCCCGAAAAAACATCTGGGATGCAGATTCCACGTTTCATGTGGAAACATGAGGATGTCAGGAAGCATTAGCAGACAAGAGCATATCAGGGACGAGCGGGATTCCAGCCAGGAAGGTGTTGTGTGCTCAGAACCCCAAGGCGATGCCCGTGGCTCCCGTGGGCGCTTGTCCTGGATCGGCCCCGGGAGGCTCCGAGCGCGCCCCGGGACCCGCTGCGACCCCCCCGCACCGCCAGGGGGCGCAGCGCACGGCGCGGCCCGGCACGAACCAAAGCTGCTGGCGGGGGGGGGGTGTGGGGGTGTCCCATTCTTCCGCCTCCCCATCCTCTGGGAACCAGCTCGCCCGGCTTCCAGCGCCACCGCGCGCGCGGAGCGGGAGTGGGAATGGGAGTGGAAGTGGGAATGGGAAGGCTGGGTTGTTCCTGCGCTCCCGGGATGAGCGCGGGAGCGGGGTCTGCGCGGGGGAAAGCAGCGGAGCGCCGCGGGGGCCGCTGGTCCCCCCGCGGGGACGCGGAGCCACCGGTAACGAACGTAGGCTCGGGGGAAGGGTGATGCCAGGGATTACCCTGAGAAAGGAGACGGAGGGAGCGAGCAGGGAGAATGGCCGCGGCCCCCGCAGTTCGGGAGGGCAGCGATGTGTTCTGGAGCGCTGGGCAAAGCCGCTGGTGGGGTCGGCAAGGACAGACCTACACAAGCACTGACGCGAGCGGCCGGGGCGGGAGGAGGCGGGACGACACTGAACTGCTGAGCTGGGAAAGCACCTACAGAGCGGCTCGTTGGTCTAGGGGTATGATTCTCGCTTCGGGTGCGAGAGGTCCCGGGTTCAAATCCCGGACGAGCCCGCTGGGAAGGGGGTGCGGCAGCGCTCCTTGTTTTGCCGCCGAGGGGCCCTCCTGCGCTTTTTGCGCCTCGGGCCCGCCCGCAGCGGGACCGGGGTCGCGGGGACGGCGCCGGAGCCTGCACGGTGTGCCGGGGTTGAGCCGCTCGGAAGGGCGAGAAGCGGCCCCGCTGCACTCTCTCGGTGGAGGAAAAGCGGGGGTCTGCCTGGGAAAAATGTGAGCAGCGACGTCCAGTGCGAGACGAAGAGGAGCGGCCGGTCCTCGGTGAGTTCTTAACGCTTTTTCTTGCACTAAAAAGGAACGAGCGGGTCTCGTTGTCAGGTCTGTCCGTGTCCCTTCGCTGTGCACAGGAGCTGCCGCTGCTGCGGGGAAGGAAGAAATAAAAATAGTCGGGCTCGTCCGGGATTTGAACCCGGGACCTCTCGCACCCTAAGCGAGAATCATACCCCTAGACCAACGAGCCGCCGTGAAATGTGTATTCTCTGCTTTGCACAGGAACGCTCCGCTGGCGCCGCGCGTCGTCTGCCCGGGACAGCTCCGGCCCGTCCCAGCTCCCGCGGCCTTCCCGGCTCCTGAGGGGGCACAGCCGCGTCCCTGTGGCTGCCGGCGCCCCCCGGGTTCCTGACGGGCACCGCGGCAGCCCTGTCTCCCTGTGGGTGCAAAAGCTGCTCGTACGTTGCGAGCCATCGGCCGCGGCAGCCAGGCCACAAACCCCAGCGCGGTGAGGGGAAATTCGTGGTTCATTTCCATAATTTCAAACTGTACCACAGCCGAGTAGAGGCAAAGTCATTTTCTTAACTTACAGATGATGATTTTATGCAGACTTGCTTAAATAGAGTCTTGGAACGCTGATGTTGGTCAGGGTGGAGGTCACTGTTACCTTGGCTTTTGCTGCTGTACAGTAACAGCCTCTAAACTAATTTTGCCTGTAGTCCAATATATTCCAAGAAGCTGGGGGAAATGTAGGAGGGAGAGCCAGGAAAACAAATTGCTTCCATTTTATGTACTTTCTTATGTATCAAGGCTATCAGGAAGACTCACGACTGGAATTGCTCCTTAGCATCCCTTCAGCTGTGGAATAGCTCATCATTCCCACACTTTTCCGTCCAGAGTATTCCTCAGAACACTTACCCTTGCACAGTGGGTGATCCAAGACATTCTTCTCAATGAAATTATGGGAAAGCCAAGTTACAGAAGACAAGACTTACAGGGAATGTCGTCAATATCTGTAAATACCTCAAAGGTGGGTCGCAAGAGGATGGTGCCAGGCTCTTTTCAGTGGTGCCCAGTGCCAGAATGAGGAGCAATGGACACAAACTATATCACAAAAAGTTTTACTCAACATGAGGAAGAACTTCTTTGTGCTAATGGGCCAGAGCACTGGAACAGCTGCCCAGGGAGGTCATGGATTCTCCCTCTCTGGAGACATTTAAAACCCACCTGGACATTTCTTGTGTAATCTGTTCAAGGTGACCCTGCTTTGGCAGAATGGTTGGGCTGGATGATCTCCAGAGCTCCCTTCCAGCCACAACCGCACTGATTCTGTGAAAAATAGTTCCCAAACTCTTCAAAGTCTGTATGCAATTACTGTGCTGCTGCCAGCTCTTGAGTTTTGAAAAAAAAACAACAAAAAACCCCTGCATTTTTAGTTAACCAAAGTAAACATGAATGTGCCATTATCTGTTAGTCACAGTTTCTCCTGACTTGCAGAAGAAAAAATATTGCTATAAGGGACACAGAATGCTTTCTTGTACAAATAGAGCCTGTTTTTTCCCTTTTTCTCTCATGCTCTTCTATTACTAATTCAAAATGAGAGTGTTGGGTGGGATATTTTTTGCAGGAGTGCATATCTTTGCACACTAAACAGTGTATACTGTACAATTCCTCTAGGATGTACAGAGATGCAGGCTAAAGAGAAAATGAAACCATTGCAAATGTAAAATCAGTCTAAATATATTTTCTTCTCCTCCTAGAAGTTATTACCCCCCACACCCTTTTTTTTAACACCAAAATCCTGCTTGCTTTCTGTGGCAAGCTACTAGAGAACTCTCCAAAACAAAGGATAACAGGGAAGTCAGGGCTGTTCCTTTTGCAATGTGATCTCAGCTCTGTCAAGGAAGGGAGAATGTAGGCAAGGGCTGTGTGTGGCCAAATCAGGTTTTGTACACAAAAAGGGAACATGTGAGCTGTGTGAAGAACGGTCAATTTGAGAATAAGAAAAATGCAATTTTAAAAAAGCAATTTATTTAGGTTTACTGCCTTGCAAAAATACCCAGAAGGGTGAAGCTTGGCCTTTTCAGAGGATTGAACAGTTTTAAAGTGTGCTGGAGGACCTGGAAGTAGATAGTAAACTCTGGGTACTGAGGTGCTTCCATGCTGGTAAGGGCACTTCCAACCACCCAGGAGAGCTGTAAGGTTGGGCAGAGTTTCCATGGAGAGGAAGAGCTCTGAAGAAGTATTGAGAAAAAAGGGCTTGGAATGAAAGACTTTCTGCTTTCTGTCAGTTCCTGCTCTATTTGGAAAGCAGGGGTATTGATGAATTGGCTAAAGACCCACCCACAAGGGAAGTCAAATGAGGTGCCAACCAAACAAGGTGACATTTCCCTGCAATACAGAGTTGCCTGCATGGTTGATATTTATTCCCAAGAGGTGCCCTGGATTTCTGCTAGCCTGGGTTTCCAGAAAACGTGTACAACAGTTAGATGAGGAACGTGCTCCAGAGCTTCCCCTTAAAGTATAAATAATGGATGCATAAGCTGTTACATTTTAAATCCCATGAGAACTGTAAAGTGGTGTCTGGAATCACAGCTGGGAAAAAAAATAATCTGCCTGTGTTTTTGCAGGCTTGCTTTGTCACAGCCCTCCTCAGCATGGCACACGGTGGCCTTTCCTGTGGCCTCTTTCATCTGCAGATGTGATGAGGTGTCCAGAGAGTGGCAGAGAAACTGGTGACACAGGGATCTGGGCGAGGACCAGCATCCATGGAGCCCTGGGCAGGAGCAGAGCACCCCACAGGCTTCTGGAGGCTCAGGGATGCAGTGAGCAATAGCCTTGAGATATGACTCAGCTTGTGCAACTTCTTTAAAATGCACGGTTGGGAAAACACGGCACAACAAAGAGGTTTTCAGAAGCAAAGAGGGAGAGGGAAGGATGAAAGCTTGGTCTCAGAGGGCGTGTAGCAGCTGGGAGTCCAGTCAGCAAGCCGAGGGAAATTCCAAGCAGGTATTTTCAGGAGAAAGGCAAAGGTGGTTGTGCGATTGGTGCCGCAGGCGAGCTTCTGAAGGAGCTTGTGCTTACAGGCAATGCACGCCAAAACAGGCTTTCTGAGTTAACAGGGGCAGGATTTCTGTGGAGGCAGGAGGAACCACCACTGTCTGTGCTCAGAGCTTGCTGCAGCGCTCTCCCGCTTCCCTTGGGACAAACCGGCTCCGTGTCGTGCACCCGGGGGAACTCGAGGCTGGCAGAGGGATTGGGGCACTAAATGAGCACCGGGATCTGCTCCTGCTGTCACTTCCCTGTTGGAAACGAGGCCGAGGGATGCACAGCAGGAGACTTGCATAGCTCAGAGTGCTCAGACACCACACCACAGTGATCAAACCACTGTGGTCCTTACGGGCCACAGTCACCCCACAGCTCCTGTGGCGTTCTTGACTACAGGAAGCACAACTCCACTGGAGTGACTGTCCAGACAGGGTCAGTGCCAGCTGGAATGGTTGGTACCGTGCCTCCAAAGGCACTTGGATAAGTGCACTGCAGGGTAACTGTTGGACAGCGCCAGAGCTCGAGGCCACCCTGTGAGGAGTGGATGAGGGAGCTGGGGATGTTCAGCCTGCAGAAAAGGAGGCTCAGGGATGACCATATTATTCTCTACAACCATCTGCAAGGAGCCAGGTGGGGTTTGGCCTCTTCTCCCAGGGAACCAGCCACAGGACAAGGAGGATATGGCCTCAAGCTGCATCAGGGGAGGTTCAGGTTGGACATTCGGGGAAATTTCTTCACAGAGAGGTTGATGAGACACTGGGATGGGCTACCCAGGGAGGTGCTGGAGAGGTGTTTAGCGAAAGGCGGGACGTGGCAGTCAGTGCCGTGGTCAAGTTGACACGGTGGTGTTGGGTTATAGGCGGGGCTCGATGGTCTCACAGGTCTTTCCCAGCCTCACTGACTCGGCGATTCCGTGATTCAGCGTTTCTGTGAGCCCTGGGAAGCGCCGGCCGGGAGCGGCCCCGCAGCGCCCGCGCCCCCCGCAGCACCGCCGGTTGGCCGCAGGGGGGCGCCAGCGACACTCCCGGCTGGGGGGGCGGGACAGCGCTTTCCCCGCGCCCATAGGTGACATTGATTTGACTGATGGCTCCCTTGTCCAGTCGCCATGGAGCAGCGGGGTAGGACGCGGGCGGAGCTAGCAGGGCGCGGGGGGTGTGCGTGATTGACATCAGCAGCGGCCAATGGGCGGGCGGGGCAGGGGGCGGGGGGCGGGCCCGCGGGGCCGGGGGCGGACAATGAGGGCGCCGCGGGGAGGTGGCGGCGGCTGGAAGATGGCGGCGGGCGGAGGCACCGCGGGGCGGCCCTGCGCGGCGTGGCTGCTGATCGCCGCCGCCGCCGCCCTCACCGCCGGTGGGTCAGGGACCGAGGGAGCCGGTTCGGCCCTTTAACGCAGCTCCCGGGGCGAAGGGCGGTTGCGCGGGCAGGACACGGCTCTGCCGCTCGCTGCCCACCCGGTTGGGAGCCGGATTGGCGGCGGCCGAGGACTCCCGTCCTCACGGGAGGAAGGGTCGGTGTGCCGGGGACAAAGCCCCCGGGAGCCGGCGTGGGCAGGGCAGGGGGTGCCAGGGCAGTGATGCGCGGCGGCCCCGTGTCAGCGCTGGTTCCACAGAATCCATTAGCTTGGAAAAGATCCCCGAGATCATCGAGCCCGCCCTGGGACCGAGCACCACCGTGGCTTCTTCACTCCGTGGACGCGGGTGGCGCTTGTTGGGAGAGCCACGGGGTGACCGAGGAATGGGGAAGCTGGACTTGTGGTAAACGACTTGGTTCGGTCACTGGTGAAGTATTTCGGTAGAGGGGGAATTATGTCAGTCAGATGATGCGTTTATGACTCGTATAGGTGGAGAGTAATCGCAGAACGGGTCGGGTTGGAAAGGGACCACAGTGGGGTCATCTGGTCCAGCCTCCCTGCTCGGGCAGGGTCATGCCAGAGCACATGGCACAGGATTGCGTCCAGATGGTTCTGGAATATTTCCAGGGAGGAGTACACGACTATGGGAGAGTGGCAAGAGTGATGCTTTACTAAACTGTGGCTTATGTTCTCAGAGGGCAGTGGGTTCCACACATCACTTGGACTCCAAAAGTTGCATACATTTCTCATGCCAGCTCACTGTTTATAGATGCTGGGCATGGACAGTGAGGGAATATCCAGTATGTATGGATAATGACGGATCTCTTGGGTTGGCAGTACTTGCTTAATGGGTAAAACTTTGTGAAGTACTTCAGTAGGAAACATTAAGAAGCCTGACGCCTCCTTAGTTCATATGTCTGGAAAACTGTGTAAAACTATAAGTCCATCTGGGAAGAGGTTTATGAAGAAACTGCTGAGTGGTAAGGAACTCTAAAATTTGTTTCATAGAATTTTAGAATTTGGCTTGGGACAAATATTAAAGATTATCTTGTTCCAATCCCACTGCCTTGGGCAGGGAAATGTTTCACTAGACCAGATTTCTCAGAGCCCCATCCAGCCTGACCTTGAACACTTCCAGGGAAGGAGCATCCACAAGTTCACTGGTCAACCTGTTCCAGTGCTTCCATACCCTCACAGCAAAGAACTTCCTCTTAATACCTAATTCCTATTATTATTCCTCTTCCTAAATCTGTTCCCAAAGAGCATTGTTTGTATTTGTTTAAGATGACTGCATATTACAATAAAGAAGTAGAGATATTTAAGGCTTCCTTGTGTATCTTCAGAGACAGTATTTAGGATTAAGTATATAGATATGAAATATGCATATATTGCAGTAAAACTGGGGTCTTTGGAACTACGTATGAAGGCAAGAGAAGGAAGCATGTTTCCCCTGACCACAATGAAAGGTACAGCTAAAGTAATGCTATAGGTGGGTGGGAGTAGTAGATCATTGTAGAGGGTCTAATTTATTCCTGTGTTGGCTTCTTTCCTTGCACATCCTTAATCCTCCTATCTGATTTGAAAAGCAAGGTTTACATCTCTGCATGGGCACAAGTGATCAGAGTGCAGGCCCTTCACCTCTTTTGCATACCCAAAGGAGTTTGGTGATAGGAAGGAAAAGATTACCTTCCCCTGAGTTTGAGGGTGCTAAGGAGTCCTGGGTAATCCGTGCTGTGCATTTCTTCTTGCCTGTGTCACTCAGGCTCCTGATGTTTTCTCAAGGACCTTCTCCCCGTTCCCTTTCCTCATGCTGGACTTTTCCCCTTGTGAGAGGTTCAGAAATCAAAACCTGCCTTTTTTGGCAGGGGCAGGAGAGGTGTTTGCAGAGGGCTGTAGCTGCTCCCTTGCTCAAGTGTGGCGTGTGGCTGGGTGATGTGCTGCACGCGTGGCTGCCGTGCCTTGTGCCTGCTCTTCTGCCTCTTCATATGCTCTGTGTCAGGTCTGCTCCTGTGGCAGCTAACCTGCAGTGAGACAGAAATATTGCTTAGGGTGCTGTGCAGGCCCCATTGAACACCACAGCCTGCTCTGCCAAGCCCGGTTGCTTCACAGATAAGCAGAGATAACAGAGTTCTAGGCTTGTTTTCGTATGTGCCTCTGCATGTGTGGGTTAGGAGCTCATCTTGCTTCTTTATGCTAGGTCATCTGAAAACTCTGTTGCTTCATTTACTTGTAAGAATGAAGGATCATTGTCAAATGTGCTGTCTGTGGTTCTGGGGACATTTTGTAGCATAAGTAGTTAATCTAGGTATAATCTCTTCTGTGCATGAGTGAGCCTGGAACAACCAGCCAAGAATATCAAGAAAATGGATTATTTTGCAATTGTGCATTTGTAAGCCATGTAATTATGACTTAAAGTGGTATCCTGCCTGTGTTTGACATGAGGGTGGTTCCTGATTACTCCTGACAGTCTCAAAAAATGTCCAGATATTACTGGAAAGAATAATGATGGTCATTTTTTATTATTCTTTTTGATACCAACAAAGCTGGATCTTTTTTGAAATTTATTTTCTCCTACTATCCCTTTTATACACACTCATCCAAGTGCACGTGGGCACATACACATGGGTCAGTAACAAGCATAGCATTGAGATATTAAATAGCTCAAGTGTCTGTTGCTGCTTTGAGCTCACCAGCCCATTTCAATTGCTGCTTGAAATGTTTCCTGAAAATAACAGTGTAAGTCAGGGTTGCAGTGCTCACTTGTTCTTGTGCCAGGTTTAGTCAGAATTCCTGTAGTCACCCCCGTCAGAAGCTGTTAGTCCTTTAAAGCTCAGCCCACTGGTGCTGCAGGTAGGAGAACTGCCTTGCCTGCACTGTTCAGTGGGTTCTGCAAAGGCAAAAGCTGGATAAACTCTCAGCTCACCTTGTTTGCAGCAGCAGCAAGAAGTTCTTGAATATATTGAAAAGTCTGTACCTTAATGTTTTGGTGATGAAATGAAATAAAATGGTCAGATGCTTCTTGGCCTCAGTCATCCAACAGTCTCAGTCTCTTACAATTGCCTGTGTAAGTAATAGCATGCATAGCTGTGTTGCTTGTTATCTGAATTCAAATTGATTGAATTAAACAGCAATTCCACTGCCTGTCTGTGGATACATCTTGTCCTGACTAGTGCTGGATATCCTGTGTCCCATACAGAGTTGAGATGGAAGACCAAAAAAATGAAACCTAGTATTATGACGCAGATTTCTTTAAAGATTTTTGTCTGAGTAGTTTCTAAAAACTTAACTGTTTTTCTGGAGAAGTGCTATATAGATCATCATCAGGTCATCTATCCAAAGCTTATTATCAGCATCTGTAGTGGGAGTTGTCTGAGTGTGGTATGATGTGATGTGGTTTGATCATGTATGGCATACATTGCTCTTTCTACCACCTGCATATATTTAACAAAATAAACAGCCTTGTATGCAAGAAAATACATTTTTTGAACTATTGAATGCTAACTCAGGATATCCTAGGAATACATCAGAAAGCTGGAAGCTCTCTGTATGAAAACATTTACATCCTTATGGCATATATTCTTTTTTGTGTGTGTGTGTATGTGTGGTTTGTTTGTATTACTTTAGCGGTCTGGGTTAGTGGAACCCCACAAGAAGTGATTAGCACAATGGAGAGGATGTGAATATCTTGTGTAAGAGAAGGCTGTGCCAGGAGAGGACAAGAAGTTCTGAACTGGCTTTACTGCCAGCAAAGAGACTTGGGGAGCTCTTAACTGCAGTGATTCACTGTTATCTCTAACAGCAGTATTGTGGAAAAGCAAGTGTTTACTCAGATTAGGGTTTAGCAATAAGCAGCACCCATAGCACAGAAGATGTGGCAATGCGTCCTAAGGCAGGGTTAACAGCAGTATTTTTTGCTGAGCAGGTTGAAAGTTTTTCCTCCCAATCTCTTTTATCTTTAAGGAGCCATTCTGTTACTTGTCCTGAATAAGTTTGTTTTGTTTTCTCATCTGGGACAGAGTTCATTTTCCTCATAGCTTGGATGGTGGTAAGTTTTGAACTTGTGGGGAAAAGAGCCTCGATAACAATGTTTTGCATTGGCTTGCATACCTCAAGGCCTTTTTTGTTTGTCACCCCTCCCTGACAGCCGGTGGGCTGGGGGTGCACGAGGAGTTGGGAGGGCATCACAGAAGGCATGGTCAGCAATAAAAGCTGGGAAAAGAAGGAAAGGGGCTGTTTGGAGTTACAGCATTTGTCTTCCAAGGCACTGTTACGCCTGACAGAGCCCTGCTTTCCTGGAGATGCTGAACACCTGCCTGCTGATGGAAGCAGTGGGTGATGGCTTGTGCTTTGCCTGTAAAATTGTTTTAATCTCAACCCTCGAGTTTTTTCACTTTTACACTTCCAGTTCTCTCCCTGATTGCACCGGGGGTGTGAGCGAGGGGCTGCGCAGGGCTGAGCTGCCTGCTGGGGTTAGCCCACACTGCTTGTGTATTGTTCCCCTTGGCTGCTGTGCCTTTCACCTCCTGCATTTTTATGTGTCTGTTGAGTTGGCACTTTCCACTTGGTGCTGCTGCTAGGTTTTGGCTTGAAGTGCATAAAGAGAACTGGAAGGCTGTGGTTGTT
This sequence comes from Pseudopodoces humilis, assembly GCF_049639895.1. Lineage (NCBI taxonomy): Eukaryota > Metazoa > Chordata > Aves > Passeriformes > Paridae > Pseudopodoces > Pseudopodoces humilis. The sequence goes on from NC_142201.1 coordinate 110,318,525, forward strand.
CTTGTGAACTCTATTTCCTACAACCCTGCAGAAAAAGATGCTTTGTGGTACATTACATTTACTGATGCTTTATGCATGTGGTGTTAAGGGGCATGAAGAGAACTTGCCCTGAAACATTGATTATACCCTACCTTCAGTGTTTCAAATCATATTGAGATTCTGATCCTTAATGGAAGGTTAAACTCTGGGCAGTATTTCAGCTGTCAGTGGCTGGTGGCATTTTCAGTCCCATGAGATGGAAGTAAATGAGCTCAGGTCATCTCCAGGTGGGTGAAATGGCCACTGCTGGAAGCGTTTAGAGTTGGCTGCAAGCCACCTGTTGTTCAGTAATGTGTTTTTGTGATGTGTGCAAGTGAAAGGTGGTGAACAGGGCTCCCTCTTGGTAATAAATTCCATAAAGCTGTATGTGCAGCAGGAGTTTTGAAATCTGACTGGTTTCTGTGTCTCGAAGTGTTTAGATCAAGATCTTGCAGGATCTTGCTTGATGGGAGATGCTGCTCCATTCGAAGGAATGGCTCTAGAAATCACCACACGTGTAAACTGGGAAAGTTGATGTAGAGTGCCACAAGGAAGGCCATAAATTCTTCACAGAAGAAATGTTCCTGAGAAAAACCAGCTGCATCAGATCCTACTTGGTGCTTCCTAACCCTCCTCAGTTGTACAAAACAGTATACAGTGGACTGGGCTAGGGTGTTGGTCTAGTTTGAAAGAAAACAATGGTGAAAGGGCTGTTTTGAACACAGATTAGTTCCTGATCACATTCATCTCATTCTGAGTGTGAATGTGAGCTATTTAAATTGGCACCACCACTGACAAATTCTTGTGGAACAATGCTTTGAAATATTTAGCATGAGCTTTTCCTTTTGGTTTTGTGGTTGTGCTGCTGCAGGTTATAGCTGGTTACAAGTTTGCTCAGCAATTCAGTTAGCAAGTAAGTGTGAGATTGCTGCAAGCTTGGTGCCAGAGCTGGCTGCAGATGTTCAGCAGTCCATGGATCTGTAAGGAATCTGGTCGTCCAAGGGCTTTGGATTTGCCTGAACTGCTGAAGTAAGTCTCTAGTCACGCCAGAACAGATTGGCTGCATGAATACCATGTTAGCTGAGGAGGGTAATCACTTGGATGATGTAATTTCATCAATCTTCTTGCTCAGTTAGGTGGTAGGATTTTATTTAACAGGTTACAATTGAGTCTCTCTGTATACAGGAAAAAATCCTGTGCTCACCTTTCAGGCTGATGGAAATACCAATACTTGGCAAGAGATGGACATGATTCTGGTTCAGCAATGATGAAGGTGGGAGTTTACTGTTCACAGAATGCCACTGATACTTTAGATGGTTCAAAGTGCAGCTTTTGCAGATGTTTCTTGGTGTGTATAGACTGAGTTGGTTGCAGTTTGGTGGATTGATTACTGAAAAAGGGCAGCTTCTTATGTCCGATACGTAGGTTTTGCACTGTATCTCCTCATGAAATTTTTGTATCCACATCCTAAATTCTACTGCCTAGTTTGTTTTGGAAATTGGTAATTCCCATGCTACTAGTGATAGATTTTGCAAAAAGATGCTGCATGCCATCAACAGTTGTCAACTTGAGTGGTATTTTTAACATAGTTTCACTTGAGATAGTATTAATAACCCCAAAAAAGAGAAAAAAGCCTGGAAGGAAGCTTTTGTCCCAGCCAGCAATATGTCAGCCTCAACTGTCCACTCCATGGGTTTGGATTTTGCTGTTGTTTGGTTGTGGTTTTCTTGTCTACAACTTCTGATCCTTAATACTCTCTTTTCCTTAGTAGTTGTGACAGTTTTAGTGGATTGCTATAGCAATTTTAGGAAATGCTTGTGATGGTGGGATGCTTTTTTTATTCTCTCTACCATGTGTTGAGATGTCTACCCAGCTTCTCTCAGATCTAAGTAAGCTTCATTCCCTATTTGTGGGAAAAACTTGGTGTATTTCAAGGAGACTTTTCTGTCTTTTCTGCCTTTCTGTAATCTTAGTTCCCATTTTCTGGCATCTTTCCTTTTCCACAGAAAATAATGTGCTGTGTTTGTTAGTGACTCTGTTAGTATTGCAACATTAGAGGTAGAACAGCTGCCATCAGCTGTTCCAGTTACCCTTTGCACTTTGAACTGCTTTGCTTAACTTGCCCCCTTTGCGTTCTCCGCTCTTTCTGTTTTGTTTTGTCACTAAGAACTGTTTACTTGGATTTGAATGCTTGTAAACTTACTTGGGCATGGAAGGAAAACCACTTCAGAGCTGTTGAGCAGAAAAATGTGATGTGTGGTTTGGAAAGTACCTGAGCTGCCGATTGGTGTCCCAGCCTGCAGCATAGGCAGGGAAGTGTTGCTTTGTGATCCCCAGGGAAAAGTACTAGAAGTAACTAGAAGTTACTTGCCTCAGGACTAAGTATCTGCCCAAACCTGACATATGACTGATGCTGTAATAGGTGCATGAAGCTGTGCAGCTACACTGCTTACTTGTTCATAGTTCTCAGCACCTTTACAAGCATCTCTGTTTTATGAGATGAGAGAGTGATATAGCAGTGAAATTATTTCCTCAGGACTGAACAAGAAATCTCTGGCCTGTCTGGCAAGGGAGCTCAGGCATTTTTTGCTGTTTCTCATGCTTGTTCTTCATTTCTGGTTAAAGCATGGGCTTTGAAAGTAAATCTCAGCATAGGTTCTTATGCTGCTCCTTGGCAGAACAATGAGCAGCTCTGCGTCATATGGAGGAGAGCACGCCAAAAACTGGCCCTGCCGTGTAGGAGGAGAGGGAGGTACCAAAGTTTGGTGGCTCTGGAGATTTGTCTTGAAGTCCTGTCAGAGTAGGTGCATGGAGGTATGGAAGGCTGAGATACATGGATGTTATTGTCTGACATTGTTTGCCAGCTTAGCCACAGCCTACTCAAGACTTCTCTGTGAAACTGCTTTCCTTTCACTTGGGGTGTCAAGATGCTGTTTTTTCCCTCCTTGGGTCAGGCAGAACTTAGCTCAATGTGCAGAGGCCAGGAGAAAGTGAATGTTGCATTAGCAGATGCTTGTCTCTGCTTGGGGAATGAAGGTTTCCAGCAGTGTGGTGACAGGAGGTGGTAGGTGTTTGTGGGCTGGGTGTCACAGCTGTGCTTTCTGGTTCCTGAAGCTGCAGGGTGCTGCAGGACCGGCTGTGTTACGGAGACAGGAAGCTTGCTTTCTTCCAGCAGCCTGGGTTACTTGACAGAATTGGCAACCTGGAGAGATGCTGTAGCAGCAGCTAAAAGCTCTGCTGGTGAATTGGCATTTGAGAGTGAAATTAAATTCTTCTGTCCTCCTTCAAGGCAATGGAATTTAGTTTTTGTTGCTTTGAAACTTAGATGTCAAGATTGGTTGGTGTGTTTCTGTCTACTCCTTATTTCTGTAGCTGGTGGTGCTTTTTGTCCTGTGTAAATGCATGCAGTGCAGACATCAAGGTCGTGGTGACAGGGGGGCTGCAGGGACAGTCTCCATGAGGAGGGGCTGGACACATGTGGCTGCTTAATACTTGTGTGTTGTCGTCCTTATGAGGTACACCTTGGTTTGCTCCCGGGTGGAACTGCTGGCATGGGTTCTATTTTTCTGTTAAGGCTAAACAATGTGAAGGAATTCTTTGTGTGGAAACTGTATCCAGAATCTGTGTGCTTTAATAGATCTCATGCAGTTTCAGAGGAATGATTTTGGCATGTCTGCTAAGGCAGGAAAGCTAAGGTTTCTCCGCCAGGTGTTTTATCCTCAGTGAAGAAATGGTCTATGGAGACAAGTGCCTGTAGTTGCAGTTGGGGACTATAAGTTTGTTCTGGCTTTCTGGGATGTTTTGTAGGGGTTTGGTTGCTATTGTTTCATGCTGCTTGTACAGAGCAACTGCTTTGTAGGAAAAAGAACTAAATGCCATACAACCGTAGTTGAGAATGCTGTCAACAGTAGATGTCTCACAAGACACTTAGCATTGAGTAAGAGTATTTGTTAATGAAAGCACCGATTTTCAAGTGTATATTGGTTTTGTGACCTAAGACCCTTAGTCATTAGAAAAAAACACATCTTCCTTTCTGATGAAACTTCTGAGCTGCTGGGGAGACCAGAGTGAAGATCCTGAAACACTGAATTTTCTGTCATTTTATCAAGACCTTTCTTCCATAAGCGATTTAATTTCTAAATTGTAAACATGGCTGTATTACCAGGTGTCTTTGAGAGAAGCAAAGCAAGTTGCTTGTATTAATTAATAAACTGATGATTAGCCATTTCAAGAGGAGGAAAGTGACACTCTTCCTGGTGTAGGATGGGAACTGTAGCAGCCATAAGCATCCGGTATTTAGCAATCTGATTAAAGTTTCCATGTGGTCTGTGTTTGTGCTGGTGGAAATAAGATGCCTGTGATTACAGTGTTAGCTGTTTGCATTCTTGGTTTGTTAGGTCTCCTGGTGATCAAACTGAGTTGAATCCAGCAAAATTGAGTTTATTTTGGTGTGTCCACAGTCTTAATTAACAGAACGTTTTCATTGGATCCAAGATCTCAGTAGAAACAGTGGTCTGCAAAGAAATATTAATTATCTATATGTTAATTAGAGTAAAACTTAAGCACACAGAGGGATTTCTTTGTGATACGCTATGAGAACAAATGGTCAACCATATTTCTACATTAAAAATGTAGACTAAAAATAATCCTTGCCCAAAATATTTTCTTACAAATCACTATGAGGCAAGTGTAATCAACCAGGGGGTACAAGTAAAAGTAGGAGAAGATTACTTCAGTTTTAAAAGGCATTGATCTCCAAGCAGTGGTAGCTTAGTCGCTGTTGGATTCATACAGATGCAGTTATCACAGACTTTGGAGGGCTCAAAGGAAATGAAAGGATCTTGCAAGTTTTGAGCAGATCCTCCCATGCCTGAGGGACAGCATTTGGAAGGAGGTGCTACAGTTTGGATTTGAAGAGGTTTGGATGAGACCAGTGCTGTAATGGTGGCTGGGGACAAGAGTCTCTTCACAATGAAACAGGGATGGGTGCTTGGTGTCATTTCCACTTCATGGAAGGAAGCAGTGGTCTTGCATATGGAATGTCCCTCTCTTCTTAGGATCACCCTTGGGGCAGCTTGGCTACCAGGAACTGCACTACTTTTACTGGTCAATTACTGTCCATATGTGCAGAGCAAAAAGGATGTCACAATAATGAAGGCCAAGGTACAAACTGGAGGTTTTACTCTGGAGTCAGCTGAACAGGTGACTGGAAACTCTGAAAGAACTCTGGGAAGAGTTCAAAGTGAGAGGTGCTGCACAGGTGTTGGGTTGGAGAGACACGTGGCAGGTCCATGGTGGTAAAAGCAGTTGTGGAGGGCTCTGAGCTCTGCTTTAGTCCCATTTAGTGTGAGCTGACAACTTAGCATTGGCAAAGATGTCAGACTGAGGCTGTTCTTTGAACATAAGGAGACAGATCCTGAGCAGAGACGCAGATCTGAGTAGTCAGTGCAGTGATGGGAGCTTAAACTTGTTTTGCAGATGATACCTCTGAGGTGAGATACCGAGAAAAGAGAGACCTGAGAATAGAGAGAGCGTTGATGAAGAATGAAGATCCGTGATGGGAAAAATAAGAAAATATTAGTAAGGTTAGAAAGTTAGCAAGAATATGAGCGTCTTATCCTATTTCAAGATCAGGAGGATTGTCTGGGAAGGAAGATGTGGATGGAGAATTTTCATTGCAGTGTGGGGGTTGAAAATGGAGCTGGAGAGAGTTATTGTAGTTGGAGTAAAACTGCTTGAACAACACTAGAGATTTAAAAGAAATGGCTGAAGAGGCACAGGTGGGTTTTTTTTAAAAATTATTTTGATGATAGCCGAGAAAAATAGAACCGTTTTTCTGTTGAAAAGAGTAAAAGCAGCTGAAGGCTAGATGAGATGTTCAGAAGGAAATACTGGGGCTACAGGCAGTTGGACAGGGTGAAGAGATCAAGGAAGATGCATTGGAGAAGAGCAAATGTTTATTTTTGCCCTATGTACCTTGCTGACCTTCCCTTCTTAAAGTACTCCTCTCTCAGACGGTTTCCTGTGATCATTTTTTCATCTTGAGAGAAACTAAGGCTGAGTAAGCTTAAGGAATAGAGCAGTGTGTAAGTGTGACTGAAATATGACTCAAAATTCAACTTTCTCCAAATGGAATATTTAAATAGGTGGAGGAGCTGGAAGGTGGATGTAATCCTGGTAAATGCGGAAAGAGGAGAAAAGGAGATAGAGCTGGAGATGATCCATGTGGATTTTATTATGACAGAGGAGGCCAAAGAGTTCAAGGTAGTGGGAACAGCCAACATATCAGTAAAAGTATGGATTTAGAGGGCTGAGGGTGAACAAATCTTGTGGCCTTTGTCTCATGCTGTAAGACAACAGAAGCAGGAAAAATATTTTCGAAGCAGTGAAAAAGGCAGAGGGAAAATCAGCAAAGAAGAACATGAAATTGAGCCAACAATAGGACAGATGAAAATTAAACTTGATAGAAATATCTGTACAGGATTACATAGTTCCTTCCCAGACTAAGGAGGGAGAAGTTGTTAAGTTGTTTTTTTGGGTTTTTTTTTTTTGTTTTTTTTTTTTTCTTCACTACAGTTCTAGTGAGTTAGAACAGTGACTTCTTTAGATTTCGACAGATCTGTGCTACCCACTGCCTGTGTGTGGCAAGGAGTTCTCTGTACCATGTACAAGCAGACAATGTCTGTGCAGACTCTTTTCTTCCTACACGAATACTGAGGGCATCTTGCTTGTTTTATGCTTGAAAGGGAGGTTTGTTATGCGGTTTGGACTTAGTACAATGGATTTTATTTTATTTTTATTTTCTACACCATTAACTGGGAAAAATACATAAAGCACAGCAGCTCTCAGTTCATTTAATTTGGTTGCTAGAGGTCTTTGTATGTTCCAAATAAATATTTGGTAGTTGTTTTACAAAAGAATATTTTTTTGGCCCGTAGTCAGAATATGTACAGGAGAAAGGAAGCTCTGATAGAATCTTATGATGAAAATTCACCACCCCTACTCTCCATCCTCCTTGGGGTGCTTTTTCTCTTGGAAATAAGAGCAGTGATTACAGGAGAATCTGAAGTATCAAGAGATAACCTAAGAGATGGGACTGAGGAGTCAGTGAATTTTGGAAGTGAATAGTCTGGACTCTGAACAGCAGAATTAATGAATGGTGGTTTCTTCTGGTTTTGGTTATTGCAATTACTGTGATGTGCTCAATTCTCCCACCCATGCTTGCATGCTCGTTCTGTCAGATGCTTGCTGTCCAACTTCTGAAGGCTTCTGAGCTGGTTGCTATCACTGAGTTAAAACTCAAACCTCATGATTTAAGGTTTGGTTTGCCTAGTTCAGGCTACTTTATTCAAAGCTGAGAAACAAATCGGCTGGGGTACTGATGGAGCAGGAAGGTTTGTTCTCCTTTTCTAACAAGGGGATTTAAGGTACTGCAGCCCAGAAACATAGAATCCTATGAACAGAAGTAGATGGCTGTTACCATCTCTATGCTGAAAATCATGGTTTAATAAAAATCAAAACTTATATTTGAGGTACCAGGAACACACATGTGCACCCACCCACACTGACTTGACAAGATTTTTGTTTTCACGTGGATGTGACATGAACCCAGACAGACATTCTCTTGTTATGTCACAAGATCATACTTTGTTTTTGTACATAAATCTGAATGAATGTAGAGATGTATCTGCTTAAATCTGGATAGGGATTGTACATTGGCAGTTTAGAAGGTTCCAGATAAAGAATATCTTCAATATGTTTTCCAAATCATGATGAATTCTATTTACTTATTAGGGAAACTACCAGTACAAGCACAATATTAACCTTGATTACTTTAAATTTGGAGGGTGTTTGTGGTCTGCTTTCTGTTTTGACTGTGCATAAGGTAGAAAAAAAATTAAACTACTCTCATGCTTCTAACTGTAACTGAGTGATTATTTGTGAGGCCTTGCACATACAGACCTTGGAGCATGGCAAAGAGCAGGAATAGATGGCATAGCTGGGAGCGAGAGAAGTTTGTTCCTCAGCTTTCTGGAGGTTAGCTTTTGTTTTACCTACAGCTAGGAAAAACTGGAGATATGAACAAGATGTATGACAGAGAGGAAACTGAGTGTAATAGCTGGGCCGGGTTGTTAAGTTCCTCTGATGAGGCTTAATTATTACAATGCCTGTCGTCAGCTGGTACAAAAGAGTTTTAAACTCCTCCTTTGCACCATAGAATTAGCTTCCACAAAGTGTTGCAGAGGAAACATCTGTGAGTGGAAAACATCCTGTCACAGATAATACAAGGAAGGAGAAGTGAGTATATGCTTGGCCTGCTCTATACTTCTTTGATGGCAGGTATAATGCCATGTCTGTGCAATCACTCGATGCAGGAGTTACTGATGCCTCTTCTCTTCTGCCCTTCTAGGCAGTGTGACATGAACTTCCTGATCCTCAAAGCAGCACTGATATGTCTTGTTCTTCTCCTTTCTTCTCTTTGCCTTTCCCATGCAGTCCAAGTATCAGCAGTAGAGGTCAACACCCCGGAGGAGATGTTTGTGGAGAACGGGACGGACGCAAAGCTCCCATGCACGTTCACATCCGTAGAAGTGATCAGCAGTGCAGCATCTGTCTCCTGGAGCTTTCAACCTGAGGGAGCAGCCACTCGTATCTCAGTAAGCAGTGGCTGGAGGGGAACAGACCTGGGAGGGGAGACTGGGATAGTTGAGCAGCGGTTGTCTAGTTGGTTCTAAGGAGCAAGCACATATGGCTTGGACCCTCCTTTGTGTGCCTTATCTCCATCACTCTGATTTTAGGGGGCTTTTTTAGAGTTGTATGAAAATATTGCAGTCTTCTAGATCTCTGCCAAGACACACACCAAGGAGTGTGCAGCTACCACAAAATACACTAGATAGTCTGTTAGTCTTAGGAGAGGGATGTTGGTATGGAAGCTGTATGTATGAAGTAGATGAGCATCTAGGAATTTTGTAAATCCTCTATCCTTTTGCATTTGACTGAACGTAGCAGTCACAGAATTTGAATTATCACTGTAATTGCAGTGTTACATTATGTATTGTGCATGTTGTTTATTTTGCTTCTGTACTGTATAGCCTCTGCTTGAAAGGGTTTAAAGTAAGACTAGTCTCTGGTTTCAGAACAGAATTGAGTAGCTCAAATCAGTAAGCAGTTACATTCTCATATTATAGTTACTTGACAAGTGAAAAATCAGGCTAGCAAGGAACTTAGACAAATAATATTTGTCATTGCTCAGTTACTGTATGTTAGGCCCAAGTGGGCTCAGATCCTTTGGATGTAAATCTTCAAAGAAATGGCTTTGGTAGGTTGATAGCTGTCTTCTTCCTCTTCTTCCTCAGACACTTGTGCCTCTTTCTTGTACCTTGTCCTGAGTGAGAATTTAGAGGAAGCAGAAAAAGGAACTCTGGGATAGCTTTGAGGATGTGGGGATAGCAGGTTGCTCATCCTGTTTGTGTTTGTCTCCTACCCTGCAGACATGAGCTCTAGGAGCTCTTCAATGCTCGGAGCAGAGATGGTCAAAACCAGTGTGTGAGCATCTTGCTCAGTATATAGAGCTCTGAGGAGCAAGCTTCTGAACTCTTGGTGAAATAAATACTTAGTTTTGAAGAGGGAGCTCTTCCCATTGGGAATCCAAAGCAGTAGTTGGGCAGAAGCTTACGGAAGTAGGGCATATTTCCTGCCAGTGTTGAACAGGATGGGTGAAGAGAAGCCATCTGTTTGTGTGTTTCCCGTTCCCCATATATCCTGTTGTGCCATTCCCTTTCTGCATCACTGTTCAGTCGTAGGAATAGAGCTTCAGCACATAACATTCTTTTTGGAATTGAAGTCCGTTCAGATATTCCACCTGGATGTAGTTGTCAGCACAACTGAAAGAAAAGCAAATTGTCTTTGAGCAGAAGTGACCCAGCACAATTTGATGTTAATTCCCTGTTTCTTTTGAGGGTCTGGGGAAGGTGTAGAGGGGATGTTTATTTATGAGCCCAAGTCATGGCATTGCACAGCTTGGTGGGTGTCAATTTGAAAGATCAATCTCATGATCAGCTTATGTCTGAGCTAAGCCCATGCATCTCTTGACAAGGATGGTCCTGTGCCCCTTTAGAATCACACTGGCAATCTTGTGGCCATGTGGTGAGGCTGACTCAACTGTGAGCTTCCCCTGATTGTCCCCTTCCCTCACCTTGTATTCCAAAGAAGTCTCATCTCACTCCACCATAGGCAAGGGATGGCTTGAGTCACTTAGCTTGTGTTTTGGGACTTATTTTGCTTTGTGATTTCTGCTCCCCCAGGTGAGGTCATCTAGAGAGCTGAGGAATCTGCCTCTGGCCTTCTAGACTTCCAGTGGGATGACTTCCCCTGTGCACAGGGGTGTGGTAATGCAGTGCTACTGTGTTAAAAGTTACAATCCAGCTGGAAAAGCTGCAGTCTGATCCAGAGTCCCTCCTAAATGTTGGCAGCTGACTGTGTGCTTGCCAGCTTTCTACCGCAAGAAATACTTTGTTGAATTTATGTTAATCTGTAGACAACAAGTAAGATTAATTGCAGCAGGACAGATGGCCATGATGTGCACATACCTGATCTGGACAAGATCCAAAGATCTTGTTCAAAGAAAAAGATTTGTGCTGCTAAGTGATAAGGCCTGATATTCAGAGTGCAGGTCTGATAGAGAAGGTGTTGGAATTGCAAGCCTGAGATCAAGGGCAGGAAAAGGAAAAGGGATAGGAGATGACTTGAATGGAAATATGACTGTCTTGTAGGCAGTCTGTTCTGTGGCAGAGACACTGCTTTGTAAATAAGGCAGGAGAAAGAGGAAGCTGGAATATTGTCCTAAATTTCTTTCATTGTTCTCTGGAGACTGAACTGAAGGGAATTCAGTTTGATTCTTGATTAGGTTTGTTTTGCTGTCTTGCAGGATATCCAATTAAGAAAGGATGTGGTCTTGCAATTCTTCTGCAGCCTTGAGGCCTCACTTAGGGTATCCCATGTGTTTGAAAGCAGAGTTGTCCTGAAGAAGTCTATGCACTTCTACTTCTGTAAATTCCAATTCTGGGCAGGTATAGTTAGGAAATACTCAGTTCCTCCTTAGTCTGTACTAAAGAGGTTTATTCTTCAAAAATTTTTGGTTGCGTATAGGGAGTGTAGAGCCAATGTGCAGCTTAGTCACTTAAAAACTGGGAAACAGTTATATTTAGTTACCTGAAGGTTTCTGGAAAACAGCTATATGTACTCTAAATTGGTCATGGGATTTTCTGAGGGGGTGGAAGGAAGGGAGAGTGTTGCATGTTAATTTAGCTGCACTTTAGTTGCAAGTAACACAGCAAAACACAAGACGAGAAACTTGATATCCTTTTTCTGCTAGGATGCAGGCAGCTTCCTGTGCCTGAAAGATAGATGGCTGCATTCCAGGGCTCTTCTGTCCTTTAATTACTACCAGGTTACCAGTTTTTTTTTTCTCTTTCCCTTACCTTCTTCTCTGCAAAACTGTGTCCCCTGCAAAACAGAGAAAAAAACCCCAGCCAATCCAACCACAAAACAAATCAAAACCAACAGAAAACTGAAACTTGCAGTCTCTTGTGCTGTTATGGTTGAGGTGCAAGCATGGTTATATGATCAAGAGGCAACAAGGCTGACTGAAGTGATGAAGCAGGAGGATAAAAACCTCACCTGCTGGCTGTGTGTAACACAATTGGCTCTGGGAGAATGCTGTAATAGTGGGAGAAGCATGGTAGCTCTGTACTTGCTAATTGGATTGTTCTTATATCCTCTTTTCCTTGACTGCAGTTTTTCTATTACTCTAATGGGAAGTCATACCCTGGAAAAGACATACCATTTAAAGACAGGATCACTTGGGCTGGAGATCTTAACAAGAAAGATGCTTCTATCACTATATCAAACATGCAGTTCCGGGACAACGGCACGTACATTTGCGATGTCAAGAACCCACCTGACATTGTTGTCAAACCAGGAGAAATCCGAGTTAGAGTTGTGGAGAAAGGTATTCATTCACCCTATATGATTTTTTTTTTTTTTCCTTCTTGTTTTTTTTCCCCCTCCATTTCTTGTTTAAATCACTTTTATTGGGGGTGGGGGAGTAGCCTGGAGGGAATAATTGCTTTTTTAATTCTCTTCTTCCAGATCCTAATAATGAAACCAGTATCTGTCAGCTGTTTAAAAACTGTATGTCATACCCTTTCCTCTCTGCCCACTAATTCCTGTGGTTTAAACAATTCTTAGGAAAAGCTGATGGAAAGGCTTGATGAAGACACGTCTTCTCATTTTGAAGTCCTGTGAATATATTTCCTGCATTATGCTACATCAAGGGTTAGGGTGACTTATGAAATCTAGTGAGCAAGGAGAAAAAGTAGCAGGCTCTTCTTTTTGAAACTCTTCTGGTATATTTAATGGAATGCAAATGTATAAATCTGGTCCAAACATACAGAAAGCGAAATGCTACTGTGTTCCATGCAAAGGTGTTTGTGTTGAATGTGCATTCAGTCTCTTACTCAGGTATTCTTAAAAAATCCATGGTGGCTCTTACAAACTTCAGGGCCTGCCTACTTGCAGTCACATGAGGCTTATGGCTAACATTTGGTAACATTTGTCACAGGCCAAGAGCACTAAGATTCTGTTTGTCAATTTGGCTCTTTATTTCCCTTGATCATCCAAAACATTTGATTGTTCCACCTCAGCTGGAGGTCATCCAAAATGTGATGTTCTTCCTACAATGAAATGATTATTACAGTAATTGCATTACCAAATTTATAATTTAGGAAGGTCAAGAATAAATGTTGAATTCATAAATGGCAGTGCTGATGCAGCTATTCCATCAGTATGTTAGGGCAGATGCCCATGTGTGTGTCCCACTTGGAGTGATACTGCTGCTAGAGCAGGGGTGTACCCCTGCTCATGAGGTCATTCCATATTCTTACGTGGGCAAGGTCTCTAATTTTTCTCTTCATGGAACAGTTTGGGTTGGGTGGGACCTCTGGAGGTCCAACCATCACTTAGAACTTTCTGTTTCTTGGAAGTTTGAAGCCTATATAAATTGGGTCTGTTTATTTTCTCACAATGATAGTCACTATGAAGAAGCAGTAAAGCAATTGCTGGTTTGGCAAAATCAGGCTGTCATGGAAAAGCCTTTTCAGATTTTAACCCAGGTTAAGCAACTAAAGACTGACTTCAGTACACTAAGTAAACTGTTATTTTTCAGCAGGCTTGCATGCTGGCTTTCCTATAGTTGGGCACCTGGAAGAGAATCTCATCGATTCTGAATGGAGACTTGTGTTAGAAATACTTCTCACCATCAGAAAAAATGTTGCAACAGCGCTCGTCAGATTCTTAAAAAGGCAGTGAAAATGGGCTTTCAAGCTCTTGTCTAGGTTGTAACTCATCCTGAACTGAGCTGGAGCAGTTTTTTCATTTGGAATAAATACATGATGACACTTGTGCATGTTGGTTTTTTACTAAGTATGCATCTAATAGTACTGAATAATATGTCTGGTGTTGTAAACTGTCCAAAGCCACAGCCATTCTTTGCACATTGAAATGACCTGATAGATGATAGGTTAGCTTTAGGTTTTGGATTAAGAATTTAATAAGTTCCATTGTGGCCTAATTTTTAAAAATCGCCAAACTAACCCAGCTGATTTTTACTGCAGTACCTACATGGTGTTTGCACAAACAGCTCTGTCAAGTGTGTTGGAAGAATTCTACTGGCAAGGATGAAAAGCAAGGCTGTTTTTTCAATAGACTATCTGAATCTGGAAAGGACTACAATTTAAAGCCTAAACAACAGAAATTCATAGGGAATTCAATATATAATGTATATTCTTACATTAGGCTGACACTGCTTGTAACAGGAAGCTGCTTAGCAATGTGTTCAAGACAGCTTGTGTTACCTGTGGTTGACACATGGGGGGAAAAATTTAGAATGGTACAAGAATCTTTACACTTAGGAGCAATGGAAATGTCGCTTTCCTGCCTCTTTCATAAAACTGATACTGACGTGCTCTCAGTGAAATGGAAATTGCTCTGAATTTCAGTAATAATAAATGAAAAGTGTTCTCTGAATGGCTGGATTTTTGGTTTTTGTTGAGCTGTTAACTTAAATATTGGCTTTCAGAGCTGGTGTTTGGTTATGTAGCTAGGACTGTCTTTCACAGTGAAGTCATTGGCTGCTCTCAAGTGCTTATGAGGAATTTGTGTAGCTCTAGAATTCTGGAAAATATAGGGACCATTTTCTGAAAAGCAATAAAGTCAGGTTCTTAGTTTTACATGTGAACACTAGCATTTTTTTATACAGTCTTAAAAACTTTTACTAACAGGATTTAACTGCTGTCCATCACTCAGATTCTACCAACCAGAAAAACCCTCATGAGTTAAAGAAGTGACAAAACTGTCAGAGTTCTAATACCATTCTTTCAGCAAATACTCTGCTCTATAGTTTTGGATTGTCACTTGCTTCCTTGCTCTAATAAAATGTGTGTGTTTTCTGGTGTACAAGGCAGCATCAGGTCTGCTGTCAGAAATGCATGTCTGATTTGATGCTTTTGCAGACAGTTATTTCTGCACTTCTGGAAAAGTGAAAAAGCACAGAAACTAGGGAACTCCTTATATGCCTCAAAATAAACTAGTTCATTTTTGCATGGGCGTCAAATCCAGTCACATCTTACATATCTGAATATTATAACTTGTAGGACTCTTCTTAATAGCAGATGGATCCCTGGGCTGCTGAAAGGTTCTAGAAAGAATGTCTTCCTCTAAGTTGTGCCGTTCATACCTTCATTTTTAATTTCTAACTAAGGCTCTGAATTCCCGTATTGCTCTGAACTGGCATATCACACTGGAGAACCAGGAAAGCTGCTGATGTGATGTTTGGCTGAATGATGTTACGATCAGTGAAAGAGACAGAAGTCAGGTAGCCCTTCTGCTGAAAGTCACTGAATTCCAAAGGAACAGGACTAAATGTAAGCCTTCTCAGTTTTCTCAGTATGATGCCCCTGCTTCAGGGTACTGCTGGTCTGTGGTCCCTGCTGGAACGAGTCAAGGAGGGTTAAGGGGCAGTTCCACCTTTCATATGAGGAGAAATGGAGGCAGCTGGGATTGTCTGGCCTGCAGAAGAGAAGGAGGGGTGTTCTAGGCTGCAGAAGGGAAGAAAGACTTGGGAGAATCCTCTCACCAGATATTCATGTACATTGATAGCACCTAAAGAAGACTGAGCCAGGCTCTTCAGTGGTGCCTAGTGCCAGGACAAGAGACAATCGGCATAAATTGGAACACAGGAAATTCTGTCTGCACTTAAAACTCCACATTTTTACTGTGGTTGAACACTGGACTAGTGTGTTGGTTTGGCAAGGCCTGGTTTTAGGTAGCAGGGGAGTCACAGAGATGGCTCCTGTGAGAAGCTGCTGGAAGCTTCCACCATGTCTGGCGGAGCCAATGGCTGATGACTCTGAAGATGAACATGCTGCTAGCCAAAGCTGGGCCAGTGAGAGAGGCTGGTAAGGCCTCTGTGATGACTTATTTAAGAAGAAAATCAAAACAAGGTCATGGGGGTTTTTGCTACTATCCAGAGAAGAGGCGACGATACGTTAGGGAGAACAGCATGGTGATGCCAAGGAGGGGCAGGAGGTGCTCCAGGCAGCTGATCCCTCTGCAGCATGATGAGGACCATGGTGAAGCAGCTGTGCCCCTGCAGCCCATGGGGGAGGTGCCTATGCTAGAGTGGGTGGATACCTGGAGGAGGCTGTGATCCAGTGGAAGACCCAATGGAGAGAGACAGTCCCTGTTTCCAGGCTGGAGCAGCCTGTCCTTGGAGGACTACACCCCGTGGAGAGACCCATGCTGCAGCACTTTTGGGAGCACTGTGTGCCCGTGGGAGGGACTCATGTTTGCAGCAGGTGTGGTAGGGTTGATATTCATGGGAGTGGCCCCATGCTGGAGAAGTTCATGGAGAGCTGTCTCTTGTGGGAGGGACCCCACGGTGCATCACGGTAAGGACACTTCACCCTGAGCAGCAGAAGCAGTTCATATCAGTGATGAACTGACCAAAACCTCCATGTCCTGTCTCCCTGCACTGTCAGGGAGGGACTGTGGGGGAAAAAGGTGTGTTAAAGGCTTATTTTATTTCTCATTATCCTCCTCTGCTCCTGTTAGTAATAAATTTCACTTTGCAGCTGAAGTTTGAGCCTGTTTTGCCCTTGAAATATTTCTCCTTGTCTCACTCATGAAGCCTTCATATTTTTTATTTTTCCCTCCTTTGCCCAGCTGTGGCAGAGGAGGGTGAGCAAGCGACTCTCATGGGTGCCTGGCATGGGGCCAGTGTCAAACCACAACAACTCAGTTGCCTGAAGAGTCTCTCATCCTTGGAGATAGTCAGATCCAAAGTGGACAGAGTATTGAGCAAACTGTGCTGCTTGGCCCTGCTTAAGCAGAGGGTTTGGACTGGACAGTCTCAAGACATCCTCTCCAACCTTTACAATTCTGTGATGATCAGATGCAGGTGTCTGAGATATATATAAGTGTAGGTTTTGCCTGTTGGATCTTTTGCTGATTCGCTTGTGTTTGGTAGAAGTAGCTAGAGTAGCATGGAGTCTTGTAAGAAACCCTCTGGCCTGAGATGTTCCTTGTGTTAACCACGATGTGGGGGGAAGGAAAGGACTTTGTTCTTATTGGGAAAAGCTGTAATGGTAGTCTGTGTATTCTTTGACTTGTAAGTATTTTGTACTCATTCTCTGATTGGCTTTTGTTTCTGGCTGCTCTTTTTTGGCCTACTCTCCCCCAGAATAATAATAGGGAAAGCATGAGTAAAGTAATACTGTGTTTGTCTACGTGTTTTCCTGGTATTGTACAATGATCCTGACTTAAGAAGGGAAAGAAATGAGTCTGTAAAAATGTACAGGTCTGTATTTTGAGACACCAGAATCACGTATAAACACTGCTAAGAGTGATCCTGGGTAGGAGCTCTGCTGTGTGCTGCATGCTCCCTGGAGAAAACCCAGCATTCAGCACTCCTAGTGGGTTAGCGATGTGCTGTGTCCAAATCTGCTTTCAAGCATGCCTGCGTTTTCCTGTTGACCTCGCTGGGAATTGCCAGATGGCTGTAACCTGTTTTTTTTTCCCTTCAGATACAAAATGAGACAGGGTTGTCCTCATTGTCACTTGTGTTCCCTGACATGTAAAAACCTTTGGTTCAACATGAACTCTCTCCTGAAGGATTGTGACATTAAGAACACCTGGTGTATGCTCTGTTCCTATGTTACTCTGCTGGCTTCCTTCTGCCACTGCCACTTAGGCTGCATGCTGTAATTTCTGGGTATTACATTAGTATCTCTTGCTCTAAACTAATCCAGGCTCAAGGGCATTTGTGGTTTGCACTTCTGTTGAGCAGGGAATGCAGAAGAGTTGAATGTTTTCTCCCTTCTCTCTGCAGACAGCCTGCCTGCGTTCCCCATTGCCACCGTGGCAGGGATAGCCATCGGTACGGTTACAGGTCTCTCATCGCTCATCTCTATTGTCGTGTGTCTTGTCATCAGAAAGAACAACTCTAAAAAACGATACTCTGGGTAAGAGATCTCCCTCCTCACCCGTGACTGATGTGAGGAGCAGCAGCAGGATCAGAGGGAGGGCTTAAAGAGGGGTAGGAGTTGTTTCAGCCAAGCCTTGGCAATCTCAGCTAGAGATAGGTATGGTTATGTGGAACTGTGATCATCATTAGTAATTACCTCTGTACTGTGCTTGAAGAAACTTACTGACCATGAGTTGCACCTGAAAATTACTAGGTGTTGAAGTTGATCCCCAGACACAAGGATATATGCCCTCAGAGCATTTAATCCAAGACCCCCTAGCTCTGGTCTGTTCCCATTCCCTCCAGCTCTCCTTTTCCTTACCACCTCCAAAGGAAAAGCACCATACATGCACTTTTAAGGAATGCTGTGTATTAAGATTAGGACTGGGTTTTTCTGTTACCAGTGTCTGCCAGTGTAAGCCTGGACCAAAATATTTGCCAAGTACTTGCCAAAATCCCCTTCATCACCACGCTTAAAAGTAAGGAAGGAGTAGCCACTCAGTATCCACGTTCTCCTTCACTGTCTGGTTTTTGTTACCGTCCCTGTTACCATCCCTGCAGGGTTTTTAGTGTTAGGAGGGTAACTCCAAAATGAAGCACAGTTCTTTGAGTGGGCATATGAAAAAGCAACAAGAACTGACAAAGGCAGATGAGAGTCCTGTGGTGATGAAACTTGCTGCTGGAGGAGGAGGTGCTTCCTTTTTTCTCCTCTCTAATTATCTGGTAATTTGATTCTCTAAGAAAGAACGAAAATTATGTATGTAGTCTTAGAAACAACCCCAAAACATACAAGTTTCTTCTGTTCTTTGCCCAATAAATATTCCTGCTTATTGCAGGTTCTTTGGGTTGCCTGTGGGATAAAAGAAAATCACTCCAAAAATAAGCTTGTGGGGATTTCCAAATTAAACTTTGCCCTGTCCTTTTCCCAGTTGGAGAGCTTAGACAAAGTGAGTTGGCTATTGCCCATTGGTAAGGCTAAATACAGCAAGGGTGGCTGTGTGTGCTCAGAATTGTGTGGAAAGCCTGGTTTTTTCCCTTTCTGCATGTGTCCTCCCCCTAAGAACTGAAAAGAACCCTGCAGTATCCTGCACCAGCAGTGTGCCTGAGGTGGCCTGCTTGCACTGCTTCCCACTGACCCGCTCTCCAGTGTCTTCCTGCTGGAGGACACATGTTGGTGTTGAGTCTGGAGCAGTAGTTCATGCACTGTGATTTCTTGTAGCAGATTTAACTACTCTCTTGGAAAAGTAATATCTAAGGTTTAAATCCTGCTTTCACTGACCATGCCAGCTCTGCATGATGTGTAGAAAGAAACCAAGTGTGCTGTGACCCCCTCCAAACTTACGGACTGTCTTCTACATGATGCTAACCCGGTGTGTGGTGGTGGAGAGAAGCACTTACTCCTAGATAACCATTCTGCCTTGAACTGAGGTGGGCTGGGGCCCTGTGTGGCATCTGGAACCTCTGCATGGCCACGGTTTCCATTCATGCTCTGACTTTGGTGGTTTTTTTGTTTGGTTTTGTTTTTTTTTCTTTCTGCCTTGGTGTGTTGGGATCGGATCCTGCTTACCTTCCTCTCCTTACAGAGATCCTGATATAGACGCCAGATTGGGGATGTAACAGGGCTGGGTCTTCTCTTCCAGTCCCACTAGACACCATGGTAACTAATCAAGTTGGTGGTTGCTGTTAATACCTGTGTGTGTGTACACATTTCCTCTTCCTTTGCTGACTAACCAGCTAGCTCTCTACTAACATCACTGTAATTTGTGCTGGAGTCTGTTGGCAAAGGGATGATGCATTTCACTGGGTGCTTGGGGTTCCATTGTCTCGTGTCTGACTGGGGTGGAGTTGTTGTTTATCCCAGATGGTGTCCCTCCATCTCTTCCAGCAGTGAACTTGACAGTGCATTGACTAAAGCACAGGAAATTCTGAGCTCTTTCTGTGTCAAAATTAAAGTAAATTCCCTGTAAGTGTTCCTCTGGCTCAGACAGCTTGGGTGTTGGAAAGCTTGCAGGGATCTCTTAAGCCTGAATGGTACCATTTAGATAGTGTAGATCTGAGGAGTTTTGTGAATAAAATAATTAATGACTACATAATTTTGGTAACAGAAGGGATGCATTGTCTCTGAGACAGTCGAGACCCCTTGCCATGATGGCTGGGGTTGTACTTTTTTTTAAATTCTAACTGCTGCAGTTATGAGGAGCTAGATCTGCTATGGTAAGACCTACCACAGGGTAAAAAATGCTTGCCCTGCGAGGAGGTGGTCTGCTTAATGTCACTGCCCTTGTTTGTTTCTGTACTCACTTTATACACTGTCTACAAAGACTGAGGGAAGAGGATGCCCAGTGGTCAGAAGGTTGTGGTACCAGAGGGCATTCTTGTGACTGCTGCCAAGGAGGTGGCTACTTAATTCTCCTGGGTGCTTTGGTACAAGGAGGTAGATCCAGCACTGAGAGACCCATCACTGCATTGCCCAGAAGTCACCAACTTTAAGATCATTTGCTCTGTGGTATTAATTTTTCTGTCACAGGCTTGTTTTCTTTTCAGTCCTGCTTTAAGCAGATGAAAAGAAGCAATCAGTTGGTGAAAACCAGCAGCCTTGTTTTAGGGGTGTTGGTTCTCACCACAAGACAGTTCTTTTGTTTGAAAACCAAGATTTGCCTGATTAGATATTCAAGTAGCTATATGAGGGCACATACCATAAAAGTCCTGTATGACTCTTGAGGTAATTGCTCCACAGACTGGTGTCTACTGGAAGAATTATTTTGGGCTCACAGCCTAACTATAACAGCAAGGGAACTAATGTAGAGTTGAGTAGGAAGTACCTTGCTGGTGTAGAGAGAGCTGGTGGCTCTTGCAGGTGTTGGTTCTAAGTGTAGCACTGGTACAACACTTGCCTCAGTGATTGGGATTGTTTAGCTTCTAGTTAGAAGATAATTGCTGTCTACTGCTGTTAACTGAGAAGAAAACACATGATTTTGGAGAGGATGAGTTGAATGGGAGTATCTAAGGATCGGGGGCTGTGGAGGAGCTGCTGTCCTATGTTAATAGCTGCTCCTTCCTGTTGCTTACCAGTGAAACTCAGAGGAAGGACAGAGAAATGTCCCGGGAGAGATGGAGAATTGTGTGTGTTTATTTCAGAAGCCATTATGTTCATTTCTTTACTTTGGCGTAACCTGCCACATTTCATCTTGCCATCATTCGTCTTTTGTTTTTGTTTCTTTTTTTTGTTTGTTTGTTTTTGTTTTGGTTTGGTTTTCGTGTGCCTCTTGAACATTGTCGTGCAAACTCTGCTCTGCCACCTCGTCAGCTGCAGTACCTCTGAGAGCTTGATGTCTCCGGTTAAGCAGGCTCCGCAGAAGGCGCCCTCCGACACAGAGGGCCTGGTAAACAGCGTGCCCGCCAGATCACACCAGGTAAACTGCTCCTGCTGCTCCCCAAGACAGGATTCCCCCCCAGCTTGGGGCAGCTGCTGTGGAAAACATCCAGGCAGGGTGGGATTCGTGCATTAGGGGCTGTCTGCTGGTAAAAGTGCGTGCGCTGGACAAGGGGTGTGCAGTAAACTGAGACTGGTGAGCTCTGCTGTAGAAATCTTGGTGCAGTTGAAAGAGCAGCATCTTCGTATTAGCTCAGGTGGAGTTTTATGCCCTTTTTGTACTAAATTATGAAAAACCACGGTTGTGATCTTGTGCACTAACATACACAGGTGGTAGTGAAGTGCAAGGATGAGGAGTGGTCAGTGAGTAGCTGTTCAACACAGGCACAGTACAATGTCTGTCAGATATGGATCACCCCCTAAAGCTGCCTAGTCTGTTCTGGGATGGTAATGGGGAGGAATTTGCCTTGCACTCTCATGCTCCGTGGCACGTACTTCCTTCACAAGGGGAGGAGCCAGATGCTGACCAGTTGGTGCTGCTGAGAGCTCTCTTCTGCTGAGCCTCCCAATTTTTGTGGGCTTGAAAGTGCCACTCTTTGTGGTTGCTGCAGCTGGCAAAGTTCTGCTGACTTTGAAGGGAAAAAGTGGCTTTTATCCAGACTTTACATCCCACGGGAGGGGACAGAGCATGAGTCAGACAGGGATTTTGCGCAGGGATCATTACCTGTTAGTACAGGATTTCCTTGTCTGGAAGCTGTTTCTTCCCTCTTGATTTGATTATTCCTAGCAATTTTCCTGTGAATCTACAGGTCCTGGGAGAGTTTAAGTTCAAAATGGACTTCTTAATTAGTCACCTTTTAGCAGTGTAGGCTGCAGTGTAGTGTGTGCAAGTTAATACCTGGTTTCTTAATTTCTCTTGACAAAATAATGGAGATGTGTGTTAACGTTTTAACACTACAGGAAAAAAACAAATGTGCTAACAGTCGGCTCAGTAAAGTCAAAGCTCCTACTCTGCTGGATCTCTGGTTTGGTTTTGAAATGCATTTTGTTCTGGGCCATGCAGTATTTCCAAAGTTTTAGCACACAGGCCCACAAAGCTGCCTTCTGCCTTCAGAGATCAGTTATTCACAGAGGCTGTATAATCAGGATTTTAAAATAGTCAGATTTTGACTGGAATAGGTCTTGTAGGAGCAGGCTCCCTGGAAGTTCTGGGTAAAACTTGTCTTTTCTAGATCATGGGAGATGCTTCTGGAATGGGTGAATGAGACAGATGACTCCCACCATCCCCCTTCAAAAAAAGTTTTCACAAAAGTGGGATTTATGATGCAGTAGCTGTTGGAGTCAACATCTATAGGGCAAAAACCCAAAAAGTTTTATCTAATTATTGTCATGGCATGACTTGCAAGTGCACTGAGATGCTGTTCCATGCTTGCATCTTGAAAGCAAAAATACTCCAATGTTTTGGTGTGAAAACTTGCAGTGTCCTCATCTTTCCATGTCCCCAGGGTTCTGAGTCTCAGTGTACTGGAAGGAGCAGCAAAGTAAGTCTAAACTTCGTGATGTTAACTCAGAATCAGGGTGCTTTTGCCCTTCTGTAGTCACTCGAGTCTGTTTCTTCATTGACAGAGTTCTTCCTGCCGGTAAGTTCCTAAAGGAAAACACAAAGTG
Source organism: Pseudopodoces humilis (assembly GCF_049639895.1). Classification (NCBI taxonomy): domain Eukaryota; kingdom Metazoa; phylum Chordata; class Aves; order Passeriformes; family Paridae; genus Pseudopodoces; species Pseudopodoces humilis. The sequence continues at coordinate 110,341,165 of NC_142201.1, forward strand.
TGAGCACTGCTGACCTCAACTGAAAGATACTGCAAATGGCTTTTGTTTTGTTCAGTTTTAGTTCAGTTTTTATATTTTTAATCTCTTTTGTCAGGCAAACAGAGTTTCTTTTTTGTGGCAGACATTTGTAGCAGCAAATAGTTCCTCTACCTTCTGTTGAACATTTGCCCCATCTTTACAGAACAACTAAACATATTTACTTTTCTTTAAAAAGATCCACAATGAAATCAGGGTAGATCAGATTTTGAACAGAATATTTAAACAAGGAAGCTAAATTTCAATTGATTACAGTTACATTGTTAGCTTCTAGCCATTGTTTGGTTGCTTCTTTGAGGGTCGTATCAGCATGCAAATCAATATATTTGAAATCTTTCATCACATACAAGTGAAACCTGGTGTTTCTTGGTAATGAAGAAATGAGTTGTAGTATTCAAGCTTTTGAGGTGTTCTACAGGTGAAAGGCAGATACTCATTCCTAGCAGTTCCCAGAGTTTGCTGGCTGTTTGCTGATTTAGACACACTTTTGTCTCTTGGACTGCCTGGTGGTGGTTCCCACTGTCAGCGCTGAGGTCAAACAGCAGAGGCCTGTGCTCTTCCTTGTAGCTTTTTTACAAGGTAGGATGTGTAGGAAGTGAATGAATGCTTTGTGCTTTGCTGGTGGAAAAGAACTGTGAAAACAAACAAAACTGCCTCTGCAAGTTAGCAACAGAGGTATTTGCTCTTAGAGTGGCATTTGAGTTAATTAAATTAAGTTTATTCATTTTTTAATTTATGTATCAGTTCAAGAATCAGTGGTGGAGTATTTGTCTGCATCACATCTCAGCTGAAAGTCTGCTGAGCCTGCACTTTCTTTGTGTTTTGAGTGCAAGTTACTCAGGTGTGGACCTTGCTTTTTGGAGTTTGCATATCTGATTCTGTGAGTGTTCAGCTGCTTGAATCAGCTCCACTTGTTTTCACTGTGCCCTCCTTCTCAGCAGGTATGTTCTGTCCTGTCATATTTGTCTGTGGTGGTTCTTGTCCATGCCATCATTCTCTAATGACTACCGTTCTACCAAGACTGTTATTTGCATGGGTAAGAAATGATTTCCAGTGGAGGCAAGAACTACATGGATTTCCCACATGGGTGTCCTTGTTTGGATCCCAGGACCCTGAGAAGGAGTAGTTTGTGATGCCAAGAATCTTGACAGAAATTTCAGATAACTTTCCCAGAGTTCCCATTCACCCTGAATCTGTGGTAGTTGCAACATCATTCAGAATCTGAGAAATCTGAAAATTCTGTGGACTCCTGTTGGACCATGGTGGTCTAACTTTATAGTTCCTTTTTCTTTGCTGTAACTTGCAATTTATGACTCTGCTGACAAACTCTTAGCAGGTACACCTGCTGCTCTTTTCCCTTCAGTTCTGAATGGAAAAATTGCAAGGGTTCAGGAAATGCTGGTTTTATATAGCAGTGCTGGTCTTTCTTCTGGTTCTGAAAAGTTAAGATGAGCTTTCTTGGGTTTAGATGAAAGTTCTGAATTGTTTAATTGAGAGTTTTTAAAATGGCCCCGGTGATGCTTATAGTCACCTAGAGAATCAATTGGCAGCAAATCAAATAGATGAGCACTGCAATAGGTCCTCGGTCCCTCCTTTTCTCTGTGTTGGCTACCTACCACTTTTTTACTTTTTTTTGGTGGCTGACAGTGAACACATTGAGACAATGATGGCTTGGTTTGGGTCAGCCAATCACACCAGTCAGTCTCTCCACACCACTAACATGCTGCTTGCAGCACAGTGACTATATTTGAACTGGCAAAAACCCAGTACAGTGGTGACTGATACTGAGTGAACTCCACTGGTAGACAATTGACCTGTCAGAATTTCTTGAACAAAATTTGGAATGTCACGGTGAGTACTTTATGCAGTTAGATTTTTATTTTTTTTTAACTGATAGTGCTCTCAAGATGAATTTATCATACCCTTGACCTCTGGCGTCAGGCAGATGAGATTTCCAAAATTGCTTGCAATTAAACTTCTGGGTTACTTTGCCTTGAAGTTTATATAGACACTGTGATCTGATTGGAATTAGTAATCTCAATACAGTGTTGGAAAGCAGACCAACATTAAAGCAAATAGCAGAGAAATTTTTTAAAAAGTAGCTATAATGAGATTTGAAATGCAGAGTTTTCTAGGACATCAGGGTCCTTTTTTTCCATTTTCTCAGTGTGTTGTTTATATTCAGGGTTTTATACCTACTTGTAGGCTTTTGCCCTTCAGTCCATCTTCTTCCTCTATTCTTTATTTGATAATACTTTACCCAGAAGGAAGAAAATGTGGATTTAAATTCTTCTGAAAGAGAACAAGGTATTTACCAGATGTGACCTTTGCCACTGTGCTGGGAGTAAAACAGCTGTGCAGGAAGGTACCTGTGGTCCTTTAAGAACTTAATTTTCTGTACAGAAGGTCTGTTTTAATCTCTGGCTCATGATTGCTTTGGAAAATAGATGGAAAATTTCTGTGTCAGGTCTAAACAAATATTTCCTAATTTGTCAGGATGCCAAAAGTACTGGCAAGAAGGGGGTAGAGGAGTGCCAGTGAAGTCTACTTCTTCCTGGGATATAAGGGAAACCAGAACAGTCAAATGGATGAAATGTTTTGAAGGAAAAACTGTGGAAAAAGCCACAACCAAACTAAAAGCTGTCTTTTTAATTCCCCCCATTCATCCCCAGAGAAGACAGTCCCTTTGCCTCCTGCATGGGGTGTGTGTTCTCTGCTGAGGTCACCTGGGAGGTGGTGGCAGCTCTGTGCTTGTCTCATTTGGGGGGGTTCAGCATGGAAGCTGCAGCTCTCTTGTCATCAAGGTCCCACCTGTCCTGCCGGGCCTCTGCTCTGTGGAGGCTGCAGTCCTGTCCTCAGTTTGTCTCCAGTACCTGCAGTTGACTTTCCCTGGGCTATGTGTTATAGGATGTGGTGTTTTAGGAAGTGTTCACGCATTCAGCTGAAAGACAGGGCTGTAATGTCCTCCCGTGCACCCCATCAAATGTCACAAAGGTGTGAGGCTGTGCCTGCCCAAGGTGTCGGTGGCTCAGAAGTCAGGTAAGGATTCTGTATTGCTGCACCATTTTAGCACTTCCTGGCTCACTGCTGTTTAAGTCTTGGCCCCATCACTGGCTTGGGCAGTGACTTGAGTCACAGGGAGGCTGCAGCTTTATCCTCTCCTTTGTTATGTGGCACAGCCATGCTAGGATTTACAGGACCTGAGTAGCAGTTTGGGAAGTACTCTGCTGTTGACTGGTAAACCTCTAATTTAGTTCCTCTTGAACAATATTAAATCTGGCATGCATCTGACTAAGCCACGTGTCTTTGCTCCATAGCATGTAAGAATTGCTGCTTTTCAGAGCAAGGGAACCTAGATTTTGCATCCTGTGACAGCAGGCAGTTTTGGAGGGAGGCAAGGGTGCTGTTTGGCATGCTCCTGAGAGGAGAAAGGTGGCAGACTAGAGCTCACGTGCAGCTGAGGGTTCATTCCACCTGCTTCCAAGTGCTGTTTGCAGTCATAAAATCTCTGTGGTCTTGCTTTAGCTTTCACCTTGCTGCAAGCCCCCATGGAAGTGAGGGGCTGTGTGGCCTGTTCTGAAAAAGCCTGATTGTGCCTGTTCCTTGTGTCCCCAGGGCCCAGTCATTTACGCGCAGTTAGATCACTCCGGGGGACAGCACAGCGACAAGATCAACAAGTCAGAGTCTGTGGTCTACGCCGACATTCGGAAGAACTGAGATCCTCAGCTATCCAAAGGACAACACACATTCAGACTGGAATTGCTTGAGCAAGATTTGACCCAGAGAACTCACATGTGGCCTTTGATGCCTAGGCTAGGACCAATGCATGTGCATACAGAGGGAGAGATATATATGTATTGTGTGTAAATAGTCTATTTAATCGTACAGAAGTGAGACCAATGTTGCATGTTGAAATGCGGTAAGAATTCTGCTTATAAATTGCCAATATTCTTTTTTTTTTTTTTTTTATATCTTGTGTGACGAGAGAGAAAGTGAAAACTCGCATCATAATTTTAAAATATTTTTATCTTGATTATTAATGGAGAAACTGGAAGATACCTGAAGATTCTAGATTCACCCGGAGATTCTTTTTTCTTTGCTTATAGGGCCTAATTTCTTTTATTGAGGTGACTATAAAGAAGATACCTTCTTTATATTCAGAGTTCTTTATGTATACAGGGTATTTATCTTTCCTTGGTCAGATTCTCAGTACAGGCTGCCTTCTCATGTAAACTAGACCCTCTCATGTGGTCTTGTAAGCCAAACTGTGACTCCTAGCTATCAGAAATGTATGTCTTAGCAGTGTGAGTGAAGGAAATCCTTTAGGCCTACCTGACCTGTGTAATGTGGGTCACAAAACTGTTTACTTCTCAATGAGCCCAGCTATTCAAGTTTAGTCCTTTAAGGTGCAGGGATAGTGTTGATCTAATGAATTTTGTGAAATGGTAGTTTACCTGTGAAAACTGTGAAGGAGATAGTGAGTTAAAGGCATAGGAAGCTGTAGCTGTAGGTGGTTACCTCAGACTCTCTTGAACCTTTCAGTGAAATATTTCTTCCTTAAAGCTCTGTCATTTCATGTAAGCATTACAAAGGGCTCCAAGGGATCTGGAAGCTGTAGGACTCCCATACCTCTCTCCCATAGCTCTATTATGCCACTGTCACCTCCTTGAAGGTGTTTTATCTCTTCTCAAAAGCCTGTAGTGGAGGCTGAACAACTTCTGGAGGAAATCTAGGGCTCTTTGGGTTTTTTGATATGTGGGTTTTTTTGGGTAACCAATATTTGCACAGAAGATGTGGATGGGCAGTTTATTTCCTTCATCTCTGCAAGTCTACTGCTTGAATACAATTCTCCAGCCTCTTGTTTCTAGGTTAAACTCCTCCTAGATTGTCAAGGATCTCTGCTGATGAGGATTTCTTTTGTTGACCCATTGTATCCTGAAATCTGGTGCTCAAAACTACAAGTGGCCTTTCAGCAGAGATCTTCTCAAAGTGGCAGAAGTATTATTATAGAAGAAGGATTTCTGTTTTGTACATCCTAATGTGGTGGTTTTGGTTTGGGTTAGTTTTTTTTGGGAGCAAATAATTTTCAGTTTGGTCTATCGTAATGCCTTTTCTCCGATTCTTACCCATTTCCTAGTTCAGTCTGTTTCACAGAATCGGTTCCAGAATGGTTGAGGGTGAAGGGACCTCTGGAGATCACCCAGTCTTCCTCAAGCAGGGTCAGCCAGAGGAGGCTTCTCTGCACTGTGCCCAGTTCTGAGCATCTCCACAGGTGGGAACTCTACAGCATCTCTGGGCAACCTCTCCAAACAAACTCAAGCCCACATTTCACTCTAACAGCAAGCACATGAAAAATAGTTACAGACCCATGGCAGACCCTTTCACAACCATGTTAGATAATCCTTTAATTATGACAGTGCAGTTTTAATAACTATTTTGTGTACAGTGGGGGTCTTTTTCCCAACGAAGTTAGGTATGCCAACACTATATTCTTTCATCAGGATCAGACTTCACTGGTTTCCTGTCAACAGCTGCCTTTATTAAAAATCAACAGCTTTACTTTTTGTATACATGCACTGGGTAGATCTTAGGACATTGTCCTCAAAGCCAGAACCAGCCTCTTAAAACTGAGACTCAGAAGGAAATAATGGATTAATTTATTCTGCGATATGTCGGTTGCTAATCCTGAAATACCTGAATTTGTGTAATTTTTCTTCCAAGACTTGGCTGGTATGAAAAAAAAGGGCATGCTTCAATTTTAAAGGAGGTTTTTAAGGCACCAGTTTTCAGGTATTTGCCTAGTCTTGTAGGGAACTGAGACACCAAGCTATGGCTAACTAACAGCTCTGTAAATATTCTAGCATTTTACTTTTTGGCAATAACAGATAGGAGCTAAAAAATGGACAAATTTCTTCACAGGAGACCTTTAAATATCTTCTTCTACTTCATGGATTAAGCAGTTGTTTTGTTTTTTTAATCAAGGCTCCACGTGAAGGGGTATGGGGCTTGTACCCAGTGCTGGAAGCTGGAGTGGGACCTACTCACCCCAGAAACGCTTAGGGTAGTATGTCCACTCAAGCTTCCATCTGGTGATACGATCCACTGTCTTGGTTGCTGCAGTGCTCATGTTGGTGACTGTAGTCAGGAAGTTCTTTACCTAGAAGATGGTGAGGCCCTGGCACAGGTTGTCCAGAGAAGCTGTGGATGCCCCATCCCTGGAAGAGTTCAGGGTCTGGTTGGATGGGGCTCTGAGCAACCTGGTCTGATGGAAGGTGTCCCTGCCCATGACAGAGGGGTTGGAACTGGATGATCTTTAAGGTCCCTCCCAACCCAATCCAGTGATTCTGTGGTTCTATAGGATCTTCTCAAGCGCTGAATTCTGCACCTGGCAGCCAGGAGGGGCATCCCTGTCCTGGGGGGCACCAGGCCCAGCATGGCCAGCCGGGCAAGGGAGGGGATTGTCCTGCTCTGCTCTGGGCTGGGAGGGCCTCACCTCCAGTGCTGGGGGCAGCTTGGGGTGCCACAATACAAAAAAGACATGAAGCCATTGGAGAGTGTCCAAAGGAGGCCACGAGGATGGTGAGGGGAGTGGAAGGGAAGCCTTAAGAGGAGTGGCTGAGGTCACTTGGTCTGTTCAGCCTGGTGAAGAGGAGATTGAGGGGAGAGCTCATTGTTGTCTTCAACACCCTCATGAAGGGAAGCAGAGGGGCAGGCACTGATCTCTTCACTCTGTGACCAGTGACAGGACCCAAGGGAATGGGATGAAGATGAGTCAGGGGAGGTTTAGGTTGGATATCAGGAAAATGTTTTTCACCCAGAGGGTGGCTGGGCACTGAACAGGCTCCCCAGGGCACCAGCCTGACAGAGTTCAAGAAGTGTTTGGACAATGCTCTCAGGCACATGGTGTGATTCTTGGAGTGTCCTGCCTAGGGCCACGAGTTGGATTCAATGATCTTGAAGGTCTCTTCTAACCTAGTGTTTTGTGATTAAGATCAGGAGGAATCCTGCTGCTGCTGCTTTCCTTATCTATCTGTCTGTTACTTACCAACATTTATTTTACACTTCATAAAACACTAATGCTTTGGATGTATTTGATGGAGAAACTTGATTTTGATCTGCCTTGTGTTCATCCCTGTGCATCACCAAGTTTCTCCCCCAGCATTTTTGAGTAAGAGGGAGAATTGTGATGAATGTGATGATCAGTAACTTGGTGCTATGAGAAGATGGGGCTGGTCTTGCTGCTTCTTTTCCTGCTGGAACGTACTGGAGTATCTGAGCACAATTCTGATGTGGTGCTAACTTTAGGAAGTACACGAATCCGGTGCTAACTTTAGGGCTGATCTGGTGCTAACTTTAGGAGACACACTGATCTGGCTAGTTTTAATTGACTTAAGGAGACATCTCCTTGCATGGCATTTGTCTAGCTGGTATGTTCATATTGCCTAGACTGAGGAGGTTCCCTGCAAGGCTTCTTGGGTCCTATGTATGAAGGCGTTTTAAAAAACACTAAACTTCTTCTTAGAAATAAAAGTCTTCCCCCAGGAATGACAGAAATCTGTCTGAATCCCTCTCCACTGCCAAGGCTGTTGTATTTTTTGTCATGGAAAATTGAGCAATGTAATTATTAAGTAACATATTCATACTGAAGTCAAAAGAACTTCAGGCATTGTGAGACAACACTTGTGAGCTTTCTGTTCCTCAGGTTATCTGAGACGGTTTAATGATATGGTAACCTGTGCTGATGAAAGGGACTGATGCTGAGTTGGCTTAGTAAAGTCTCAGGAAATAGAGGATTTCTCTTCCTTGATGGGTAGACCAAGGAGAGATTAAAGTCAGACAAGGTTATCATATCCTGATGTTCTGGTGACCAGAAGCTTAACTCTGTTTGCTCTGCTGCTGTTCTCTTAATTCTCTGATGCTGCTCCTTGCAGGAGGAAAAGAACAGCTTGGACTTTGAGGAACACAAAGGGTGTTCCCCTTTTTAGGGTCACCTATCTACCCTTTTTAGGATCATCTGTTTTCAAAACAAGTGCTGCATGCCAGCATTGCAGCAACCCAGAGGAGGAGTAGGCACCTCTCTTAAAGGCAGTAGCCAGTGATTAAACAGTTGGGGGCGGTCATTGCTGTTGGATAGTTGACCTGGGAGAGCTTATGTGATGGAAAAGACTTGCAATAAATTATCTTTTATTCATCATGCAAACAAAACTGGGGTCAATCTGAAATCTTCCTTATTTTTGATTACCATAAATGAATTTCAAGAGGATTACAAATAAGGTATCAAGCTAAGTAAATTGGTAGCTGTACTCAGTCCATCAGGTTTCCACGGCCCCTTTGACTTCAGCAGTTGTTCTGTGAGTAAGTTGCTCACCATGTTCACAAAACATTAGCATTATGAGCCATTACAGAGGAGCAGGTATGTCGCTGTAACTCACTGCCTGATGTGTCATTTATAACTGGATACCTGTAGGGTTTTGTTTTCTCTCAAAGCTTTAGTGTATTTCAGTTTGTGACTAAAGAGCTGTAATTGGGTTTTCAAACTTTTTAAACCTGTGAGAATTGTCTAGGTAACCATCTGTCTAGCAACTGCAGTAAAGGTGTGTATGCAACTTAAAAGCTGCATCACCTTAGAGTGGATTCACTGAGGTCAGGTATGGAGTGTTTGATTTGTGACCAGAACACCTTCACTCTGTACTGGAATCTTGTCTTGGAATTCTGCATGATTAGTGTACCTGCCAAGGACCTCAAATACAAAATATTGTATCATAGATGATGGAAATACTTCCTCGATAAAAGCACCATAAGAGAAGAGAAGGTGGGTGGGACTTCTGGGCTCTAGCCACACCTCTGCAGTGTAACATTTTTATATGGGAGACTACAAAATCACATTAACAAGGCTCAGCAATTATTCTCTTCTTTGGGTTTCTCTTTCCCTTCTCTTCACTGCCCTAAAGCTAATAAGCCCTTTCATTTACAGGTATTTTTGCACTCTAAAATATAAGTTCAATGCCTTTGGAGATCAGTGTGCTGTGCAATGTTTTCTGTCTCCCTGCAATGCCAACTGTTCTTATGTGGTAAATGTAATTGAAAACATAGACTGGGTACTTTTCTTTTATAAACCTCTATCCTGGAGGTGTGTGAGATAACAAACACCTGTAAGACAGGTGTATAATCTGTGAGGGAGCTAGATTTGCATTGCATGGCCTGAGTACATGAAGAGCCAGTGTACCAACTGTTAGTGCTTTTGCTTTTACAGACTCATCTGGAAACAGTTATCTTGGATATTTTTTCTTGAATGGACTTTAATGTTTTCTATTGTAATCTTGTGAATATTTTAATACACTTTTTTTTTCCCATTACTGGTTTGCTGGATGAGTCTTACCTGGTTGGGGACTGGGAAGGGTGGGGGACTGGAATACACCACCTCTTTCCCTGGCAGTATTCTTCAGTCACTGTGCCCACTTGGTGACCAATACAGCTGGAGAACTCGCCACTTGAGACCCTGGGTTATTGCTTCAGCCACAAGGACCAAGACATACAAGTGGAAATGTGGCAGAACTGATTTCATGGTGGGACAGCCTTTGAGAAAGGGGAGCTGAAGATACATCGGAATCTGAGATTCATCAGAACCTACCTTGCCTCAGTTATCTTTTCCCCTGCATGTGAATTCCTGAATCTGAGTCCGGTGCTTCAACACCCCCATCTTCTTCCTGGAGTTGTGAAGGAAGCTAAAACACCAGTGGCACATTTGTTTCCTGTCCTTTTGTTCAGGACAGTGGTGGCTCGGGAACACATGAAGACACACATGTTCCAGCTGAAGCTGGAACAAATATCCTGATGCTACTGGGGAAGGAAGAGCGTCAGGAAATGAAATGCAAATGCTACTGTTGGTTACTGAAATATGGCAGTTCTCCACCCAGGGGGTTTCCCGACTGCGACAGGAAATATTACTTCAGTCTGAGGCTCTGGCTGTCACCAATACTGTGTCACTCCCAGCACTTTTCACTGGAGTCAGATGAGGTGAGGCTCAGCAACTCTTTTTAGGCAAAATCCAGCCAGTTTCTTTAAAGAGACAGTACAAGATGAAAAATTCCACCTTCATTTTAAAAGGTTGACCTTTATTTAAATGTGTGGAGATACTTCATTATTTGCACTTAGAAAACATTTGCTCTCTAAACATGTAAATTTCCTTTTTTATTTTTTCAGAGGAAAAAAACATTAAAATTAGTGAAGCTGGGTCCCATGGGGATGGGTTTGTGCGTTGCTGTTTGATCTGTTGGGTTAGGCATCTCTTTACTGCAGTTGCTCTCGTGCTTTTAGCTCCTGATTATACCTATAGGAATAAAAAAGAAAGAGCACAGGTTAAGAATAGACTAGAACACCAGTTACAGTAACAGTTTTTTCCCAGCAATCTGTTCACCAGAGAAGGTTTAAAATTACAATGGACTTGGAGGGTGGAAACTCAGGATAGGATATTTTAATTCTTATAGGAAGTTCCAAAGTAGCTAAGTTTGCCATATTCCTGGCCAGTACTGAAGCCAGAAAAATCCCAAAGTTTCCTTAAAGAAATAATTTTTTAAAAAATGCTGCTCTGCTTAAAAATCTTTTAACCCAGCTGGAACTGACATGATTCAACACCGCTCGAGCTAGACTGAAAATATTTACAGCTTCACTCCAACCAAAATGTAAAACTAACAATGTAGCAAAAATGTTCTGTAATGTTTTATGAATGGTTCAGTTCCTCTTGCCTGTTGCAGTGACAGGCTGGCAGCATCTTTAAATTCCTGGTTAATGCTTAGCTGTAGTTGTACCCTTATTAACACATACCTCCATATTCGGAAAAGCTGGGAACCACCAGCACAGCCAACAAAGAAATTCACAGCAAACAGACTCCAGTTTTTGGGGATAATCACTAGAGAGTACCGTGACCAAATAAGGCCTGTTGAATAAAATGGAAAGTTTAAAGATATTTCAAATTAAATATTCAGAATTTCCCTAAGTTTGGAGGCAAATTCATGGGCCAGTTGAAATAAACAAATTTCACAGCTTCATGTTAGACAACGGTTTTGCTTAGCAAAAGTTGAGGACCTTTCTCAATGAAAAGTGCCAGTGGGACACCTACAAGTATGTACTGCATTCTTCTAAAATAGCAACAGAAAGGTCAATCATAGTCTGAAAATCAAACAGAGATCCTCTATAGTCTACAGCAGCCTAGACCTTGATTTTCCAGCACAGTAGTGGTATTTTGCTGTATATCTAGCTTGCTGCACTACATATGCAATTATGCAGAACTTATGCAAAATGCACAGGACTGTGTCAGATATCAAAATAAAGTCTGGAGAACCCTTTCAGACAGGAAGAACATTGGAAAAAGCTGCCCAGGGAAGTGGTGCAGTACCATCTGTGGAGGTGTTTATAAGATGTGTAGTTGTGTCACTCAGAGACACATTTTAGTGGGGACTTGGAAGTGCTGGGTTAATGGCTAGACTCTATGATCTTGAAAGTCTTTTCCAACCTAAATGATTCTAGGAGTACAGAATATTGTTTCTGCCAGTGTGAGAATTCTTGGCAGCCAGCAGTGCAGCAGTCCATGTGCCACTGCTTCCAATTACTTGTAACACTTGGAAATTCTTTCCAATTATGTTAGTGTAATTACCCTACTATTCTTAAACCCCGTAAAGTCTGTTCTAAAAAAGTCACTATATCCTGGACTGATTTCAAAATTACTTGATCTGAAGCAAAGAGGGAGACTTACTGCAGTGAATGGTATAATGGTAACTTAAGGGATGACACTCATGTCCTAAGTCATAGCAACTTGCACTGAACAGTGCCAAATTAAGACAGGTGTAGACAACTCTTACATAATTACAGAAAGCTTACTGATTTAATAACAAGTACAGGTCTGTCCTAGAATTATCCTCCAACAGCAACATTGACAGCTAGCATGTTAAAATTAAGGCTTTCTGTTGAAAGAGATTAGTACTGATGGAAGATTGTGAGATGGTGCTGTGCAAAAACACAAAGTGTGGCTTTACCTGTGGCCATTAGTACTGCAGACTGTGCTGTGCTGAGCTTTTCTGCTGGTCTGGCCATGTCAGCCAGTCCAGCACCCACCAAACCCTGCAAAGAGAAATTCAGTGAGCACCAGTCTGGGACTCCTGTAACAGATCAAGGGCTTTACAAGGGGAAGCTGCTTCACAGCTCAGTGCTTAGCCTACTGCATTATGCAGGAGATGGGATGCATTCTGTGAGCAATTAGACTCTCTGAGACACCATCCATTTCCAGTCCCTCGTGGGAGGAAAAAGAAGATGGTTATGGCAGCTACAACTGGGTGGCAATAAAATTCCAGGCATTGGCAGTTTTGTATTAATTCAAGAACAAGGTTAATTTAAACACAGATGCTTAAGAAAGCAGCTGAAAAAGACCTGCCCTGGTTTTCATGCAACAAGTAGAGGCTTATCTAAATAAGGACCTTCTTCCCACAGGTCAGGCTAAGATACTGCTGGTAAACATCACCCCATATAGTCTTCGCTCAGCTTCATCTGAGGGGGTAAAAGTGCTTTTTTAAAATATATTAGTGCTTCTTTTAAATATAATTTCAGTAATGGAAAACTTGCAGGCAAATTGAGGAATAGCTTGGCTGATCTACTTGCCATTGGAAGCAAACGTTGCTTGATTTGTTTGTTGTGTTATTGCCCTCTACTGGAAATATAATTTCATGTTCCTGTTAACACCAGTTCACAAAAAAAAAACCAAAACAAACAAAACAAAACCCTTAAGTAAGACAGTCCTAACACTTTTAATTCCCTGATTGCCATGCAGGACTCCTTGGGCACAGAAGAGCTGCCTCAAGCTCAGGAGGGTGTTTCCAGGGAGGTTAACCATGGTTCCTGCAGCTCCAGTCCTGACAACACACAGAAACCAAGCTGTAGCTTAGAGCACAATGTGGCCTATAAGAAGTTTGGGTTAACAGTAAGAAAGTTACAAAGCAGCTGGCAATGGTAAGCTGGCAAGGTTACATCCTTGCTTGCTATCGAACAAGATCAAACACTCATGGGTTTAGAGATCTCTTGTTTTATCTGTATCAATACACCTCGGAGCAGCACAGTGAATTAGGAGGTGGCATTTGCATCACCTGGGCACAAACACAGCCCAGGGCTGTAGTCAAGTGGGAAGCAGAACCTCACAGGAGGCAGAGCACCACTGACAGCCACACTGGCAACTTCCTTTGTCTTTTATATCAAGACTACCTTGCACTCTGACAGGCTTCAGCCTGCCTTCAAGCTTAGGAATTGGCTTCCTTAAGATATTTCTCCATTTCCTCAATCTCAGAAGAAACGCATGCTTTAGGAGTTTTGCATCATGCCAGCTCATTCCTACCTTGAGCAACATTTGGTGTTTCACAAGAGAAAGCCTTTGTGAAACTAAGTGAAAAGCACAATTCTTCCACAAAGCCTTTTCTCCACGCTGTATCCCCTTCATGTTGTGCTATCTGTTATTAAGGCTAATTTTGTTCCTCCCCATATATTAAGAATTAGAGCTTCTAATCTTTCTGCAGGCTCAAGTTTCTGCTGGGAAACTCTTGCTTGCTCAGTGTGTTAATGCAGATTGCCCTGGGCTTGACACCCAGACACCAGCTGGCATCTTCTACTTACCCATTTCATAATAGGTGCCCAGAAAAACACTGTTTTGGGACCTGAGGGAGGATGGGAGGAAAAGAAGTTAAATTATTTAGTAAGATGTGGCTGTTTTAATACCCACAGCATTTACCCACCGGAAGTTTAAGTGGTTTTATTTTTTTTTAATGAATTGTTTATATTAGAAGTTTCTACTGCTGTACAAGCTCTAGCATCTAATACTCATAATTCATCAACTCAGTGCATCAATCTTTAGTTGTGTAATCACTCCACACATTTCTGCAACAGCTGGATAGATTTTGTATGTCCATATTTAAGCAATTGAAGACACCAGACCGAGCAAAATGCATTTATAATTGAAAGAGTTAGGAAAAGGCTTAGGAATAGGGAAAACACCCCAAAAATCTACCAGTAGGCAAAGGAGGATTATGGGGGAAGAGAATGAACTCTAAAGAAGGGAGAAAAATCCAATGGCATGGGACCTGAGGTAAAACAAATCTTACAAATTTCTCTTACAAATACATTTGATTTTCAGTGGTGGTAAAACAGCAGCTGGCTGGTTAAAACAAAGCCCTGTAAAGCCACACCTACAACTATACCAGAAATCATTAATCTGGGACTTCTGCCCCAAGTCTTAAATGAGAGACCACAATCCAAAGTACCAACCCCCCTATGAAACAGTCAGGAGACTGTTGTAATTTTATCAAAAAACATTAATGTTTAGGTCACTGCTCAGCATTCTGGTAACATGCAAGATGAAGCCAAGTTTTCACTGTAATATATTACATAAAAGTAACCACCAGGACTTTGGTTGCCTGTTTTTTTATGGTATTTCTTCACTAACAATTCAGCCTTAAAAAGACCTTGCACTAACTACTTGTACTTCCAGTTTTAACCACCCTCAAGTTTAAAACTATGACGTGGGAAACAAAAACTGGCTTGGCAGCCTTGCATAAAGCTCTTTTTAACCCACCCTGCTTGTGATCCAGTTTCACACTGCATTTAATAACCACACGCACATTACCTTTTGTCTAATATTGTTAAATATTAGATAACAGCAGCTTAATGTTCATCCTTTAAAGATACAAACTTCAGCTGCTGTTCTCTAAGGCACTTACTTGGTATGTCAGTATCAGGCTGCAAATACAGCTTGTTATGAATAAATCAGTCTTACAGAGTAACTACTTAGTCACTATTTAGTATTTAATTGCTAACAGTCATTCTAAAACACAAATTTAGATTTGGAGTACAAGAGGATGTGGGGTGAGTATAAATTATTAAACTGACCTTCCCTAAACAGCTAGTAGAGTTTTCAAGAAGACTGACATTAATTTTTATTAATAATAGAAAATCCAACTATTTCAAACTGCTGACTGCAGAACTAAGAAACAATTTGAGACAGGGAATGTACCAAGCCAAGTTTGAAATTAGGTAAGACTGTCAAACACCTCTCCTTGGAGACATTCCAGCCTGGATGGGTTCTTCCCAGCTCCTGACATCCAGAATTTTTCAAGGTTGAATATGACAGCAGCAAATGAGAGAGCAGGGGGACACCAGAGGCTAACCAGTGTTAGTGACCAGTTTATAGAATTGATGACTTCTATTAAATATAAGAAATTCTTTGTGCTGAGAACTTGAATAAAAAGTGAACCAGAGAGGCCAAAGGGGAGGGAGCACAAGCTCAGCCCATGCTGTCCCATGGCAGCCTGAGGAGTTGGTATGCCAGGCCCTCCACTGTCCTCCAGCAATGCCAGCCAAAGAAACAGTTTCCAACAGGCATCAATTATTTTGCTGGAAGCTTTCTTTATGCCAGAAAGTGCTTCATGCCTCAAAAGTGATTTATAATTTCATGACAATGACGCTTATACTCCTGAATTAGACTACAGATTTAGATGGCACTGGAGATAAAAGAAAGCCTTTCATTTGTAACCCACTTTTTTTTTTCTGCAGTCAGAGTGACATCTATTGCATAACTTTCTCACAGACACACCTTCAAGGCTAAAACAGAAGTTGCAGGGGTTCAGTTTCTCTACTTGCTTGTGCTGTGGCTTTTATCACTTACACCATCAGTATAGATTATGACAGCAAGATATGTGTGTATTATATATAACATACATATATATATATACAAAAGCCCTAAAAATGGATTTATTAATTACAACATTATGGTGATGACCAAAAGCAGCCCACAGGCAGTTTTGTGAAGTGAAAAGCACTGTAAGAGGACCTCCAAAACCTTCTCCAGTTACCACTACTGCTCTGTTGAAGAAGGAACGTGGATGTTCCCAGTTCTTGCTGTGTCTTGTATCCACTAAAAGCATCTGGAAGCTGCCACATTTCACACCGGTGGAATGTGTGTCTCAGTGTTGGACATACTGTCTCTTTATATATAAAAACAATATGTTAATGTTAACTATATTGGAGTGAATTGAGTACAAATCAAACATTTTGGGAGCTGCACTTTTCACTCTCTGTGATTACTTTAGAGCAACGATTTTCCTTCCATTGTAAGAGGACAGAGCAACTGACTGCAAACTAAAGTCCATTTTCACAGTGCATATTCCTGGTAGGTGAAGAGTCAAGGATGCCTGTGACACTGACACAAAACAGTGGGGACAGAGCCTATGGAATGCCAGGATTTTATCGGGCGCTCGTTTTAACAACCGACGCAATTTGTTTACAGGACAAACACCACGCAAATGGCACTGAATGAGATCATTTTACAAGAGGTTTCTCCCTAATAAAACAAACCCCCACGTTTGCCCATGGAAAGGTAAACTGTAGGTCAGCTGAGGGGAGCTCATTCTTTACCCACGGGAGTCCTCCAGCGCATTCACCAAGGGCACGAGTTGCCTTGGGTAGAAGCGTGGGATTCAGCAGAAAGAAAATAAAACCAAAGGCTGCCTGACTTCAAAGGGCACATTTCAAGATCGGAAACCCTGGCGGCGCTCTCCCCCGTCCCTGGAAGTGTCCATGGCTGGATGGGGCTGTGAGTAACCTGGTCTGGTGGAAGGTGTCCCCTCCCGTGGCAGCGGGTGGAACTGGATGATCTTTAACATCCCTTCCAACCCAAACCATTCCACGATTCTATGATTTGTTTCCAGCGCATCCTCTTGAAAGAAGCCGCTGCCGAGGCCTCCAGGCCCCTTTCGACCCAAGACATCCCCTGGGCCAGGTTCTGGCAGCCCACCTGATCCCTGGATACACCCCGCGGTACCGTGACAGCGACACCAGCGCATCCATCCCGGAACCACCCGTGCCGTGCCTGATTATCCTATTCTCCCTTCACAAACACAAGAAATTCTCCTTTACGCTGCAGGACTCCGCTCCAGGGCCGCTTACCCGTGCCAGAACACCCGATCCCGCCCCCCACCATCCTTCGCATCCCCCGCTCCGCTCTCCCCGCCGGCCCAACCGGGGACCAAGGTGACCCCCGCTCATTACCCGCTGGGTGGTTGTAGAAGGGCCGGAACCGCGGTGGCAGCATGAGCTCGATGCGGTCGAGCATGCGGTGGTAAGAGGCGCGGAGCCCCGCGACGGTGGCCGCCATGGCGAGGGACGGGGCGAGCGGGGTCGGAGCGGGGACCGAGGGGCGAGCGGGGACTGAGCGGGGGCCGCGCTCCGTCCGTCCGTCCTTCCTCCGCCCAGGCCCCGCCCACCAGACCTGCCCACCCGGCAGCCCGTGCTCTGATTGGTCATCGCCGCAGGGGGCGGGGCGGAGCGGAGAGCTGCGTGCGGCCCTATTGGCTGCGTGTGCCTGCCCCGCCCCCTGGGGAGAGCTGGCGCGCCCGCCGCCCCCGGGAAGGGCACGGGCGCCCGGCTCAGAGATGGCCGCCTCCGCTTCTTTCTCCTCCTCAGGATGGCCGCCGCGGGGGGACCCTGCGCTGCGATTAATGCGCCCAAAGCCAAGATGGCCGCCTTGCGGCTTCACACCGCTTCACTGGAGAGGGCCGGTTTGTAGCCGGCGGAGACGAGCGCGCTGACGTCACCCTCACGCCCACGACGCGCCCTTCCCTCAGTCGGGGCGGGGCGACGTCACCGGCTCCCGCGAGACTCCCGCTAGTCTCGGGCCCCCGCGCCCCCGCCCTCCCGGTGGGCGTGGCACCCGCGGCCGGGCTGGGCGTGGCCCCGCTCGCGGTGGGCGTGGCCCGGACCCGCCGCGCCTCCGGCTCGCGGTCGGTGCCTCGGCGCGAGGCGGGCGTGGGGCGCGCGCGCGGGGCCCGCTCGGCGGTTCCCATGGTGATCGCGCGCGCCCGGCCGGTCCCGGCGCATCCCCCCCGCTCCGCGCGCACCCTTCCCGCCCGCGCGGGGCCATGTCCCTGCTCTGGGACGTGCGGAAGCGGACCCTGGGGCTGGAGGAGCCCGGATTGCTGCGCAGGCACTACCTCGGTAAGGACGGGCGGTGTGGGGAGGGGTGGTGAGGACGAGGTCCGGCCGTCCTTGGCGCCCCACCAAGCGAGGAGGGAGCCCGGAGCCCCTTCCAGGCGCCACCGCTCCCTCGCTCGGCCGCGCTGTCCCGCAGCTTCGAAGTTTCCTGTGCCCCGTGTGGGGCGGCGACACCTTCTCCAAATCCAGCCCCCGGCCCTCCGCGCCCTCAGGGGTGGTCCGGGACACCCCGGCCCCATCCCTCCTTGGTCCCGGGGTGGCGCGGGGCCCGCCAGGACCCCCCGGTCCCTCCGCTCGCCCGCCGCCCTTGCTTCCCGAAGGAACTGTTGCACGCGGAGATCCAGCCGGGAAGTTGGGCGGCGGCTCAAAATAGCGCCGGGGCCGGGCAGGGTCCGGATTTACCGGCGCTAAGCTGCCGGAGGCTGGGAACAAAGCACGTAAGCTCCTCCGGGATCATGGCGCGGCCGCTGTCCCGGCGCCCTCCAGGTGCTCCCGGGGCTCCGGGAGAAGCCGAGACGCTGGAACGCGCTCGGCGCGGGCCGATCCGCCCGCCCTTTGTGTCCCCAAGTGCTCCGCGGGGTCCCCGCAGGCGCCTCAGCCCCGGGCTGCCCTCGCCTCCGCGCCCAAGCCAGGTATTTTCACTTTCCAAGTTAAAGCCACCGCCGCTTCTAGTTTCCGAGGCCGTGGGGAGGTTTCTGTGGCGTGAAGGAACTATCGACATTCTTTGTCATGGCGCAGGTTCTGTAATAAAACGCTACCAAAAAAATATTTTTAAAAACCGGTGTTTATTCACGTGTTGTTGGATGTGTGGCGGTCCGTCGTAGTGGCCCTGTGGATTTCGGGGAGTGTGCAGGGTAGATGGCTCGGTGGAACGCGTTCTTTTGTGCTCGTGTGGCAAAACAATTCCTGCCTTGGAGTGGAAACCTCGAGTACTCGAGATGGAGCTTGATTTACAGCGTTGTAAAACGAGTGTCGTTCTGTGCCTCCCCGGCTTTCCCGGCTGGTAATGTCGGTGCTAATGGTCTGTCGTTTGGTTTTTTCCTGGTGGAATTTGAGGTGGGATATCGCATTACAGAGCCTAATTTAGGAGTTTTCTGTCTGTAGTCCCCGAGCACTCAGTAATCCACAAAAGGTTAATCGAGGAAATCAAGGTTATTGCTAGTAGGTTTATACCGATCACGGAGAGGGGGGGGGGTGTGTGTGCAGCACACAAGTCCCTTGGAAAGAAATTTTGAGTCCTGAAATAAAAAGAAAAGGTTGAGAACTAACGATCTAGCTGCTTTTGATTTTGGTTATGTCTCAAGCTGTGCTTGGCCAAGCGTTAGCTGAGGATTGTTCTAACTTTTAGTTACCCTTCTGTCTGGATTTTTTTTTTTCTTTTTGTCTGCTCCAGTTGGAGCAGAAAAGCTCAATGTTAAAATTAGGATTGTAGCATGCAGATTCCGAAGAAGCACACATTTTTTTTGAAAAGACCTTTTTTTGTTTTTTTCTTCTGCTACTTTTACTTGATTGTGTCTCTGGCAGTTGAAGTACTAAGATTTGAACAGTAGAAATCATCTTCCCAAACGTACCAAGATGTCTTTTCTGGATGCTGCTCCAATAAAATGCACATAACTTTAGTTAAAAACAAAACTCTGCTACTTTGGTTAAGGTCTCATATTTACTGTTTTTCCTTTCACCTAAACAAGTTCAGTTGCTTTCAGAGCCTTGAAAAAATAGGACCTGGGAGAGCCTTCACACTGAATTGATGTTGAGATCTGCATTGGTGGTGGCAAGAAATGCTCAGTCCCTACTGACTCCTACTTTTCACTCGGGGATTGGTACGGGGTGTGATTTTCTTGTGGAACCATCACACTTTTACCCCAAATGACATTTATGGCCTTAATAAACCCGCTAGTTTGACTGCTAGTCAGATGTGGTGGTTCAAGTGCAGATTTCCCAGACAAGAGGCCTGTTGTGCCTTTTTGTGTGCAGGACAGTGTAGGTGTGGGTCTTTTCTCTTTCAGACTTCAGCAGCTCTATGTAGGAGCTTTGTTCTCTGGCCCACTGGTCCAAGACTGCAGTGGTCAGGTGGGTGTCACTGCTGATCTGATCTGTGTGGGAAATAAGCCTTATATATAATAAGGCTTCTTCCTATTTATAATTAATAAATAAGGCTTCTTCCTATTTATAATTTCTTTATTTTTAGTAGTATTTCAGTGGTCTGGCAGATAGAACAAATGGAGGACACAAATTTAATTTTAACTTAAGAATAGTGTTGGGAGACTGAAGGCATTATCCATGTGCTTTATTTTTGGCAAATTATTTTTTTGCAAATTTGTCTAAACACTTATGGATACCGGTACAAAATGAAGTAATTTATATATCTTTTCATTGCTTGCTGCACTTTTTCAGCCACGAAATCAAAGGAAAAGCACTGTAGCAAGTCCATGACTAAGAATGCAGTTGGGAGGAAAGTGTGTCTGTTTGGATGGTACTTGCATAATGAACCCTTCACTGGGATGGTTGTGTTGTGCTACAGTGTAAAATACCAGAAATATGGACTGTGACCATATTTTGAAGGAAGGCATCTGAGAACTAATTGTTGTTTCCTATTTACTCAGTGTTTTAGTTTCATGTGAACTGGCAATCAAGTGGCACTCTATAAATAGCCTCTCTCCACTTCTGAAAACAGCTGCTCCAGGAAGGATCTGTGTAATGTACCTTTCCATGCAGATAGCTCACCCCTGGAATTTGTGGCCTTGCAAAAACTCTGTCTGATTTTGCAAGATCCCTAAATAATTGCTCTGAAGCCCAGTCAGGTCTGGACAGAGTTCCAGAGAAACAGCTCATGGAGATGGGGCAATGCGTGCATCCCTGGGATGTGTCTTTCAGATGTTATCCTTTGGTGAGAGCTCCTGCTGTGATGAGAGAGAGAAGATGTGGATCCCATCAATGTATCTGTTAGCTACGTTTCCTTCAGCATTTGTAGGCTAATTACTCTCAATTTCAGGGAGTGCTTGTTTTTGAGGTCTCCAGAGGAAGCCAGGCCTGGGGGAGGCTGTCTGCTCTCTTTCCTTTGATTCAATTTAGGCATCCTCTTAGCCTGGTGCTGGTGGGAGGAGCCCTGCTGCCAGATCACAGATGGAAACTAAGTTTCAGACTTCTTTCAGTAGCACATCGCTGTGCTTTTACCCTGAAAAATATTGGCGCAAACTGTAATATCCGAGTTAAATTCTGCCTCGAAGCTGGCGAGTGTAATTACTCAGGATGCTTTCACAAGACTCTCCAAATCTTGCAATTTTGTGTCATTGTGGCAATGTTTCAGGGACTAGTGAACAAACCTGTTCTGGCGGCAGGTAAAGTGTTCTGGCCTCTGTGTGGATTTAATATGACATACAACGATTTGGCTAGAGAAATGGCAGCGTGGGTTTCTTACAAGAAAGAGGGATCCATAATTCCTCTGAAGTATTTAATGTGATGGGTTTATTTGCTTTTCTGTGAAGGGTCCTGTCTCCTAAACAGAGAATGGCTCTGTTTAGACCCGAGGAAGAATAAAGACTTTTGCTTTTATTTTTATTTGTTTGATTTGGAGTTTTTGTTTGGTTGGTTTATTTTTGCTGTCTGACATAGCAGGTTATCCAGAGAAAGTCTCTCAGTGTAAAAGGAGAGGAACTGATGCTGTATTTTAACTCAGAGTGGTTGTTGGAAGCTGTGGTGCTTGATACAATGGAAGCAAATATTAAAACAATCAGCTCTCCCCAATCTCTGATATCTTCATACAGATACTATTCTGAAATCTTCATTCCTTCTTTTTCTTTTAAGTTTAGCATGTATCTTAGAGATAGCATTGTGGTGCTTTCCTGTGAGCTTTTACTCCCACTTCTTTACAGATTGTTTCATATCTTACTAAGTTTTTATCATCCTGGTTTTTGAGATTTGGGAAAAGTTTGAAGTCTGTAAAAAATTCACTGTAAGGAAACCAGTAGTTAGGTTCATTGTGATCAAATTTTGTAAAGCTTACAGCAGTTCTTACTAAAAAGAGGTCTGTGAATAATTTTATGTAGGGAGAACTTACTAAACTGCCTAGGTTTCAATAGTTCTCCCTCTTTACAGGGATGAACCACAGTAATCCTGGAGCTAATTAGAGTTTTGAAGTTAGTTTTTTGCCCTGCTCATAAGTAGGGTTGAAAATCAGGCAAGAATAACTATTATAACTGATGAGTTTTGATATTGACTGCCCTCCATTCATATCAGTTCATAAAACTAGTAGTGGCTGGTTGAATGAAGATAGAATTTGGTGTTGCTGCTGAATATTTGTTATTTCCTAAAATACATTGCCCAGAGTGTGAGAGTGAAATTAAAATACTTCCTTAAAATGCTGTAAACTTTCATTCTCTCTTTTCCTTTTCTTGGACAAACAAACCAACTAAGCCTTGCAGAATGAAAATTTGAATGCTGGGGAGAACAACCAAAAAGAAAGGCATTATTTTCCCCAGTTTTTACTCCAGCTATATTTTAACATGTGGTATCTTGGTCTTTGAAAATAATGTGGAGTAAGAAGGGTCAGACAGCTTTAACATGATCAGCTTTGTAGCTGGTGCTTTTGCAAACTTGGAGTTGGGCAGAGTATTTAATCAGCCTTTCTTCTTAAATCCTTTGTGTAATACTTTTGATGTTTAGTTTTTTTTTTTAGGTACACTGTTATATTTCATGTCCTAAACCTCTGGAATTAATTTTCTTTTCCACCATGAGTTAAAAACACTCATCTGTCACAGTTAAACTCCAGATCTGGTAGAGGTGTTTTATGTTATTTTTTCTTCAAGTCTAGCAGATGAACTGCTGCTTGAAAAAGAAGCATTATAAATGTACCTGATGGTCTGTTTATGAGAGCACAGTTCTGTAGTGATATATTCGATCACACTGTCACTGTCGGACATGAAATGATTCACACGGACACAGCTCGAAGTGAGGTGAAAAAAGAAAAGAAGTTTATGTGTTCTTTCAATATTTATAGGTTTTTGACAGTGACCAGAGATGGGATAGTCAGGTTACCACCTTCCCAAACACACTGACCATGAAAGATGTCCATCAAAAAGCATATCTTTAATGGAATGTATAAACACCTATATTTATAGTAACTTTCTTGGGAAAGCAGCTAAAAATTATGAAAACAATAAAAACAATAAAAATTATGAAAAGCCTGATTCTCAGGGCGACATCACACATCAAATACTTTGTGAAACTCAACTAACTGAAGTGTTTAGAAAGATGTAAGTGAACTCCCCAGATATTTTCATTACAAATGTTTTCTGAATAATACAAATAGGCAGAATTGAAGTTCACGGTGTAATGAATGAGTTGGAGGAAAATACATCTGTGGAACAGTTTTTATGTGTTCAGTCTAATATTGGAAGGGGGTAGGAAGCATTAGGAAGGCAGGAAATTTGATGTAGTCATTGGATCTTCACTGGTTGTATAGAAAAGCTTAAGATACATAAGAGCATTGCATAAAAGGGATGTAACATTTTAACTGAAAAAACCACGAGAGAGGAAAGTGGTTTGGTATTGCCTTAAACTGGATATCTTTGGAGTCTTTTCCTCTTGTTAATAAAAGCAGGGCTTAGTGACTACAGTCCTTAAAAAAATTACAGATGGGCTATTGAAAGAACAATGTAGCATTGAGACCTGTTGCTTACAAATTGATTTTGGAGGAATTTAATAAAGAGACTATGTCTGAAATTAATTCCCTGATACTATCTCATTTAAATTGGTACCAAGGAGCAGAAAGGCACTATATGTATGTCTGAAACAGCTTGTAGGAAAAGATATTAGGGGTGATCCTAGCATACAGGATTAATGATTTTTTTTTCCTACTTCGAAGTAAATAATCTCAGATAATAATGACACTCATTTTAAAGCCTTTAATGTTGGTAAAGGATAATAAAAACACAGTGTAACAGAATCATCTGGACAAAACAACAAATAGAAAAATTCTGGCTGGTTATATTTTGGTACATTTGGTCAGAAAACCAGAGAGAGATGTGACCTGGGAGGCAGGATTAAGGTTAGATGAGTATTTCTGTGGCCTGAGTGCTGAATGTTTCCTTTTAATTTCAGTCTAATCAGCCTTCTGTTATCTTTGGGCTTATTTCACCCATAGGCTAACTGAGCTATGGGAGTGGAGGACAGGAGTCACTTGGACATGCAAGTGGTACAGCCATGTGGCATTAATCTAGGTAAATTTGATAGCTTTTTTTGCTGTTATCTTGGAAATCTTTGCTTGTGGTTAATATCACTGACATTTTTTTCAGTTACATCTTCCTGTGTGTTTTGTAGTTTGTTATGGTTTGTTACTGCTCCTTTCTCCTCAGTGTTATCCCATTTTGCTTCCATTCAGTGATAATGTGTTGGTGATTAATTTTAGTGTATTTTCTTTAAAAAAAAATCACATGCAGGGTCTGGAGTTACTTGGTGCCTTCTGTCACTCTGTCCTGAAATAAGAGAATGATTTCCAATGTTTGTTTTTAGAATGGTGGGGATTGATAGTAGCACAGCTTCTGGTTTTTTATGTACAAACACCAGTTTTGTAAAACTGTAGATCCTTGTGGATCATGTTATTATGTTCTTTGGTGGGATTACCTTGCAGAAACTTGTTTTATGCGTTTTTGTTTGTTTTGCTTTGTTTTTTGCGTGTTTTTGTTTTTAATACTACTGCCTAAGTCAGAACTTATCAATTGAACCTTCTTACTGAGTTTTGATATTTTAGTTTTCTAAACCACCAACTTTTTGGCTGCTGTTTTATTTTGACATACGAATTGAAATGGAAGGTGGATTTCTGGCATTATGTTTGGCCAGCAAGAAATTAGAAAAAAATGGTGTAACTGTTTCAGACTATTGGTTTTCTGTCCTTCAGAAATTCAGGAGGCCTTTAAAGTTATCTGCAGATTTGTCATAGTTTCTTGAAATGGGTGGAACTACAGATGTACTTTTTGATTTTAAGGGATTAACCTTGTATATAATATCTGTGATTAACAGAACATTAATCATGTGTGTTAATGGCTGCCAGGAAGTAGGAGTGTGTGTAAGTGGGTTGTAGTCCCAAGGCTTTGCATATATTATAATATTTGAATTATACTCAGTCTTAGGAAGCAAATGTATTTGCTTTCTATCCTTTGGAGCCTCAGTGTTCTCCAGCAGACAGCTGGAGACTGCAGACATTTGTGTGCACTTCTAATATATTTTCATTTTTTATTGCAATATTTCATTGCATTTATATTTTGTGCTTTTGAAGACTATCTTTTTACAGGGAAATGTGTTTGCTTTGTAAATAACTGCCTGTGCCTTGATACTGAGTGTTTCAGACAGCTTCGTAGTTAAGTTGTACCTTGATCTTCTAATAATGAGCTTTGGATACATGAAAGCTGTCTCTTGCTGCAAAAACAAGCCGTGTACAGCATGTACTGGATTTGTATTTCAGGATGAGGCAGTGATGTGAGAGATCCTTTAGATCTCTTTCCTTTATTTATTTATTTTAATTTTTTCCCCCCATAGCTTTCTTCCAGTTGGATTGCTTCCATTAACTGCATTAGGGCAGACCATTAAACCTGTCTGTGTTCAGTCACTTCCAAGATGTTGCACTGCAGCTCTGTGAGTTCTTGTGACTTTGCATGTGATTCCTGATCTTCTATCCTTGAGCGTCCCCAGAATAGTCTAGTGGGATATAACTGATCATGTATCAAGAACCTGTTGACACTTGAGACCAGTCCTGTCCTGGCAGTAAGGAAAAGGATCAGTTTGGACACAAACTATGGCAGCCTTCAAACAAAGCTGGATTTTTCACTGTTTGAGTGCAAGTCTTGGCTTTTTTTGTGTCTTTGGGGCTTAGTGAGCTGCTGATTCAGATGTGTCCCAAATGCTTTAGTGTGTGTTGAATAATTAAATATTGAATGTGAATATCATGAGATAGAATCTGAGTCACATCAGTGAATTTTAATATCCTCTTATTCTCCTCATCTTGTTCTTCAAGAATTTGCAAACTTACTTCCGGGAGGATCGAATGTGTCATTAACGCTGACTGCTCTCTAACAGATATCATGGGGAAGATGAGAATCTGTCCCTTCTCTGTGAACTTCTTGTGTTCTGAACCATCAGTGTTTGTTCAACCCTTTTTGAACTCCTGGAACTTCACCAAAATAAAAAACTGTTAAAATTAAAGTGTTAGACCAAACCCACCTCTTTATTTAGGCTGCATATGTTACAGTTATTGTAGTGTGTTTCTAGGAAATGAGGAAAAAATCTGGTTCCTTTTAAATTTGGTTTTATTTTAAAAACACTGTTATGTCCTGAGTACTGTCTTCAGTAAAAAAAAGTGTCTTTGGAGTTAAACAGGTTTTTTTAGTTACCTAGGATGAATACATATAGTTTAATGCAAGAGGCAATGTAATTTTTAAAAGTAAGATTTTTTTTTCCCCATTTGTTTTTAAATACCCAGTGATAATTTATCCTGTGTAAGTACACTGTTAACAGTCATCTACTATCAAGACTCAGCTTTCTACTTGAGCTCAACTTTTGATGGAATCTGTCATTAATCCTGGCCAGTTTCCTGGTGTTTACATTTGTAATCTTATGGGGTTATGACCCTTATCTGTTATGGTATCTATATATCTATTTCCTGAGTTCCCCCAAACAAACCCAGCAGAGTACAATTTCTATACTACCCAGGATTAAATGATATGTTAAATTAGGCAGATATGCAGAATGTTAAATGCCTTAATTCAGTTCCACGCTGTCCAAGTTCTTGATTTCACTTGTGGGAAAGGCAGGCCCTGGGTGTTTTTTTGCTAGAAGACATGTCTATAGATATGCTGGTAAGCTTCTGTATAATCAGTTCTTAATCTGTTTAAAAACGAGTATTGAGTTAGCTTAAACAACTTTAAATAGTAGGCTTTGATTTTGCCCGGAGCTTTTGTCTGGAATTCCTGGGATTAGTCCTGCTGGCAGAGTGGGAGAAGCAGCAGCCTCTGGCCGTCACTGGAAGGTGATGGCAGGACTGGCAGCAGTGGGAGCACACACCTCCTCAGCAGAAAAGAGGACATTCCTGCTAGGAATGCTCTCTTAAAAGCAGATTCCACTTTTTCTTTCCTTCTCCTAGTGATTCTGCATGCTCCAGGGTTCATTTTGCCTGAGTGCTTGGAGGTGAGACACCGTGGTACTGCTACAAGCAATTTTAACTTCTGTGCTGGGGTGGAGCAACAGTACATTTCAGCTTCTTAGATACCATCTTTTCTTGCTGGAAAATGGAGCTCCTAATTAACCTTGGGTGTCACAGTGACCAGTAGTACCTGAGAACATAAAGCAGAGTGCCTGATGCCTGTTTCCCCAGGTGCTGTGAAGGATTGGCTGGGTTATTATGTTGATGTTGTTTTTATACAAAAATATTCAACAGTGCTGCCCTCATAGCATTTTCACATGAAGACTTCTCAAAGTCAAAGGGAAGCATTTCCAAAGACACATTGAAGCCTACAGTAATGCTGTTTACTCAAACTTGTAACAGTCTCCATAATATTTATTTTTGCCTTCGGTTAATAGAGGCCTCCTTTAACTTTTCTTTGGAGAACAAAGCAGGGCACAAATGTATTTTTTTTTATCTCATAACTATTGTTTTTATGTTGGTATATGTTTTAGAATTTTGAGTTGTTTCTTTGGGAGTCCTATTTTAGTGCTGATGGAGAAAACAGCAAAAGCTTTTGCATGTAGTTAATCCTACATCCAGTTAATCACTTAAACTATGTCAGATAGTTTCCTGTTCAGAGGAGTAAGGTGGTATGTGTTATCTTTTACATAGATAGAACTTCTCTTAGTTTTGTTATGTGAATTTTATCCTCTGCTCTATAGAAATTAGAAATATTTGTAGCATAATACAAAAATTTAAAGTGCCTTTTGTCTCAGTGAGTAGTTTGTATTTGATCATCAGACTACCGTCTTGGTTTAGAGCAAATTTAGGGAGATTTCTGATGGGGTCTTTCTAGAAAACAAATTTAAACGGTCCTTCTCCTACCTAGTTTGGGAGGAAAAAAATCTCTTTTGAGAGAAGTGGGAAAAAATAGTTTATTTAATAAGCAAAGTACTCACAAACACAGAAAAATGAGTAATATTAATCAATGTGAATTTCATTGTTCTAAAGAGATGGTAAATTCAGAAAGACAGTCTTTTGCGTGGGGTGTACCTCAGCTCCCTCAGTCTCTTATCAGTTTCTCCTGTCCTGGAAAACACCGCATCCCGGGCCCCAGTGGGCCACAGGTGTAAGCTCACGCTGTTTTTCTGGGTTTTTGGTCCAAAGCAAGGCTGCTCAGTTCCAAAAAAATAGAAAAGCCAGAGTCTCTGCCTCAGCTAGCAAAAAAACCTCACTAAAAGCAAGCTCTCTCCCACTGTCTCTGCTGCAGACAGCACTGTCCGTGAGAGAGAGCTGAAGCTCTTATCTCTATGTTTTTGAATGCACCTGTTTTTGAAGCTCTTATCTCTGTTTTTGACATTTCACTGCTTCTCCTTCTCCCCCCCTTCACTGTCAGATATAGTTTTAAAGGTGCAAAATTTATTTCTGGGCTAAACAGACGAATGGGGATACAATTCAGCATCGTAAAGTCACCCCGGGACAACTACTTTAAAGGATTGAATAAATATCAAAATTGTTGAAAACTGGCGTTTTTTTCCTGTCACAAAACCTCACTTTCAGTCTGTGGCAAGAACAATATAGAAGACTTAAGTATGGGTAGTGTAAGGGGGAGTGTAGGGATATCTGTCAGAATGTGGTGTACTTGTGAATGAAATCCACTTAGCACCAGTCAGTACAGCACAGATAAAGTGCCTTCTCTGAGAAAGGTACTTGTAGTTTATCCCACGTTTTTGTCAGTGAGAACACCTTAAACACTCTATTAATGCAGCTGAATTTTATGTAACCTTTCCGGTATAAATCATACTAAATATCAAACAGAAATTAAAGACGTTGGTTTAAAGCCCAAATGCTTGTAACCTTACCAGTTTTGGAGCCCAGTGGAGGCTTATACATGGGAGTGGATAGTTTCAGTATCCAAAAGATGTTTCAAAGTTAATTACATCCATTGCTGCTAATGCAAACACACCTTATCTCTGCTCTTACCTACAGTAACCTATTTTTGCAGATTCTGTAGAAGCACACATAAACAAGTGATTTTCCAGAATGTTACTTATTATCCTAAAATGTATAACCTTGCTGAACTACCTTTTTGTTGTTCAAAACTTGAGCAGATATCTTTTTGGGTTTTTTTGTTTGTTCATTTTTGTTGTTGTTGTTGGTTTCTTGGTTTGTTTGTTTTTTTGAGATCAGATTTTGTATTAATATACTCACCGTGAGATATTGCAGTCTTGCTGATTTATAATTGAGGGCATAGTATTCTGTCTTCTGTAGTTTCTGTCTTGGTGTTATAATATCTGAAAGTTTTGTGTTTCTTTATATGTAAAGCTCATTACTTAAGCCTACCTTAGGGTTTGATTAGCACCAAGTTGTTTGATGCTGGCTGGTTAGTAGCAAAGCTCTGACATATTAAAATGTCAAAGAAGTCTCTTTGTAGACAACAAAAATATTTTATGTTTTCATTGTAGTGTTCATGCTTTCAGGCTTCCTGATGTATCATTAAGAACAGAGAATAATTTGAGTTATCTGCTTTGAACTTAAACCACAATGAAGTAGTTGATCATAGCCTTTTGAAAGGTAGTGTTTTAAACATTGACAGAACCAAGAGTTATAATTTTTGGCATTTTTGCATTAGTGGAGGAGAGTGAAGAAATATAACACAGGGCCCTGTTCAAAGGACTGGAGGTCACACCCATGGATTTAGTTTCTGGCGGTACTGCTGGTTCACTCTTTCCTTTGATAAATTGCTTGAGTTTCGAGTTTCACAGTTTCAATGACTATAAAATGAGGACAGGGTTGGCTTACATAGCTAACAAATGGTTTTTAGGGTTTTAATTCACCTTCAAGAATCTTAACTTACCTTGATGAAAGTTATGTGTATAGTCCTGTTTACTGTATAGTATATGCAGAATTCTGGTTGCTGGAAAAAGTGTGTTGAGATGTGGGTCAAAAGTTGTATCATGATGCAGAGTTTGATGTAGTTGATATAGCAAAAAAAACTATATACAAACGGAGCTACTTCAGAAATGCCTAAACTCTACCCTGGAGAAGTTTTGAAATGCACTCAGAGTGCAGGATAACATGTGCTCTGCATTGGGAACAGATGCTGGCTCCATTTCAGCTTTAAACTAGGGCATTCCAAATGTCACAGCGAGCCAGCGCTGAGGGACTTGGCCTTGCAAAGAGCCAGCTTGATATAAATGAGTGTTCATTTGATAAATGGGGTCTATTACTGAATAGGGGTTGTCTTTTAATGTCTTATACTGTGTTAGTGCTGCATTAGATCAAAGTTTAGTTAAATTTCTGTGGAGCACTAGTGTGTTTTAAAACTAAGCCTTCATCATGAAATGATCTGTAGTTCTTCAGGGGGAAGTTCTGGAGCACAGTTTTAAATATATGAAGGTTTTACATGCTCAAAGCATTAAATTTGTCTACTGTCATCAGTTCTGAAGCAGCTTTGACTAAGTTGCTTGCAAAAGAAAGGTATGTGTCTCTCTGGCAAAACAGGCACGTAGAAAGCACCTGATCAACAATTCCTAAACCACAGATTGTGACCTAAATGGTGTCATAAGGACTGTGAGTGGGGAATACAAGGGATACCGTTTGTTATATTTTGGTTTTGCTCCCTGAAGCAAGATTAGAGCTCTGTAAATGTGCCCAGACACCCAGGTTGGGGAATTCTCCAGGTGGAGTTGCAAGGCAGCATTTGGTTTGACCTTTGTGCACAGTGGATGTTTTGAAGAAGTAAAATTACAAATAAACAGCTTCAGCTTCTCTTTCACCTGCTTTCCCATATTAAATTTGTATTATGAATGATTCAAGGTGGGTCTTCTTTCATACACAGAACATTCCCTTAGTCTCCAGCTTAATATAAACTAAAAAAATGATTGATCACTACACTGAGAGTTTTAGTGTACCTTGAGGCTTCAGTAGTGCATAATGTTTGGTGAGAATGGGTGGATGGCTAAAACCTGAAAATATTGATCATTGTACTGAGAGTGGCACTGAACCTTGAGGCTTCACTTGGTGCATAACTAGTGAAAATGCGTGGGTGGAGCATTAGCTTGACAGCTTTCCAAATTTCAGCTATGTAAACACTTCACAGGGAGGTCATCACAGCCATTTGAGATTTACCAGGGTTTTTTTTGTTTTGTTTTGTTTTGTTTTATCATGTTAGTTGATAAATTCACATTAGCAGTTTTGAAACAAACCCTATGTGTGTTCCACTGTCCAGTGAAATAATCTTGGTGATGACAGCTTGATCACTTGATCTGCATCCTAGGCCTTACTTGAATATAGGAAACAATATATTGAAGCACCCTCACAGAATTAAATTATTGCCTTTCTGGGGGTCCTACATAGTTAAGGGGAAAAAGAAAAAGTTTCTGGCTTGAGAGCCTGTGCTCAGTATCGGGGTGGGAAAAATCTAAACATGACAGAGGTCTTGATGCTGATATTATAAGAGAAATGTACTTTTGGGGTTTTGTTTAAAGCATGGGTTTTGTCCATCACTGTACCTGAAATGGGAGCCAGGAGGGCTACCTTTGTAGGAAGGTGGTGGGAACAGGCAGCCTTTGGATTAGGTGAATGGGAATTAAGGATTGTGAAGATTCTTGTCATTTGGGAGAGCAGAGCCCTTGACATGGAGAATCTGACTGTTAGGAAGTCCAGCAATAAGAGCAGAGATGCTGAAGAAAACAAACCAGGAGTTATTGTTATAGATTCTTGATTTTTTTCATTGTCATAAAAATGGATCAGTGACAAAAATATTCAAGTGACAAATTCTAATATTTACTGCTGAGAATTTTTATCAAACCAAGTGAACCTGTGGGAGTTATTGCTAAAGTACAAGGAATCTGTACAAGTATAGATTCACTGACTTTGCTCAGCTTTTAACAACAGCAAAAGCAGAGGCTGTATTTTCTTCAGATTGGTTTATTCATGTAGTTCAGGTTTTTATTTTAGAGTAAAAGTACCACATAGGATCTGGTGGTTCTAGTTTTGAATGATCAGATAAACTACAAACAATCCATTCAGTTGTCTTACTGTACTTAGTACTTAATCACATAAGAGGGGGTTTGGAGGGAAAGCATTTTAACTGCTTTCTCCCTTGCCCCCTTTTTCCTTTAGGGAGTATAGAAATTATTTAAGTTGTAATTTTGTTTGTATTTAGTTACTTTCTCAAATATTTAGGTAAAAAATGATCAAAGGATAAATAACTAAACACATATATAACAAATCATATCTGCAATCCTAACAGGTTTTTTTGGAATGTTTTAAGTGGCCAAGTGTTGAGTATATGAGACACCTTATGTCTGCATCTCTGGTTTACTGAAACTTGTATGGATACTGTGTTCTTATTAAGACCAAAAAATCCTAATTTAACAACAACAAGTTGTTCATATGTTATTTTGTCAACAGATTTCCGTAAGGAAATAAAAATTGAAACTGAAAATGGGATTGGAACAAGTTATTATTTCTTACATGCTGGTTTAAGTGATTTGGATTAAAACCAGAGCATACAGGAAGCAGGAAAATCTGTTGCTCTCTTGTTTTTTAAAAATTAGTTTGAATCATCTTTGATGTGTGTGTGTACAGAGGATTCTCGGCAAGCACCTGCCTGTTGTCCTGCAGACATCACCTCCTTCCAGATGTGTTTTATGCACGTGGTGCAATGCCTAACAAACGTCCACTGCTGTCAGATTTTTCTGTTTTTCAATGAAAGTGTGAAGTCTGGCAAACACTGTATTTTTTGTGTTGGCCTTCGGAGTACACAATTCTTAATGAAGTTCTCCTATTGGAGGTGGTGTATTACTGCTCTGTATTTTGCATTGCAGGAGCACCCCAGAAGCAAATTTTAAAGTTTCTGTTATGCAAAGTGGTACCCAAGCGGGCAGCAGGTAATATTTCCAACCACAGCATTCACATTTACTTACAAGCAATTGAAGAAATCAAATTAATCTGAAAGTAAGAATTTTAATTGAAAACACAGAAATCATTTGATTTGAAAAAATCATAGGATTTCACTGACAGGTACAGTGAACCAACCATTAAGAATCTATGGTCAAAGTCTGTTCCTAGAGGGGGGAAAAATGGGTAAGGAGAAGTGGTAAAGAAAGCATAGTGAACTAGGTAGATGTGTATTCCTAATCCAAGAATACATACATTCTTGCAAGTAAAGCATGGTGCATAAGATGTCATTATTTTAATTCTTCTCTAATTATGGTTATTCCTGACTAACAGAAATTGTAGCACCTCAGATGTCACAACTTCAGTGTTTATAAAATAGGGCATGAGAGAAGTCCGGTTTTTATACTTTTAAAGCTGGCTCCGGCGTGCTTTAATTGCAAGCACTTTATAACCATTTCACCTTAAGGACCTCCTCTTGAAACAGAAAAAATATTTTGCCAAAGTATGATCTTCATCTAATGTACTTAAGCTGCGTTATGAGCAATTTTGAATTTTGGAGGTGGCTTTTAGTTCCAGCAAAACGGAGGTATTTAACCCAGACCTTTTGATGGAGGGAAAGCTTTGTGGACATTGGATGGGGTGCAGGTGTAGCTGCAGGAATTGGTGCTGCTGGAAGGGT